>NW_027667661.1:0-320000 GCF_963924665.1 Micromys minutus | reverse complement strand
TGGACGCACAAACATTGACAGAGAGGAAGAGAGACACTGACACACATGGGGGAGAGGCTGTGTCTAGTTGGAAGCCATGATGAACCATGGACCCTATGACCCGCCTATGAACAGTTACCTCAAAAAACCTAGGGGGAAATTGAGACACATTCACCCCTTTTCACAACCTCAGAAACAGTTGCGGGACCTTGACTTCGGAAGCTTCCCTTGGCACTGTGGGTGGCTGTTGGCCGAGCCCCTTACGTCTAGAATACTTTCCACGAAGAACAAGGTCTTGCTGCCAGACACAGATGCCAATCCTAAAGATAAGGCTTTTTGTAAAAATTAGTTTCCAGATGGGGAATAGCTAAAGTGTGTTTTCTGATTGTTAAAGGAATTTCAGCAGCCCCAATAAAAGGAAATAGCAGGCTCACAGTTACCATTCGGAGTCTTGGCTAAACAATTAGTGCCAGGGGTTTGCTGCTCTGGGTAAAGCCTGTGAGTGATTCCAGTGGGCCCTGCAGCAATGAACACCATCCTCACCTCTGCCCCAGCCCAAAGGCGAGTTCTTACTCCTTGGCCTTGCAGGCATGGTTGCTCCCAACACCATAGGTCATTTTTTTAGGGCAGATCTTGGGTTTCTGTACCTAAATCCTGGAAACCCTGGACAGATTTGATGAGTAGAGAATTGGCACCTTATGTCTCAGTTTGCCTTTACTTGGAAATCTAGAAGCATCTGTTTAGATTGTGCCTTTACATCCTGGGGTTGTCTCTTGGACCCTGTCTCAGTTAGGGTTTTACTGCTGTGAACAGACACCGAGACCAAGGCAACTCTTATAAATGACAACATTTAACTGGGACTGGCTTACAGGTTCAAAGGATCAGTCGTTATCATCAAGGTGGGAACATGGCAGCATCCAGGCAGGCATGGTACAGGAGGAGCTGAGAGTTCTGCATCTTCATCTGAAGGCTGCTAGTGAAAAATTGGCTTCCAGGCAGCTAGAATGAGGGTCTTAAAGCCCATGCCCACAGTGACACACCCACTCCACCAAGACCACACCTCCTCCAACAAGGCCACACCTTCTCCAATAAGGCCACACCTCCTCCAACAAAGCCACACCCACTCCAGCAAAGCCACACCTCTTAATAGTGCCACTCCCTGGGCCGAGTATATTCAAACCATGACAGAGCTTTCTCTTAGAAGTTCACCTTTAGCCAGTTAATCCTACACACTTTGAAAATACCACATCTGAGGAGCATCCCTGGCAGATGAGAGTAGGGTGGAAGGTAAGTGGAAGGCGCAGGACCGAGGTCTCGCTGACACCCCTGAGGAGCATCAGGGATGAGGAAAAGACGCTTCCATGGCTTGTTCTCCCGAACCTCATAGTGTGAACCTATCACCGTGATAATGGAGGAGAGAGGTGTGCTCTGCAGGGTGGGCGGTAGAGCCTGGAGACAGAGCCCTGGTACATGACACAGCATGTGACGCAGCGTCATGACACATAGATGACACGCTGCATTACATAGTGTGTGACATAATGTATGTCACAGTGTATGACACAGTGTGTAACACAGTATGTGACATAGTGTGTGACACAGAGCATGTCACAGTACATGACACAGTATATGATATATAGTGCATGATATAGCCATGACACACTGCATGACACAGTACATGACACATAGCATGGCAAAAAAGCAGAAATTACTCATATTTTGGCGCAAAATGCAGAAATTCCCCATATTTTGAGGTTAAAAGTCTTGAATTTCCCTTATGTTGGTGCAAAAACACATAAATTTCTTCAATTTGGGGGCAAAAAAGCAGAAATTTCCCTTATTATGGAGCAAAATTGAAGAATTTTCCTTATTTTGGGGCAAAAAAGACAGAAATTCCTTTTGTTTTGGGGGAAAATGACAGAAATTCCACTTATTTTGAGGTAAAAAGGCAGAAATTCCGCTTATTGGGGGGCAAAAAACAGAAATTTCCCTTATTTTGGGGCAAAACTCAGAAATTCCACTTATTTTGGGGCAAAATTCTAGTAATTTTCCTTATTTTGGGTCAAAATTGCAGAAATTTTACTTATTTTAAGGCAAAATTGCAGAAATTTCACTTATTTCAGAAAAAAAGCAGAAATTTTCTTATTTTGGTACAAAAAGGCAAAAATTTCTTCAATTTTTGGTACAAAAATGCAGAAATTTTTCTTATTTTGGGACAAAAAGGCAGAAATCTCCCATATTTTGGGGCAAAAATGCAGAAATTCTTCTTATTTTGAGGTAAAAAGGCTGAAATTCCCCTTATTTTGAGGTAAAAAGGCTGAAATTCCCTTTATTTGGGGGCAAAAAGGAAGAAATTTCCCTTATTTTGGGGAAAAATTGCAGAAATTTCACTTACTTCAGAGTAATAAGTTAGAAATTTTTTTTATTTTGGGGCAAAAAGACAGAAATTCCCTTTGTTTTGGGGGAAAAAGACAGAAATTCCACATTTTAGAGGCAAAAAAGCAGAAATTCCTTTTATTTTGGAGTAAAAATGAAGAAATTTCTTTTTTTGCGGCAAAAGGTATACATTCCCCTTATTTTCAGGCTAAGAGGCAGAAATTCCCCGTATTTTGGAGAAAATTGCAGAAATTCCCCTAATTGTGGGGCAAAAAGGCAGAAATTTCCTTTATGTTAGGGCAAAAAGACAGAAATTCTCCTTATTTTGGGGCAAAACTCAGAAATTCCACTTATTTTGGGGGCAAAATTCCAGAAATTTCCCTTATTTTGGGGCAAAATTGCAGAAATTTTACTTATTTGGGGGCAAAATTGCAGAAATTTCACTTATTTCAGAAAAAAAGCAAAATTTTCTTATTTTGGTGCAAAAAGCCAGAAATTTCTTTTATTTTGGTACAAAATTGCAGAAATTTTTCTTATTTTAGGGCAAAAAGGCAGAAATCTCCCATATTTTGGGGCAAAAATTCAGAAATTCCTCTTATTTTTAGGTAAAAAGACTGAAATTCCCCTTATTTGGGGGCAAAAAGGCAGAAATTTCCCTTATTTTGAGGCAAAATTGCAGAAATTTCACTTATTTCAGAGAACAAAAGCAAAAATTTTTCTTATTTTAGGGCAAAATGCAGAAATTCCCATTATTTTGGGGCAAAAAGGCAGAAATTCACCTTATTTTGGGGTAAAATTGCAGACATTTCACATATATCAGGGCAAAAAGGCAGAAATTCCCAATATTTTGGGATAAAATTGCAGAAATGTCCCTTGTTTGGGGGCAAAATGCAGAAAATCCCTTTAATTTCGGGCAAAAAAGCAGAAATTCCCCGTATTTTGGAGCAAAATTGCCGAAATTCCCCTAATTTGAGGCAAAAAGACAGAAATTCCCTTTGTTTTGGGGGAAAAAGACAGAAATTCCACTTATTTAGAGGCCAAAAAGCAGAAATTCCCCTTATTTTGGAGCAAAAATGAAGAAATTTCCGTTTTTTATGGCAAAAAGTTATGCATTCTTATTTTGGGGAAAAAGGCAGAAGTTCCCTGTATTTTGGAGCAAAATTGCAGAAATTCCCCTAATTGTGGGGCAAAAAGGCAGAAATTCCCTATATGTTAGGGCAAAAAGACAGAAATTCTCTTTATTTTTGGGCAAAAATCAGAAATTCCACTTATTTTGGGGCAAAATTCCAGAAATTTCCCTTATTTTGTGGCAAAATTGCAGAAATTTCAGTTATTTTGGGGCAAAATTGCAGAAATTTCACTTATTTCAGAGAAAAAGCAGAAATTTTCTTATTTTGGTGCAAAAAGACAGAAATTTCTTTTATTTTGGTATAAAATTGCAGAAATTTTTTTATTTTGGGCAAAAAGGCAGAAATCTCCCATATTTTGGGGCAAAAATGCAGAAATTCCTTTTTTTGTGGTAAAAAAGCTAAGATTCCCCTTATTTGTGGGCAAAAAGACAGAAATTTCCATTATTTTGGGGCAAAATTGCAGAAATTTCACTTATTTCAGAGTAATAAGTCAGAAATTTTCCTGATTTTGGGGCAAAAAAGACAGAAATTCCCTTTGTTTTGGAGGAAAAAGACAGAAATTCCACTTTTTTAAAGGCAAAAAAGCAGAAATTCCTTTTATTTTGGAGTAAAAATGAAGATATTTCTTTTTTTTGTGGCAAAAAATATATATTCCCCTTATTTTCAGGCTAAAAAGCAGAAATTCCCCATATTTTGGAGCAAAATTGCAGAAATTCCCCTAATTGTGGGGCAAAAAGTCAGAAATTCCCTGTATGTTAGGGCAAAAAGACCGAAATTCTCCTTATTTTGGGGCAAAACTCAGAAATTCCACTTATTTTAGGGCAAAATTCCAGAAATTTCCCTTATTTTGGGGCAAAATTGCAGAAATTTCACTTATTTTGGAGCAAAATTGCAGAAATTTCACTTATTTCAGAAAAAAAGCAGAAATTTTCTTATTTTGGTGCAAAAAGGCAGAAATTTCTTTTATTTTGGTACAAAATTGCATAAATTATTCTTATTTTGGAAGAAAAAGGCAGAAATCTCCCATATTTTGGGGCAAAAATGCAGCAATTCCTCTTATTTTGAGGTAACAAGGCTTAAATTCGCCTTATTTGGGGGGAAAAAGGCAGAAATTTCCCTTATTTTCGAGCAAAATTGCAGAAATTTCACTTATTTCAGGGTAATAAGTCAGAAATTTTCCTTATTTTGGGGCAAAAAAGACAGAAATTCCCTTTGTTTTTGGGGATAAAGACAGAAATTCCACTTTTTTAGAGGCAAAAAAGCAGAAATTCTTTTTATTTTGGAGTAAAAATGAAGAAATTTCCTTTTTTTTTGGCAAAAGGTATACATTCCCCTAATTTTCGGGCTAAAAAGCAGAAATTCCTCGAAAATTGAGCAAAATTGCAGAAATTCCGCTAATTGTGGGGCAAAAAGGCACAAATTCCCTATATGTTGGGGCAAAAAGACAGAAATTCTCATTTTGGGGCAAAACTCAGAAATTCCACTTATTTTGGGTCAAAATTCCAGAAATTTCCCTTATTTAGGGGCAAAATTGCAGAGATTTCACTAATTTCAGGGAAAAAAGACAAAAATTTTCCTTATTTTGGGGCAAAAAGGCAGAAATTCCTAATATTTTGTGGCAAAAATACAGAAATTCCCCTTATTTTGAGGTAAAAAGGCTGAAATTCCTGTTAATTGGGGGCAAAAAGGCAGAAATTTCCCTTATTTTGGTGCAAAATTGAAGAAATTTCACTTATTTCAGGGTTATAAGTCAGAAATTTTCCTTATTTTGGGGCCAAAATGACAGAAATTCCCTTTGTTTTGGGGGAAAAAGAGAGAAATTCCACTTATTTAGAGGCAAAAAAGCAGATATTCCCCTTATTTTGGAGCAAAAATGAAGAAATTTCCCTTTTTAATTGCAAAAAGGTATGCATTCTTCTTATTTTCGGGCAAAAAGGCAGAAATTCCCTGTATTTTGGAGCAAAATTGCAGAAATTCCCCTAATTGTGGGGCAAAAAGGCAGAAATTCCCTATATGTTAGGGCAAAAAGACAGAAATTCTCCTTATTTTTGGGCAAAAATCAGAAATTCTACTTATTTTGGGGCAAAATTCCAGAAATTTCCCTTATTTTGTGGCAAAATTGCAGAAATTTCAGTTATTTTGGGGCAAAATTGCAGAAATTTCACTTATTTCAGAGAAAAAGCAGAAATTTTCTTATTTTGGTGCAAAAAGACAGAAATTTCTTTTATTTTGGTACAAAATTGTAGAAATTTTTTTATTTTGGGCAAAAAGGCAGAAATCTCCCATATTTTGGGGAAAAAATGCAGAAATTCCTTTTTTTGTGGTAAAAAAGCTAAGATTCCCCTTATTTGTGGGCAAAAAGACAGAAATTTCCATTATTTTGGGGCAAAATTGCAGAAATTTCACTTATTTCAGAGTAATAAGTCAGAAATTTTCCTGATTTTGGGGCAAAAAAGACAGAAATTCCCTTTATTTTGGAGGAAAAAGACAGAAATTCCACTTTTTTAGAGGCAAAAAAGCAGAAATTCCTTTTATTTTGGAGTAAAAATGAAGATATTTCTTTTTTTTTGTGGCAAAAAATATATATTCCCCTTATTTTCAGGCTAAAAAGCAGAAATTCCCCATATTTTGGAGCAAAATTGCAGAAATTCCCCTAATTGTGGGGCAAAAAGTCAGAAATTCCCTGTATGTTAGGGCAAAAAGACCGAAATTCTCCTTATTTTGGGGCAAAACTCAGAAATTCCACTTATTTTAGGGCAAAATTCCAGAAATTTCCCTTATTTTGGGGCAAAATTGCAGAAATTTCACTTATTTTGGAGCAAAATTGCAGAAATTTCACTTATTTCAGAAAAAAAGCAGAAATTTTCTTATTTTGGTGCAAAAAGGCAGAAATTTCTTTTATTTTGGTACAAAATTGCATAAATTATTCTTATTTTGAAAGAAAAAGGCAGAAATCTCCCATATTTTGGGGCAAAAATGCAGCAATTCCTCTTATTTTGAGGTAACAAGGCTTAAATTCCCCTTATTTGGGGGGAAAAAGGCAGAAATTTCCCTTATTTTCGAGCAAAATTGCAGAAATTTCACTTATTTCAGGGTAATAAGTCAGAAATTTTCCTTATTTTGGGGCAAAAAAGACAGAAATTCCCTTTGTTTTTGGGGATAAAGACAGAAATTCCACTTTTTTAGAGGCAAAAAAGCAGAAATTCTTTTTATTTTTAGTAAAAATGAAGAAATTTCCTTTTTTTGTGGCAAAAGGTATACATTCCCCTAATTTTCGGGCTAAAAAGCAGAAATTCCTCGAAAATTGAGCAAAATTGCAGAAATTCCCCTAATTGTGGGGCAAAAAGGCACAAATTCCCTATATGTTGGGGCAAAAAGACAGAAATTCTCATTTTGGGGCAAAATTCCAGAAATTCCCCTTATTTTGGGGCAAAATTGCAGAAATTTCCCTTATTTAGCGGCAAAATTGCAGAGATTTCACTAATTTCAGGGAAAAAAGACAAAAATTTTCCTTATTTTGGGGCAAAAAGGCAGAAATTCCTAATATTTTGTGGCAAAAATACAGAAATTCCCCTTATTTTGAGGTAAAAAGGCTGAAATTCCTGTTAATTGGGGGCAAAAAGGCAGAAATTTCCCTTATTTTGGTGCAAAATTGAAGAAATTTCACTTATTTCAGGGTTATAAGTCAGAAATTTTCCTTATTTTGGGGCCAAAATGACAGAAATTCCCTTTGTTTTGGGGGGAAAAGAGAGAAATTCCACTTATTTAGAGGCAAAAAAGCAGATATTCCCCTTATTTTGGAGCAAAAATGAAGAAATTTCCCTTTTTAATTGCAAAAAGGTATGCATTCTTCTTATTTTCGGGCAAAAAGGCAGAAATTCCCTGTATTTTGGAGCAAAATTGCAGAAATTCCCCTAATTGTGGGGCAAAAAGGCAGAACTTTCCTATATGTTGGGGCAAAAAGACAGAAATTCTTCTTAATTTGGGGGCAAACTCAGAAATTCCACTTATTTTGCGGGCAAAATTCCAGAAATTTCCCTTATTTTGGGGCAAAATTGCAGAAATTTCACTTATTTTCAGGCAAAATTGCAGAAATTTCACTTACTTCAGAAAAAAAACAGAATTTTCTTATTTTGGTGCAAAAAGGCAGAAATTTCTTTTATTTTGGTACAAAATTGCAGAAATTTTTCTTATTTTGGGTCAAAAAGGCAGAAATTCCTAATATTTTGTTGCAAAAATGCAGAAATTCCCCTTATTTTGTGGTAAAAATTCTGAAATTCCCTTTATATGAGGGCAAAAAGGCAGAAATTTCCCTTATTTTGGGGCAAAATTGCAGAAATTTCACTTATTTCAGTGTAATAAGTCAGAAATTTTCTTTATTTTGGGGCAAAAAAGACAGAAATTCTTTTTGTTTTGAGGGAAAAAGGCAGAAATTCCACTTTTTTAGCGGCAAAAAAGCAAAAATTCATTTTATTTTGGAGTAAAAATGAAGAAATTTCTTTATTTTGTGGGAAAAAGTATACATTCCCCTTATTTTCAGGCTAAAAAGCAGAAATTCCCCGTATTTTGGAGCAAAATTGCAGAAATTCCCCTAATTGTGGGGCAAAAAGGCAGAAATTGCCTATATGTTGGGGCAAAAAGACAGAAATTCTCCTAATTTTGGGGCAAAACTCAGAAATTCCACTTACTTTGGGGCAAAATTCCAAAAATTTCCCTTATTTTGGGCCAAAATTGCAGAAATTTCACTTATTTTGAGGCAAAATTGCAGAAATTTCACTTATTTCAGGGTAATAAGTCAGAAATTTTCCTTATTTTGGGGCAAAAAACACAGAAAATCCCTTTGTTTTGGGAGAAAAAGACAGAAATTCCACTTTTTTAGAGGCAAAAAAGCAGAAATTCCTTTTATTTTGGAGTAAAAATGAAGAAATTTCCCTTTTTTGTGGCAAAATATATACATTCCACTTATTTTTGGGCTAAAAAGCAGAAATTACCCGTATTTTGGAGCAAAATTGCAGAAATTCCCCTAATTGTGGGGCAAAAGGCAGAAATTCCCTATATGTTGGGGCAAAAAGACAGAAATTCTCCTTATTTTGGGGCAAAACTCAGAAATTCCACTTATTTTGCGGCAAAATTCCAGAAATTTCCCTTATTTTGGGGCAAAATTGCAGAAATTTTACTTATTTTGGGGCAAAATTGCAGAAATTTCACATATTTCATTGTAATAAGTCAGAAATTTTCATTATTTTGGGGCAAAAAAGACAGAAATTCCCTTTGTTTTGGGGGAAAAAGACAGAAATTCCACTTTTTTAGAGGCAAAAAAGCAGAAATTCCTGTTATTTTGGAGTAAAAATGAAGAAATTTCCCTTTTTTGTGGCCAAAGGTATACATTCCACTTATTTTTTGGGCTAAAAAGCAGAAATTACCCGTATTTTGGAGCAAAATTGCAGAAATTTCCCTAATTGTGGGGCAAAAAGGCAGAAATTCCCTATATGTTGGGGCAAAAAGACAGAAATTCTCCTTATTTTGGGGCAAAACTCAGAAATTCCACTTATTTTGGGAGCAAAATTCAAGAAATTTCCCTTATTTTGGGGCAAAATTGCAGAAATTTCACTTATTTTGTGGCAAAATTGCAGAAATTTCACTTATTTCATGGTAAAAAGGCAGAAATTATCCTTATTTTGGGGCAAAAATGCAGAAATTCCAAATATTTTGTGGCAAAAATGCAGAAATTCCCCTTATTTTGAGGTTAAAAAGGCTGAAATTCCCCTTATTTGGGGGCAAAAAAAAGAATTTCTTATTTTGGGGCAAAATTGCAGAAATTTTACTTATTTCAGAGTAATAAGTCAGAAATTTTCCTTATTTTGCGGCAAAAAAAACAGAAATTCCACTTATTTAGAGGCAAAAAAGCAGAAATTCCGCTTATTTTGGAGCAAAAATTAAGAAATTTTCCTTTTTTATGGCAAAAAGGTATGCATTCTTCTTGTTTTCGGTCAAAAAGGCAGAAATTCCCCGTTTTTTGGAGCAAAATTGCAGAACTTCCCCTAATTTTGGGGCAAAAAGGCAGAAATTCCCTATATGTTGGGGCAATAAGACAGAAATTCTCCTTATTTTGGGGCAAAATTCAGAAATTCCATTTCTTTTGGTGCAAAATTCCCAAAATTTCCCTTATTTTCTGGCAAAATTGCAGAAATTTTACTTATTTAGGGGCAAAATTGCAGAAATTTCACTTTTTTCAGGGAAAAAAGGCCGAAATTTTCAATTTTTGGGAGCAAAAAGGCAGAAATTCCTAATATTTTGTGGCAAAAATGCAGAAATTTCCCTTATTTTGAGGAAAAAAGGCTGAAATTCCCCTTATTTGGGGGCAAAAATGCAGAAATTTCTCTTATACTGGGGCAAAATTGCAGAAATTTCACTTATTTCAGGGTAATAAATCAGAAATTTTCCTTATTTTGGGGCAAAAAATACAGAAATTCCATTTGTATGGGGGGAAAAAGACAGAAATTCCATTTATTTAGAGTCAAAAAAGCAGAAATTCCCCTTATTTTGGGGCAAAATTGCAAAAATTTCCTTTACATTGGGGCAAAATTGCAGAAATTCCCCTTATTTTGGGGCAAAATTGCAGAAATTTCACTTATTTCAGAGAAAAAGCACAGAAATTTCTCTTATTTTGGGGAAAAAGGCAGAAATTTCTTTTATTTTGGTACAAAATTGCAGAAATTTTCTTTATTTTGGGGAAAATGCTGAAATTCCCCTTATTTTGAGGCAAAAAGGCAGAAATTCCCTTTCTTTTGTGGCAAAAAGGCAGAAATTCCTCTTATTTTGCGGCAAAAATGAAGAAATTTCCCTTTTTTGTGGCAAAAGGTATACATTCCCCTTATTTTCGGGCAAAAAGGCAGAAATTCCCCGTATTTTGGAGCACAATTGCAGAAAATCCCCAAATTGTGGGGCAAATAGGCAGAAATTCCCTATATGTTGGGGCAAAAAGACAAAAATTCTCCTTATTTTGGGACAAAACTCAGAATTTCCACTTATTTTGGGGCAAAATTCCAGAAATTTCTCTTATTTTGGGGCAAAATTGCAGAAATTTCACTTATTTTGGGGCAAAATTGCAGAAATTTCACTTATTTCATGGTAAAAAGGCAGAAATTTTTCTTATTTTGGGGCAAAATGGCAGAAATTCCTAATATTTTGTGGCAAAAATGCAGAAATTCCCCTTATTTTGAGGTAAAAAGGCTGAAATTCCCCTTTTTGGGTGCAAAAAGGCAGAAATTTTTCTTATTTTGGGGCAAAATTGCAGACATTTCACTTATTTCAGGGTAATAAGTCAGAAATTTTCCTTATTTTGGGGCAAAAAAGACAGAAATTCCCCTAATTGTGGGGCAAAAAGGCAGAAATTCCCTATATGTTGGGGCAAAAAGACAGAAATTCTCTTTATTTTGGGGCAAAACTCAGAAATTCCACTTATTTTGGTGCAAAATTCCAGAAATTTCCCTTATTTTAGGGCAAAATTGCAGAAATTTCACTTATTTTGGGGCAAAATTGCAGAAATTTAACTTATTTCAGAAAAAAATTCAGAAATTTTTCTATTTTGGTGCAAAAAGGCAGAAATTTCTTTTATTTTGGTACAAAATTGCAGAAATTTTTCTTATTTTGGGGCAAAAAGGCAGAAATCCCCCATATTTTGAGGCAAAAATGCAGAAATTCCTCTTATTTTGAGGTAATAAGGCTGAAATTTCCCTTATTTGGGGGCAAAAAGGCAGAAATTTCTCTTATTTTGAGGCAAAATTGCAGAAATTTCACTTATTTCAGGGTAATAAGTCAGAAATTTTCTTTATTTTGGGGCAAAAAAGACAGAAATTCCCTATGTTTTGGGAGAAAAAGACAGAAATTCCACTTTTTTAGAGGCAAAAAAGCAGAAATTCCTTTTATTTTGGAGTAAAAATGAAGAAATTTCCCTTTTTTGTGGCAAAAGGTATGCATTCCCCTTATTTTTGGGCTAAAAAGCAGAAATTACCCGTATTTTGGAGCAATATTGCAGAAATTCCCCTAATTGTGGGGCAAAGAGGCAGAAATTCCCTGTATGTTAGGGCAAAAAGACAGAAATTCTCCTTATTTTGGGGCAAAACTCAGAAATTCTACTTATTTTGGGGCAAAATTCCAGAAATTTCCCTTATTTTGGGGCAAAATTGCAGAAATTTCACTTATTTTGGGGCAAAATTGCAGAAATTTCACTTATTTCAGGCTAATAAGTCAGAAATTTTCCTTATTTTGGGGCCAAAAAGACAGAAATTCCCTTTGTTTTGGGGGGGAAAAGACAAAAATTCCACTTATTTAGAGGCAAAAAAGCAGAAATTCCTCTTATTTTGGAGCAAAACTGAAGAAATTTCTATTTTTTATGGCAAAAGGGTATGCATTCTTCTTATTTTCAGGCAAAAAGGCAGAAATTCCCCGTATTTTGGAGCAAAATTGCAGAAATTCCCCTAATTGTGGGGCAAAAAGGCAGAAATTCCCTATATGTTGGGGCAAAAAGACAGAAATTCTCCTTATTTTGGGGCAAAACTCAGGAATTCCACTTATTTTGGTGCAAAATTCCAGAAATTTCCCTTATTTTAGGGCAAAATTGCAGAAATTTCACTTATTTTGGGGCAAAATTGCAGAAATTTAATTTATTTCAGAAAAAATTTCAGAAATTTTTCTATTTTGGTGCAAAAAGGCAGAAATTTCTTTTATTTTGGTACAAAATTGCAGAAATTTTTCTTATTTTGGGGCAAAAAGTCAGAAATCTCCCATATTTAGGGGAAAAATGCAGAAATTCCTCTTATTTTGAGGTAAAAATGCTGAAATTTCCCTTATTTGGGGGCAAAAAGGCAGAAATTTCCCTTATTTTGAGGCAAAATTGCAGAAATTTCACTTATTTCAGGGTAATAAGTCAGAAATTTTCTCTATTTTGGGGCAAAAAAGACAGAAATCCCCTTTGTTTTGGGAGAAAAATACAGATATTTCACTTTTTTAGAAGCAAAAAAGCACAAATTCCTTTTATTTTGGAGTAAAAATGAAGAAATTTCCCTTTTTTGTGGCAAAAGGTATGCATTCCACTTATTTTTGGGCTAAAAAGCAGAAATTACCCGTATTTTAGAGCAAAATTGCAGAAATTCCCCTAATTGTAAGGCAAAATGGCAGACATTCCCTATATGTTAGGGCAAAAAGACAGAAATTCTCTTTATTTTTGGGGCAAAACTCAGAAATTCCATTTATTTTGGGGCAAAATTCCAGAAATTTCTCTTATTTTGGGGCAAAATTGCAGAAATTTCACTTATTTTGGGGCAATATTGCAGAAATTTCACTTATTTCATGGTAAAAAGGCGGAAATTTTTTTTATTTTGATGCAAAAATGCAGAAATTCCAAATATTTTGTGGCAAAAATGAAGAAATTCCCTTTATTTTGAGGTAAAAAGGCAGAAATTCCCCTTATTTGGGGGCAAAAAAAAGAAATTTCACTTATTTTGGGGCAAAAACTCAGAAATTCCACACTTTTTTGGTCAAAATTCCAGAAATTTCCCTTATTTGGGGCAAAATTGCAGAAATTTCACTTATTTTGGTGCAAAATTGCAGAAATTTAACTTATTTCAGAAAAAAATTCTGAAATTTTCCTATTTTGGTGCAAAAAGGCAGAATTATCTTTTATTTTGGTACAAAATTGCAGAATTTTTTCTTATTTTGGGGCAAAAAGGCAGAAATCTCCCATATTTTGGGGCAAAAATGAAGATATTCCTCTTATTTTGAGGTAAAAAGGCTGAAATTTCCTTTATTTGGGGGCAAAAAGGCAGAAATTTCCCTTATTTTGAGGAAAATTGCAGAAATTTCACTTATTTCTGGGTAATAAGTCAGAAATTTTCGTTATTTTGGGGCAAAAAAGACAGAAATTCCCTTTGTTTTGGGGGAAAAAGACAGAAATTCCACTTTTTTAGAGGCAAAAAAGCAGAAATTCCTTTTATTTTGGAGTAAAAATGAAGAAATTTCTTTTTTTGTGGCAAAAGGTATACATTCCACTTATTTTTGGGCTAAAAAGCAGAAATTACCCGTATTTTGGAGCAAAATTGCAGAAAATCCCCTAATTGTGGGGCAAAGAGGCAGAAATTCCCTATATGTTAGGGCAAAAAGACAGAAATTCTCCTTATTTTGGGGCAAAACTCAGAATTTCCACTTATTTTGGGGCAAAATTCCAGAAATTTCCCTTATTTTGGGGCAAAATTGCAGAAATTTCACTTATTTTGGGGCAAAATTGCAGAAATTTCCCTTATTTCAGGTAAAAATGGCAGAAATTTTTCTTATTTTGGGGCAAAAAGGCAGAAATTCCTAATATTTTGTGGCAAAAATGCAGAAATTCCCCTTATTTTGAGGTAAAAAGGCTGAAATTCCCCTTATTTGGGTGCAAAAAGGCAGAAATTTTTCTTATTTTGGGGCAAAATTGCAGACATTTCACTTATTTCAGGGTAATAAGTCAGAAATTTTCCTTATTTTGGGGCAAAAAAGACAGAAATTCCCCTAATTGTAGGGCAAAAAGGCAGAAATTCCCTATATGTTGGGGCAAAAAGACAGAAATTCTTCTTATTTTGGGGCAAAACTCAAAAATTCCACTTATTTTGGGGCAAAATTGCAGGAATTTACCTTATTTTGGGGCAAAATTGCAGAAATTTCACTTATTTTGGGGCAAAATTGCAGAAATTTCACTTATTTCAGGCTAATAAGTCAGAAATTTTCCTTATTTTGGGGCCAAAAAGACAGAAATTCCCTTTGTTTTGGGGGGGAAAAGACAGAAATTCCACTTATTTAGAGGCAAAAAAGCAGAAATTCCTCTTATTTTGGAGCAAAACTGAAGAAATTTCTATTTTTTATGGCAAAAGGGTATGCATTCTTCTTATTTTCGGGCAAAAAGGCAGAAATTCCCCGTATTTTGGAGCAAAATTGCAGAAATTCCCCTAATTGTGGGCAAAAAGGCAGAAATTCCCTATATGTTGGGGCAAAAAGACAGAAATTCTCCTTATTTTGGGGCAAAACTCAGAAATTCCACTTATTTTGGTGCAAAATTCCAGAAATTTCCCTTATTTTAGGGCAAAATTGCAGAAATTTCACTTATTTTGGGGCAAAATTGCAGAAATTTAACTTATTTCAGAAAAAAATTCAGAAATTTTTCTATTTTGGTGCAAAAAGGCAGAAATTTCTTTTATTTTGGTACAAAATTGCAGAAATTTTTCTTATTTTGGGGCAAAAAGTCAGAAATCTCCCATATTTAGGGGAAAAATGCAGAAATTCCTCTTATTTTGAGGTAAAAATGCTGAAATTTCCCTTATTTGGGGGCAAAAAGGCAGAAATTTCCCTTATTTTGAGGCAAAATTGCAGAAATTTCACTTATTTCAGGTTAATAAGTCAGAAATTTTCTCTATTTTGGGGCAAAATACAGAAATTCCCTTTGTTTTGGGAGAAAAATATAGATATTTCACTTTTTTAGAGGGAAAAAAGCAGAAATTCCTTTTATTTTGGAGTAAAAATGAAGAAATTTCCCTTTTTTGTGGCAAAAGGTATGCATTCCACTTATTTTTGGGCTAAAAAGCAGAAATTACCCGTATTTTAGAGCAAAATTGCAGAAATTCCCCTAATTGTAAGGCAAAATGGCAGAAATTCCCTATATGTTAGGGCAAAAAGACAGAAATTCTCTTTATTTTTGGGGCAAAACTCAGAAATTCCATTTATTTTGGGGCAAAATTCCAGAAATTTCTCTTATTTTGGGGCAAAATTGCAGAAATTTCACTTATTTTGGGGCAAAATTGCAGAAATTTCACTTATTTCATGGTAAAAAGGCAGAAATTATCCTAATTTTGATGCAAAAATGCAGAAATTCCAAATATTTTGTGGCAAAAATGAAGAAATTCCCTTTATTTTGAGGTAAAAAGGCAGAAATTCCCCTTATTTGGGGCAAAAAAAGAAATTTCACTTATTTTGGGGCAAAAACTCAGAAATTCCACACTTTTTTGGTCAAAATTCCAGAAATTTCCCTTATTTTGGGGCAAAATTGCAGAAATTTCACTTATTTTGGTGCAAAATTGCAGAAATTTTTCTTATTTTGGGGCAAAAAGGCAGAAATCTCCCATATTTTGGGGCAAAAATGAAGATATTCCTCTTATTTTGAGGTAAAAAGGCTGAAATTTCCTTTATTTGGGGGCAAAAAGGCAGAAATTTCCCTTATTTTGAGGAAAATTGCAGAAATTTCACTTATTTCTGGGTAATAAGTCAGAAATTTTCGTTATTTTGGGGCAAAAAAGACAGAAATTCCCTTTGTTTTGGGGGAAAAAGACAGAAATTCCACTTTTTTAGAGGCAAAAAAGCAGAAATTCCTTTTATTTTGGAGTAAAAATGAAGAAATTTCTTTTTTTGTGGCAAAAGGTATACATTCCACTTATTTTTGGGCTAAAAAGCAGAAATTACCCGTATTTTGGAGCAAAATTGCAGAAAATCCCCTAATTGTGGGGCAAAGAGGCAGAAATTCCCTATATGTTAGGGCAAAAAGACAGAAATTCTCCTTATTTTGGGGCAAAACTCAGAATTTCCACTTATTTTGGGGCAAAATTCCAGAAATTTCCCTTATTTTGGGGCAAAATTGCAGAAATTTCACTTATTTTGGGGCAAAATTGCAGAAATTTCCCTTATTTCAGGTAAAAATGGCAGAAATTTTTCTTATTTTGGGGCAAAAGGCAGAAATTCCTAATATTTTGTGGCAAAAATGCAGAAATTCCCCTTATTTTGAGGTAAAAAGGCTGAAATTCCCCTTATTTGGGTGCAAAAAGGCAGAAATTTTTCTTATTTTGGGGCAAAATTGCAGACATTTCACTTATTTCAGGGTAATAAGTCAGAAATTTTCCTTATTTTGGGGCAAAAAAGACAGAAATTCCCCTAATTGTGGGGCAAAAAGGCAGAAATTCCCTATATGTTGGGGCAAAAAGACAGAAATTCTCCTTATTTTGGGGCAAAACTCAAAAATTCCACTTATTTTGGGGCAAAATTGCAGGAATTTACCTTATTTTGGGGCAAAATTGCAGAAATTTTTCTTATTTGGGGCAAAATTGCAGAAATTTCACTTATTTTCAGGTAAAAAGACTGAAATATCCTTTATTTTGGGGCAAAAAGGAGGAAATTCCCCTTATTTTGGGGTAAAATTGCAGAAATTTTTCTTATTTTGGGGCAAAAAGGCTGAAATTCTTATTTTGAGGTAAAATGCTGAAATTCCCCATATTTTGGGGCAAAAGGCAAAAATTCTTCTTATTTTGGGGCAAAAAGGCACAAATTTCCCTTATTTTCGGGCAAAATTGCAGAAATTTCATTTATTTCAGGGCAAAAATTCAGAAATTCCTTTTATTTTGGGGCAAAGAGCAGAAATTTCTTTTATTATGGTACAAAATTGAAGAAATTTTTCTTATTTTGAAACAAAAAGGCAGAAAATTCCCCTTATTTTGAGGCAAAAGGCAGAAATTATTCTCAATTTGAGGTAAAATGCAGAAATTCCCTTTATTTTGGGGCTAGAAAGCAGAAATTCCCCGTATTTTGAAGCAAAATTGCAGAAATTCTCATAATTTTCGGGCAAAAGGCAAAAATTCTCCTTATTTTGGGGCAAAAAGACAGAAAATCTCCTTTTTTGGGAGCAAACAGTCAGAAATTTTCCTTATTTTGGGGCAAAATTGCAGAAATTTCCATATTTTGGGGCAAAATTGCAGAAATTTCACTTATTTCAGGGAAAAAAGGCGAAAATTTTTTTTGGGGGGCAAAAAGGCAGAAATTTTTTTTATTTTGGTACAAAATTGCAGAAATTTTTCTTATTTTTGGGCAAAAAGTCAGAAATTCCTCATATTTTCGGGCAAAAAGGCTGAAATTCCCCTTATTTTGAGGTAAAAAGGCTGAAATTCCCCTTATTTTGGGGCAAAAAGACAGAAATTTCGTTTATTTTGGGGAAAAGGCAGAAATTGCACTTATTTTGAGTCAAAAAGGTGGAAAATCCCCTTATTTTGGGGCAAAAATGAAGAAATTTGCTTTTTTTATGGCAAAAAGGTATACATTCCCTTTATTTTTGGGCAAAATGGCACAAATTCCCCGTATTTTGGAGCAACATTGCAGAAATTCCCCTAATTTTTGGGCAAAAAGGCAGAAATTCCCCTTATTTTGGGGTAAAACTGCAGAAATTTCACTTTTTTGCGGCAAAATGTCAGAAATTCCCCTTATTTTCGGCAAAAAAAGCAGATAATCCCCTTATTTTAGGGAAAAATTGCAGAAATTTCTCTTATTTTGGGGCAAAATTGCAGAAATTTCACTTATTTCGCGGCAAAATGTCAGAAATTCCCCTTATTTTCGGCAAAAAAGGCAGAA
The DNA here is from genome assembly GCF_963924665.1 of Micromys minutus. Lineage (NCBI taxonomy): Eukaryota > Metazoa > Chordata > Mammalia > Rodentia > Muridae > Micromys > Micromys minutus. The sequence continues at coordinate 302,106 of NW_027667661.1, read as the reverse complement.
AATTCCCGTATTTTGGAGAATAAATTGCAGAAATTCACCTAATTTTAGGGTAAAAAAATACAGTAATTTTCTTTATTTTTGGGCAAAAAGGCAGAAATTCTCCTTATTTTAGGGCAAAAAGGCAGAAATTCTTCTTATTTTAGGGCAAAATTGCAGAAATTTTCCTTATTTGGGGGCAAAAAACAGAAATTCCCCTTATTTTGGGGCAAAATTGCAGAAATTTCCCTTATTATGGGGAAAAATTGCAGAAATTTCCCTTATTTTAGGGCAAAATTGCAGAAATTTCACTTATTTCAGAGAAAAAAAGCAAAATTTTTCTTATTTTGGGGCAAAAAGGCAGAAATTCCCATTATTTTGGGGCAAAAAGGCAGAAATTCACCTTATTTTGGGGTAAAATTGCAGAAATTTCACATATTTCAGGGCAAAAAGACAGAAATTCCCCTTATTTTAAGGCAGAAAGGCAGAAATTCCCCTTATTTTGGAATAAAATTGCAGAAATTTTTTTTCTTTAGGGGCAAAAATGCAGAAAATCCACTTAATTTCGGGTAAAAAAGCAGAAATTCCTCTTATTTTGGAGCAAAATTGCAGAAACTCCCCTAATTTGGGGGCATAAAGGCAGAAATTCCCTTTATTTTGGGGCAAAAATAGAGAAATTCTCATTATTTTGGGGCAAAAATCAGAAATTTCCCTTATTTCGGGTCAAAATTTTAGAAATTTCTTTTATATTGTTACAGACTTGCAGAAATTTTTCTTATTTTGTGGCAAAAAGGCAGAAATTTCCCATATTTTGGTGCAAAAAGCCTAAAATTTCCTTTATTATGAGGTAAAATCCTGAAATTCCCCATATTTTGGGGCAAAAAGGCAGAAATTCCCCTCATTTGGAGGCAAAAATACACAAATTTCCCTTATTTTAGGGCATAATTGCAGGAATTTCATTTATTTCAGGGCAAAAGTCAGAAATTCCTTTTATTTTGGGGCAAAAAGCAGAAATTTCTTTTATTTTGATACAAAATTGTAGAAATTTTCCTTATTTTGGAACAAAAAGGCAAAAATTACCCATATTTTGGGGAAAAAGGCAGAAATTCCCCTTATTTTGAGGTAAAAAGGCTGAAATTCCCGTTATTTTGGGGTAAAAAGGCAGAAATTCCCTTTACTTTGTGGCAAAAAGGCAGAAATTCCCGTTAATTGGGGCAGAAAAGCAGAAATTTTCCTTATTTAAGGGCAATAGGGCAGATATTCCCCATATTTTGTGGCAAAGAGGCAGAAATTCCCCTTATTTGGAGGTAAAATGATGAAATTCCCCTTTTTTTCGGCAAAAAGGCAGAAATTCCTATTATTTTGGGGCAAAATTGCAGAAATTTCCTTTATTTTGGGGCAAAATTGCAGAAATTTCCCTTATTTTGGGGCAAAATTGCAGAAATTTCACTTATTTCAGGGAAAAAGCACAGAAATTTCTCTTATTTTGGGGCAAAAAGGCAGAAATTTCTTTTATTTTGGTACAAAATTGCAGAAATTTTCTTTATTTTGGGGCAAAAATGAAGAAATTCCCCATATTTTGGGGCAAAAAGGAAGAGATTCCCCTTATCATGAGGTAAAATGCTGAAATATCCCTTATTTTGGGGCAAAAAGACAGAAATTCCCTTTATTTTGTGGCAAAAAGGCAAAAATTTCCCTTATTTTGGGGCAAAATTGCAGAAATTTCACTTATTTCAGGGCAAAATTCAAAAATTCCTTTTATTTTTGGGCAAAAAGAGAAATTTTGTTTATTTTTGGGTAAAAAGGCAGAAATTTCACTTATTGTGAGGTAAGAAGGCAGAAATTCCTCTTATTTTGGGGCAAAAATGAAGAAATTTCCCTTTTTTTGTGGCAAAAGGTATATATTCTCCTTATTTTCGGGCAAAAAAGCAGAAATATCCCGTTTTTTGGAGCACAATTGCAGAAAATCCCCTAATTGTGGGGCAAAAAGGCAGAAATTCCCTATATGTTGGGGCAAAAAGACAGAAATTCTCCTTATTTTGGGGCAAAACTCAGAAATTCCACTTATTTTGGGGCAAAATTCCAGAAATTTCCCTTATTTTGGGGCAAATTTGCAGAAATTTCACTTATTTTGGGGCAAAATTGCAGAAATTTCACTTATTTCAGACAAAAAAAAAGCAGAAATTTTTCTTATTTTGGGGCAAAAAGGCAGAAATTCCTAATATTTTGTGGCAAAAATGCAGAAATTCCCTTTATTTTGAGGTAAAAAGGCTGAAATTCCCCTTATTTGGGGGCAAAAAGGCAGAAATTTCCCTTATTTTGGGGCAAAATTGCAGAAATTTCACTTATTTCAGGGCAAAATTCAAAAATTCCTTTTATTTTGGGGCTAAAAGTTTGAAATTCCGTTTATTTTTGGGTAAAAAGGCAGAAATTTCACTTATTTTGAGGTAAGAAGGCAGAAATTCCTCTTATTTTGGGGCAAAAATGAAGAAATTTCCCTTTTTTGTGGCAAAAGGTATACATTCCCCTTATTTTCGGGCAAAAAAGCAGAAATTCCACGTATTTAGGAGCAAGATTGCAGAAAATCCCCTAATTGTGGGGCAAAGAGGCAGAAATTCCCTATATGTTGGGGCAAAAAGACAGAAATTCTCCTTATTTTTGGGCAAAACTCAGAAATTCCACTTATTTTGGGGCAAAATTCCAGAAATTTCCCTTATTTTGGGGCAAAATTGCAGAAATTTTACTAATTTTGGGGCAAAATTGCAGAAATTTCACTTATTTCAGGTAAAAATGGCAGAAATTTTTCTTATTTTGGGGCAAAAAGGCAGAAATTCCTAATATTTTGTGGCAAAAATGCAGAAATTCCCCTTATTTTGAGGTAAAAAGGCTGAAATTCCCCTTATTTGGGGGCAAAAAGGCAGAAATTTCCCTTATTTTGGGGCAAAATTGCAAACATTTCACTTATTTCAGGGTAATAAGTCAGAAATTTTCCTTATTTTGGGGCAAAAAACACAGAAATTCCCTTTGTTTTGGAAGGAAAATACAGAAATTCCACTTCTTTAGAGGCAAAAAGGCAGAAATTCCCCTTATTTTGAAGCAAAAATGAAGAAATTCCCCTAATTGTTGGGCAAAAAGGCAGAAATTCCCTATATGTTGGGGCAAAAAGACAGAAATTCTTCTTATTTTGGGACAAAACTCAGAAATTCCACTTATTATGGGGCAAAATTGCAGGAATTTACCTTATTTTGAGGCAAAATTGCAGAAATTTCCCTTATTTGGGGCAAAATTGCAGAAATTTCACTTATTTTCAGGTAAAAAGGCTGAAATATCCTTTATTTTGGGGCAAAAAGGAAGAAATTCCCCTTATTTTGGGGCAAAATTGCAGAAATTTTCCTTATTTTGGGGCAAAAAGGCTGAAATTCTTATTTTGAGGTAAAATGCTGAAATTCCCCATATTTTGGGGCAAAAGGCAAAACTTCTTTTTATTTTGGGGCAAAGAGGCACAAATTTCCCTTATTTTCGGGCAAAATTGCAGAAATTTCATTTATTTCAGGGCAAAAAGTCAGAAATTTCTTTTATTTTGGGGCAAAGAGCAGAAATTTCTTTTATTATGGTACAAAATTGAAGAAATTTTTCTTATTTTGAAATAAAAAGGCAGAAAATTCCCCTTATTTTGAGGCAAAAGGCAGAAATTATTCTCAATTTGAGGTAAAATGCAGAAATTCCCTTTATTTTGGGGCTAAAAAACAGAAATTCCCTGTATTTTGAAGCAAAATTGCAGAAATTCTCATAATTTTCGGGCAAAAAGGCAGAAATTCTCCTTATTTTGGGGCAAAAAGACAGAAAATCTCCTTTTTCGGGAGCAAACAGTCAGAAATTCCCCTTATTTTGGGGCAAAATTGCAGAAATTTCCTTTACATTGGGGCAAAATTGCAGAAATTTCCCTTATTTTGGGGCAAAACTGAAGAAATTTCCCTTTTTTATGGCAAAAAGGTATGCATTCTTCTTATTTTCGGGCAAAAAGGCAGAAATTCCCCTATTTTGGAGCAAAATTGCAGAAATTCCCCTAATTGTGGGGCAAAAAGGGAGAAATTCCCTATATGTTGTGGCAAAAAGACAGAAATTCTCCTTATTTTGGGGCAAAACTCAGAAATTCCACTTATTTTAGGGCAAAATTCCAGAAATTTCCCTTATTTTGGGGCAAAATTGCAGAAATTTCACTTATTTTGGAGCAAAATTGCAGAAATTTCACTTATTTCAGAAAAAAAGCAGAAATTTTCTTATTTTGGTGCAAAAAGGCAGAAATTTCTTTTATTTTGGTACAAAATTGCATAAATTATTCTTATTTTGGAAGAAAAAGGCAGAAATCTCCCATATTTTGGGGCAAAAATGCAGCAATTCCTCTTATTTTGAGGTAACAAGGCTTAAATTCCCCTTATTTGGGGGGAAAAAGGCAGAAATTTCCCTTATTTTCGAGCAAAATTGCAGAAATTTCACTTATTTTCAGGTAAAAAGGCTGAAATATCCTTTATTTTGGGGCAAAAAGGAAGAAATTCCCCTTATTTTGGGGCAAAATTGCAGAAATTTTCCTTATTTTGGGGCAAAAAGGCTGAAATTCTTATTTTGAGGTAAAATGCTGAAATTCCCCATATTTTGGGGCAAAAGGCAAAACTTCTTTTTATTTTGGGGCAAAGAGGCACAAATTTCCCTTATTTTCGGGCAAAATTGCAGAAATTTCATTTATTTCAGGGCAAAAAGTCAGAAATTTCTTTTATTTTGGGGCAAAGAGCAGAAATTTCTTTTATTATGGTACAAAATTGAAGAAATTTTTCTTATTTTGAAATAAAAAGGCAGAAAATTCCCCTTATTTTGAGGCAAAAGGCAGAAATTATTCTCAATTTGAGGTAAAATGCAGAAATTCCCTTTATTTTGGGGCTAAAAAACAGAAATTCCCTGTATTTTGAAGCAAAATTGCAGAAATTCTCATAATTTTCGGGCAAAAAGGCAGAAATTCTCCTTATTTTGGGGCAAAAAGACAGAAAATCTCCTTTTTCGGGAGCAAACAGTCAGAAATTCCCCTTATTTTGGGGCAAAATTGCAGAAATTTTCCTTATTTTGGGGCAAAAAGGCTGAAATTCTTATTTTGAGGTAAAATGCTGAAATTCCCCATATTTTGGGGCAAAAGGCAAAACTTCTTTTTATTTTGGGGCAAAGAGGCACAAATTTCCCTTATTTTCGGGCAAAATTGCAGAAATTTCATTTATTTCAGGGCAAAAAGTCAGAAATTTCTTTTATTTTGGGGCAAAGAGCAGAAATTTCTTTTATTATGGTACAAAATTGAAGAAATTTTTCTTATTTTGAAATAAAAAGGCAGAAAATTCCCCTTATTTTGAGGCAAAAGGCAGAAATTATTCTCAATTTGAGGTAAAATGCAGAAATTCCCTTTATTTTGGGGCTAAAAAACAGAAATTCCCTGTATTTTGAAGCAAAATTGCAGAAATTCTCATAATTTTCGGGCAAAAAGGCAGAAATTCTCCTTATTTTGGGGCAAAAAGACAGAAAATCTCCTTTTTCGGGAGCAAACAGTCAGAAATTCCCCTTATTTTGGGGCAAAATTGCAGAAATTTCCTTTACATTGGGGCAAAATTGCAGAAATTTCCCTTATTTTGGGGCAAAACTGAAGAAATTTCCCTTTTTTATGGCAAAAAGGTATGCATTCTTCTTATTTTCGGGCAAAAAGGCAGAAATTCCCCTATTTTGGAGCAAAATTGCAGAAATTCCCCTAATTGTGGGGCAAAAAGGGAGAAATTCCCTATATGTTGTGGCAAAAAGACAGAAATTCTCCTTATTTTGGGGCAAAACTCAGAAATTCCACTTATTTTAGGGCAAAATTCCAGAAATTTCCCTTATTTTGGGGCAAAATTGCAGAAATTTCACTTATTTTGGAGCAAAATTGCAGAAATTTCACTTATTTCAGAAAAAAAGCAGAAATTTTCTTATTTTGGTGCAAAAAGGCAGAAATTTCTTTTATTTTGGTACAAAATTGCATAAATTATTCTTATTTTGGAAGAAAAAGGCAGAAATCTCCCATATTTTGGGGCAAAAATGCAGCAATTCCTCTTATTTTGAGGTAACAAGGCTTAAATTCCCCATATTTGGGGGGAAAAAGGCAGAAATTTCCCTTATTTTCGAGCAAAATTGCAGAAATTTCACTTATTTCAGGGTAATAAGTCAGAAATTTTCCTTATTTTGGGGCAAAAAAGACAGAAATTCCCTTTGTTTTTGGGGATAAAGACAGAAATTCCACTTATTTAGAGGCAAAAAAGCAGAAATTCCCCTTATTTTGGAGCAAAACTGAAGAAATTTCCCTTTTTTATGGCAAAAAGGTATGCATTCTTCTTATTTTCGGGCAAAAAGGCAGAAATTCCCCGTATTTTAGAGCAAAATTGCAGAAATTCCCCTAATTGTGGGGCAAAAAGGCAGAAATTCCCTATATGTTGGGGCAAAATACAGAAATTCTCCTTATTTTGGGGAAAAACTGAGAAATTCCACTTATTTTGGGGCAAAATTGCAGAAATTTCCCTTATTTTGGGGCAAAATTGCAGAAATTTCACTTATTTTGGGGCAAAATTGCAGAAATTTCAATTTTTTCAGGGTAATAAGTCAGAAATTTTTCTTATTTTGGGGCAAAAAAGACAGAAATTCCCTATGTTCTGGGGGAAAAAGACAGTAATTCCACTTTTTTAGAGGCAAAAAAGCAGAAATTCCTTTTATTTTGGAGTAAAAATGAAGAAATTTCTTTTTTTTGTGGCAAAAGGTATACATTCCCTTTATTTTCGGGCAAAAAGGCAGAAATTCCCCGTATTTTGGAGCAAACTTGCAGATATTCCCCTAATTGTGGGGCAAAAAGGCAGAAATTCCCTATATGTTGGGGCAAAAAGACAGAAATTCTCCTTATTTTGGGGCAAAACTCAGAAATTCCACTTATTTTGGGGCAAAATTCCAGAAATTTCCCTTATTTTGGGGCAAAATTGCAGAAATTTCACTTATTTTCAGGCAAAATTACATAAATTTCACTTATTTCAGAAAAAAAGCAGAATTTTCTTGTTTTGGTGCAAAAAGGCATAAATTTCTTTTATTTTGTTACAAAATTGCAGAAATTTTTCTTATTTTGGGGCAAAAAGGCATAAATTTCTCATATTTTGGGGCAAAAATGCAGAAATTTTTTTTATTTTGAGGTAAAAAGGCTGAAATTCCCCTTATTTGGAGGCAAAAAAGAAGAATTTCTCTTATTTTGGGGCAAAATTGCAGAAATTTCACTTATTTCAGAGTAATAAGTCAAAAATTTTCGTTATTTTGGGGCAAAAAAAACAGAAATTCCCTTTGTTTGGGGGGAAAAGACAGAAATTCCACTTTTTTAGAGGCAAAAAAGCAGAAATAACTTTTATTTTGGAGTAAAAATGTAGAAATTTCCCTTTTTTATGGCAAAAAGGTATGCATTCTTCTTATTTTCGGGCAAAAAGGCAGAAATTCCCTGTATTTTCGAGCAAAATTGCAAAAATTCCCCTAATTTTAGGGCAAAAAGGCAGAAATTCCCTATATGTTGTGGCAAAAAGACAGAAATTCTTCTTATTTTGGGGCAAAACTCAGAAATTCCACTTATTTTGGGGCAAAATTCTAGAAATTTTTCTTATTTTAAAGCAAAATTGCAGAAATTTCACTTATTTTGGGGTAAAATTGCAGAAATTTCATTTATTTCAGGGAAAAAAGGCAGAAATTTTTCTTATTTTGGGGCAAAAAGGAAAAATTTCCTAATATTTTGTGGCAAAAATGCCGAAATTCCCCTTATTTTGAGGTAAAAAAGCTGAAATTTCCCTTATTTGGGGGCAAAAAGGCAGAAATTTCCCTTATTTTGGGGCAAAATTGCAGAAATTTCACTTATTTCAGGGTAATAAGTCAGAAATTTTCTTTATTTTGGGGCAAAAAAGACAGAAATTCCCTTTGTTTTGGGAGAAAAAGACAGAAATTCCACTTTTTTAGAGGCAAAAAAGCAGAAATTCCTTTTATTTTGGAGTAAAAATGAAGAAATTTCCCTTTTTTGTGGCAAAAGGTATGCATTCCACTTATTTTTGGGCTAAAAAGCAGAAATTACCCGTATTTTGGAGCAATATTGCAGAAATTCCCCTAATTGTGGGGCAAAGAGGCAGAAATTCCCTATATGTTAGGGCAAAAAGACAGAAATTCTCCTTATTTTGGGGCAAAACTCAGAAATTCTACTTATTTTGGGGCAAAATTCCAGAAATTTCCCTTATTTTGGGGCAAAATTGCAGAAATTTCACTTATTTTGGGGCAAAATTGCAGAAATTTCACTTATTTTTGGGCAAAATTGCAGAAATTTCACTTATTTCAGAAAAAAAACAGAAATTTTCTTATTTTGGTGCAAAAAGGCGGAAATTTCTTTTATTTTGGTACAAAATTGCAGAAATTTTTCTTATTTTGGGGCAAAAAGGCAGAAATCTACCATATTTTGGGGCAAAAATGCAGAAATATCTCTTATTTTGAGGTAAAAAGGCTGAAATTCCCCTTATTTGAAGGCAAAAAGGCAGAAATTTCTCTTATTTTGGGGCAAAATTGCAGAAATTTCACTTATTTCAGGGTAATAAGTCAGAAATTTTCCTTATTTTGGGGCAAAAAATACAGAAATTCCCTTTGTTTTGGGGGAAAAAGACAGAAATTCCACTTATTTAGAGGCAAAAAAGCAGAAATTCCCCTTATTTTGTAGCAAAACTGAAGAAATTTCTATTTTTTATGGCAAAAAGGTATGCATTCTTCTTATTTTCGGGCAAAAAGGCAGAAATTCCCCGTATTTTGGAGCAAAATTGCAGAAATTCCCCTAATTGTGGGGCAAGAAGGGGGAAATTCCCTATATGTTGGGGCAAAAAGACAGAAATTCTCCTTATTTTGGGGCAAAACTCAGAAATTCCACTTATTTTGGTGCAAAATTCCAGAAATTTCCCTTATTTTAGGGCAAAATTGCAGAAATTTCACTTATTTTGGGGCAAAATTGCAGAAATTTAACTTATTTCAGAAAAAAATTCAGAAATTTTTCTATTTTGGTGCAAAAAGGCAGAAATTTCTTTTATTTTGGTACAAAATTGCAGAAATTTTTCTTATTTTGGGGCAAAAAGGCAGAAATCCCCCATATTTTGAGGCAAAAATGCAGAAATTCCTCTTATTTTGAGGTAATAAGGCTGAAATTTCCCTTATTTGGGGGCAAAAGCAGAAATTTCCCTTATTTTGAGGCAAAATTGCAGAAATTTCACTTATTTCAGGGTAATAAGTCAGAAATTTTCTTTATTTTGTGGCAAAAAAGACAGAAATTCCCTTTGTTTTGGGAGAAAAAGACAGAAATTCCACTTTTTTAGAGGCAAAAAAGCAGAAATTCCTTTTATTTTGGAGTAAAAATGAAGAAATTTCCCTTTTTTGTGGCAAAAGGTATGCATTCCACTTATTTTTGGGCTAAAAAGCAGAAATTACCCGTATTTTGGAGCAATATTGCAGAAATTCCCCTAATTGTGGGGCAAAAAGGCAGAAATTCTCTATATGTTAAGGCAAAAAGACAGAAATTCTCCTTATTTTGGGGCAAAACTCAGAAATTCCACTTATTTTGGGGCAAAATTCCAGAAATTTCTCTTATTTTGGGGCAAAATTGCAGAAATTTCACTTATTTTGGGGCAAAATTGCAGAAATTTCACTTATTTCAGGGTAATAAGTCAGAAATTTTCCTTATTTTGGGGCCAAAAAGACAGAAATTCCCTTTGTTTTGGGGGGGAAAAGACAGAAATTCCACTTATTTAGAGGCAAAAAAGCAGAAATTCCTCTTATTTTGGAGCAAAATTGCAGAAATTCCCCTAATTGTGGGGCAAAAAGGCAGAAATTCCCAATATGTTGGGGCAAAAAAAAACAAATTCTCCTTATTTTGGGTCAAAACTCAGAAATTCCACTGATATTGGGGCAAAATTCCAGAAATTTCCCGTATTTTGGGGCAAAATTGCAGAAATTTCACTTATTTTGGGGCAAAATTGCAGAAATTTCACTTATTTCAGAAAAAAAAGCAGGAATTTTCTTATTTTGGTGCAAAAAGGCGGAAATTTCTTTTATTTTGGTACAAAATTGCAGAAATTTTTCTTATTTTGGGGCAAAAAGGCAGAAATCTCCCATATTTTGGGGCAAAAATGCAGAAATTTCTCTTATTTTGAGGTAAAAAGGCTGAAATTCCCCTTATTTTGGAGCAATATTGCAGAAATTCCCCTAATTGTGGGGCAAAGAGGCAGAAATTCCCTATATGTTAGGGCAAAAAGACAGAAATTCTCCTTATTTTGGGGCAAAACTCAGAAATTCTACTTATTTTGGGGCAAAATTCCAGAAATTTCCCTTATTTTGGGGCAAAATTGCAGAAATTTCACTTATTTTGGGGCAAAATTGCAGAAATTTCACTTATTTCAGGGTAATAAGTCAGAAATTTTCCTTATTTTGGGGCCAAAAAGACAGAAATTCCCTTTGTTTTGGGGGGGGAAAGACAGAAATTCCACTTATTTAGAGGCAAAAAAGCAGAAATTCCTCTTATTTTGGAGCAAAATTGCAGAAATTCCCCTAATTGTGGGGCAAAAAGGCAGAAATTCCCTATATGTTGGGGCAAAAAGAAACAAATTCTCCTTATTTTGGGTCAAAATTCAGAAATTCCACTGATATTGCGGCAAAATTCAAGAAAGTTCCCGTATTTTGGGGCAAAATTGCAGAAATTTCACTTATTTTGGGGCAAAATTGCAGAAATTTCACTTATTTCAGGGTAATAAGTCAGAAATTTTCCTTATTTTGGGTCAAAAAAGACAGAAATTTCCTTTGTTTTGGGGGATAAAGACAGAAATACCACTTATTTAGAGGCAAAAAAGCAGAAATTCCCCTTATTTAGGAGCAAAACTGAAGAAATTTCTATTTTTTATGGCAAAAAGGTATGCATTCTTCTTATTTTCGGGCAAAAAGTCAGAAATTCCCCGTATTTTGGAGCAAAATTGCAGAAATTCCCCTAATTGTGGGGCAAAAAGGCAGAAATTTCCGATATGTTAGGGCAAAAAGACAGAAATTCTTTTTATTTTGGGGCTAAACTAAGAAATTCCACTTATTTTGGGGCAAAATTCCAGAAATTTCCCTTATTTTGGGGCAAAATTGCAGAAATTTCACTTATTTTGGTGCAAAATTGCAGAAATTTCACTTATTTTGGGGCAAAATTGCAGAAATTTCACTTATTTCAGGGTAATAAGTCAGAAATTTTCCTTATTTTGGGGCCAAAAAGACAGAAATTCCCTTTGTTTTGGGGGGAAAAGACAGAAATTCCACTTATTTAGAGGCAAAAAAGCAGAAATTCCTCTTATTTTGGAACAAAATTGCAGAAATTCCCCTAATTGTGGGGCAAGAAGGCAGAAATTCCCTATATGTTGGGGCAAAAAGAAACAAATTCTCCTTATTTTGGGTCAAAACTCAGAAATTCTACTGATATTGGGGCAAAATTCCAGAAATTTCCCTTATTTTGGGGCAAAATTGCAGAAATTTCACTTATTTTTGGGCAAAATTGCAGAAATTTCACTTATTTCAGAAAAAAAGCAGAAATTTTCTTATTTTGGTGCAAAAAGGCGGAAATTTCTTTTATTTTGGTACAAAATTGCAGAAATTTTTCTTATTTTGGGGCAAAAAGGCAGAAATCTCCCATATTTTGGGGCAAAAATGCAGAAATTTCTCTTATTTTGAGGTAAAAAGGCTGAAATTCCCCTTATTTGGGGGCAAAAAGGCAGAAATTTCCCTTATTTTGGGGCAAAATTGCAGAAATTTCACTTATTTCAGGGTAATAAGTCAGAAATTTTCCTTATTTTGGGGCAAAAACGACAGAAATTCCCTTTGTTTTTGAGGAAAAAGACAGAAATTCAACTTTTTTAGCGGCAAAAAAGCAGAAATTCATTTTATTTTGGAGTAAAAATGAAGAAATTTCTTTTTTTTGTGGCAAAAGATATACATTCCACTTATTTTCAGGCTAAAAAGCAGAAATTCCCCGTATTTTGGAGCAAAATTGCAGAAATTCCCCTAATTGTGGGGCAAAAAGGCAGAAATTTCCGATATGTTAGGGCAAAAAGACAGAAATTCTTTTTATTTTGGGGCTAAACTAAGAAATTCCACTTATTTTGGGGCAAAATTCCAGAAATTTCCCTTATATTGGGGCAAAATTGCAGAAATTTCACTTATTTTGGTGCAAAATTGCAGAAATTTCACTTATTTCAGGGAAAAAAGGCAGAAATTTTCCTTATTTTGGGGCCAAAAAGACAGAAATTCCCTTTGTTTTGGGGTGAAAAAGATAGAAATTCCACTTATTTAGAGGCAAAAAAGCAGAAATTCCTCTTATTTTGGAGCAAAAATGAAGAAATTTCCTTTTTTTATGGCAAAAAGGTATGCATTCTTCTTATTTTCGGGCAAAAAGGCAGAAATTCCCAGTATTTTGGAGCAAAATTGCAGAAATTCCCCTAATTGTGGGGCAAAAAGGCAGAAATTCCCTATATGTTGGGGCAAAAAGAAACAAATTCTCCTTATTTTGGGTCAAAACTCAGAAATTCCACTGATATTGGGGCAAAATTCCAGAAATTTCCCTTATTTTGGTGCAAAATTGCAGAAATTTCACTTATTTTCGGGCAAAATTGCAGAAATTTCACTTATTTCAGAAAAAAAAGCAGAAATTTTCTTATTTTGGTGCAAAAAGGCGGAAATTTCTTTAATTTTGGTACAAAATTGCAGAAATTTTCCTCTATTTTGGGGCAAAAAGGCAGAAATCTCCCATATTTTGGGGCAAAAATGAAGAAATTTCTCTTATTTTGAGGTAAAAAGGCTGAAATTCCCATTATTTGGGGGCAAAAAGGCAGAAATTTCCCTTATTTTGAGGCAAAATTGCAGAAATTTCACTTATTTCAGTGTAATAAGTCAGAAATTTTCTTTATTTTGGGGCAAAAAAGACAGAAATTCTTTTTGTTTTGAGGGAAAAAGGCAGGAATTCCACTTTTTTAGCGGCAAAAAAGCAAAAATTCATTTTATTTTGGAGTAAAAATGAAGAAATTTCTTTTTTTTGTGGCAAAAAGTATACATTCCCCTTATTTTCAGGCTAAAAAGCAGAAATTCCCCATATTTTGGAGCAAAATTGCAGAAATTCCCCTAATTGTCGGGCAAAAAGGCAGAAATTGCCTATATGTTGGGGCAAAAAGACAGAAATTCTCCTAATTTTGGGGCAAAACTCAGAAATTCCACTTATTTTGGGGCAAAATTCCAGAAATTTCCCTTATTTTGGGGCAAAATTGCAGAAATTTCACTTATTTGGGGCAAAATTGCAGAAATTTCACTTATTTCAGGGTAATAAGTCAGAAATTTTCCTTATTTTGGAACAAAAAAACAGAAATTCCCTTTGTTTTGGGGGAAAAAGACAGAAATTCCACTTATTTAGAGGCAAAAAAGCTGAAATTCCCCTTGTTTTGGAGCAAAAATGAAGAACTTTCCCTTTTTTATGGCAAAAAGTTATGCATTCTTCTTATTTTCGGGCAAAAAGGCAGAAATTCCCCGTATTTTGGAGCAAAATTGCAGAAATTCCCCTAATTGTGGGGCAAAATGCAGAAATTCCCTATATGTTAGGGCAAAAAGACAGAAATTCTCCTTATTTTGGGGCAAAACTCAGAAATTCCACTTATTTTAAGGCAAAATTCCAGAAATTTCCTTTATTTGGGAGCAAAATTGCAGAAATTTTTGTTATTTTGGGGCAAAATTGCAGAAATTTCACTTATTTCAGAAAAAAAAGCAGAAATTTTCTTATTTTGGTACAAAAAGGCGGAAATTTCTTTTATTTTGGTACAAAATTGCAGAAATTTTTCTCATTTTGGGGCAAAAAGGCAGAAATCTCCCATATTTTGGGGCAAAAATGCAGAAATTCCTCTTATTTTGAGGTAAAAAGGCTGAAATTCCCCTTATTTGGAGGCAAAAAGGCAGAAATTTTTCTTATTTTGGGGCAAAATTGCAGAAATTTCACTTATTTCAGAGTAGTCAGTCAGAAATTTTTCTTATTTTGGGGCAAAAAAGCAGAAATTCCTTTTATTTTGGAGTAAAAATGAAGAAATTTCTTTTTTGTGGCAAATGGTATACATTTCCCTTATTTTCAGGCTAAAAAGCAGAAATTACCCGTATTTTGGAGCAAAATTGCAAAAATTCCGCTAATTGTGGGGCAAAAAGGCAGAAATTCCCTGTAAGTTAGAGCAAAAAAACAGAAAATCTCCTTATTTTGGGGCAAAACTCAGAAATTCCACTTACTTTGGGGCAAAATTCCAAAAATTTCCCTTATTTTGGGCCAAAATTGCAGAAATTTCACTTATTTTGAGGCAAAATTGCATAAATTTCACTTATTTCAGGGTAATAAGTCAGAAATTTTCCTTATTTTGGGGCAAAAAACACAGAAATTCCCTTTGTTTTGGGAGAAAAAGACAGAAATTCCACTTTTTTAGAGGCAAAAAAGCAGAAATTCCTTTTATTTTGGAGTAAAAATGAAGAAATTTCCCTTTTTTGTGGCAAAATGTATACATTCCACTTATTTTTGGGCTAAAAAGCTGAAATTACCTGTATTTTGGAGCAAAATTGCAGAAATTCCCCTAATTGTGGGGCAAAATGCAGAAATTCCCTATATGTTAGGGCAAAAAGACAGAAATTCTCCTTATTTTGGGGCAAAACTCAGAAATTCCACTTATTTTGGGGCAAAATTCCAGAAATTTCCCTTATTTTGTGGCAAAATTGCCGAAATTTCACTTATTTTGGGGCAAAATTGCAGAAATTTCACTTATTTCATGGTAAAAAGGCAGAAATTTTCCTCATTTTGGGGCAAAAATGCAGAGATTCCAAATATTTTGTGGTAAAATTGCAAAAATTCCCCTTATTTTGAGGTAAAAAGGCAGAAATTCCCCTTATTTGGGGGCAAAAAGCAGAAATTTCCCTTATTCTGGGACAAAATTGCAGAAATTTCACTTATTTCAGGGTAATAAGTCAGAAATTTTCCTTATTTGGGGCAAAAAAACAGAAATTCCTTTTGTTTTGGGGGAAAAAGTCAGAAATTCCACTTATTTAGAAGCAAAAAAGCAGAAATTCCCCTTATTTTGGAGCAAAAATGAAGAAATTTCCTTTTTTTGTGGCAAAAGGTATGCATTCTTCTCATTTTCAGGCTAAAAAGCAGAAATTCCCCGTATTTTGGAGCAAAATTGCAGAAATTCCCCTAATTGTGGGACAAAAAGGCAGAAATTCCCTATATGTTTGCCAAAAAGACAGAAATTCTCCTTATTTTAGAGCAAAACTCAGAAATTTCACTTATTTTGACGCAAAATTGCAGAAATTTCACTTATTTCAGAAAAAAAAAGCAGAAATTTTCTTAATTTGGGGCAAAAAGGCAGAAATTTCTCATATTTTGGGGCAAAAATGCAGAAAATCCCCTTATTTTGAGGTAAAAAGTCTAAAATTCCCCTTATTTGGTTGCAAAAAGCAGAAATTTCCCTTATTTTGGGGCAAAATTGCAGATATTTCATTTATTTCAGGGTAATAAGTCAGAAATTTTCCTTATTTTGGGGCAAAAAAGACACAAATTCTCTATGTTTTGGGGGAAAAAGGCAGAAATTCCACTTATTTAGAGGCAAAAAAGCAGAAATTCCCCTTATTTTCGAGCGAAAATGAAGAAATTTCCCTTTTTTATGGCAAAAAGGTATGCATTCTTCTTATTTTCGGGCAAAAAGACAGAAATTCCCCGTATTTTTGAGCAAAATTGCAGAAATTCCCCAAATTGTGGGGCAAAAAGGCAGAAATTCCCTATGTGTTGGGGCAAAAAGACAGAAATTCTACTTATTTTGGGGCAAAACTCAGAAATTCCACTTATTTTGGGGCAAAATTCCAAAAATTTCCCTTATTTTGGGGCAAAATTGCAGAAATTTCACTTATTTCGGGGCAAAATTGCAGAAATTTCACTTATTTCAGGGAAAAAAAGACAGAAATTTCTTTTATTTTGGTACAAAATTGCAGAAATTTTTTTTATTTTTGGCAAAAAGGCAGAAATTTCCCATATTTTGGGGCAAAAATGCAGAAATTCCCCTTATTTTGAGGTAAAAATGCTGAAATTCCCCTTATTTTGTGGCAAAAAGCAGACATTTCCCTTATTTTGGGCAAAAATTGCAGAAATTTCACTTATTTTGAGTCAAAAAGGCAGAAAATCCAATTATTTTGGGGTAAAAATGAAGAAATTCCCCTTGTTTTGAGGTAAAAAGGCTGAAATTCCCCTTTTTTGGAGGCAAAAAGGCAGAAATTCCCCGTATTTTGGGGCAAAAAGCAGATATTTCCCTTATTTTTGGGGAAAAATTTTAGAAATTTAACTTATTTCAGGGCAAAAAGTCAGAAATTCCGTTTATTTTTGGGGAAAAGTCAGAAATTGCACTTATTTTGAGTCAAAAAGGCGGAAAATCCCCTTATTTTGGAGTAAAAATGAAGAAATTTCCCTTTTTTATGGCAAAAAGGTATACATTCTTTTTATTTTCGGGCAAAAAGGCAGAAATTCCCTGTATTTTGTAGCAAAATTGCAGAAATTCCTCTAATTTTGGGGCAAAAACGCAGAACTTCCCCTTATTTTGGGGTAAAACTGCAGAAATTTCACTTATTTCGTGGCAAAATGGCAGAAATTCACTTCATTTTCGGCGAAAAGGGAGAAAATTCCCATATTTTGGAGCAAAATTGCAGAAATTCACCTAATTTTGGGGTAAAACATGCAGTAATTTTCTTTATTTTAAGGCAAAATGGCAGAAATTCCCCTTATTTTGTGGCAAAAATCAGAAATTCCCCTTATTTTAGAAAAACTTGCAGAAATTTCCTTTATTATGGGGAAAAATTGCAGAAATTTCTTTTATTGTAAGGCAAAATTGCAGAAATTTCATTTATTTCAGAGAAAAAAACAAAAATTTTTTTTATTTTAGGGCAAAATGCAGAAATTTCCATTATTTTGGGGCACAAAGACAGAAATTCACCTTCTTTTGGGGTAAAATTTCAAACATTTCACATATTTCAGGGCAAAAAGGCAGAAATTCCCCTTATTTGGGGGTAAAAAGGCAGAAATTCTTCATATTTTGGGTTAAAATTGCAGAAATTTCCTTGTTTGGGGGCAAAAAGGCAGAAAATCCCCTTAATTTCAGGCAAAAAGGCAGAAATTCCCCGTATTTTGGAGCAAAATTGCAGAAATTCCCCTAATTGTGGGGCAAAAAGGCAGAAATTCCCGATATGTTGGGGCAAAAAGACAGAAATTCTCCTTATTTTCGGGCAAAACTCAGAAATTCCATTTATTTTGGGGCAAAATTCCAGAAATTTCCCTTATTTTGGGGCAAAATTGCAGAAATTTCACTTATTTCAGGGCAAAATTCAAAAATTGCTTTTATTTTGGGGCAAAAAGACAGAAATTCCATTTACTTTTGGGTAAAAAGGCAGAAATTTCACTTATTTTGAGGTAAGAAGGCAGAAATTCCTCTTATTTTGCGGCAAAAATGAAGAAATTTCCCTTTTTTGTGGCAAAAGGTATATATTCCCCTTATTTTCGGGCAAAAAATCAGAAATTCCCCGTATTTTGGAGCACAATTGCAGAAAATCCCCTAATTGTGGGGCAAAAAGGCAGAAATTCCCATTATTTTGATGGCAAAAAGGCAGGAATTCACCTTATTTTGGGCTAAAATTGCAGAAATTTCACATATTTCAGGGCAAAAAGGCAGAAATTTCCCTTCATTTGGGGCAAAAATGAAGAAATTTCCCTTTTTTATGGCAAAAAGGTATGCATTCCCCTTATTTTCGGCAAAAAGGCAGAAATTCCCCGTATTTTGGAGCAAAATTGCAGAAATTCCCCTAATTGTGGGGCAAAAAGGCAGAAATTCTCTTTATTTTGGGGCAAAACTCAGAAATTCCACTTATTTTGGGGCAAAATTCCAGAAATTTCCCTTATTTTGGGGCAAAATTGCAGAAATTTCACTTATTTTGGGGCAAAATTGCAGAAATTTCACTTATTTCAGGTAAAAATGGCAGAAATTTTTCTTATTTTGGGGCAAAAAGGCAGAATTTCCTAATATTTTGTGGCAAAAATGCAGAAATTCCCCTTATTTTGAGGTAAAAAGGCTTAAATTCCCCTTATTTTGGGGCAAAAAGGCAGAAATTTTTCTTATTTTGGGGCAAAATTGCAGACATTTCACTTATTTCAGGGTAATAAGTCAGAAATTTTCCTTATTTTGGGGCAAAAAAGACAGAAATTCCCTTTGTTTTGGGGGGAAAATACAGAAATTCCACTTCTTTGAAGGCAAAAAGGCAGAAATTCCACTTATTTTGGAGCAAAAATGAAGAAATTCTCCTAATTGTTGGGCAAAAAGGCAGAAATTCCCTATATGTTGGGGCAAAAAGACAGAAATTCTCCTTATTTTGGGGCAAAACTCAGAAATTCCACTTATTTTGGGGCAAAATTGCAGGAATTTACCTTATTTTGGGGCAAAATTGCAGAAATTTCCCTTATTTGGGGCAAAATAGCAGAAATTTCACTTATTTTCAGGTAAAAAGGCTGAAATATCCTTTATTTTGGGGCAAAAAGGAAGAAATTCTTCTTATTTTGGGGCAAAAAGGCTGAAATTCTTATTTTGAGGTAAAATGCTGAAATTCCCCATATTTTGGGGCAAAAGGCAAAACTTCTTCTTATTTTGGGGCAAAGAGGCACAAATTTCCCTTATTTTCGGGCAAAATTGCAGAAATTTCATTTATTTCAGGGCAAAAAGTCAGAAATTCCTTTTATTTTGGGGCAAAGAGCAGAAATTTCTTTTATTATGGTACAAAATTGAAGAAATTTTTCTTATTATGAAACAAAAAGGCAGAAAATTCCCCTTATTTTGAGGCAAAAAGCAGAAATTATTCTTATTTTGAGGTAAAATGCAGAAATTCTTTTTATTTTGGGGCTAAAAGGCAGAAATTCCCCGTATTTTGAAGCAAAATTGCAGAAATTCTCATAATTTTCAGGCAAAAAGGCAGAAATTCCTCTTATTTTGGGGCAAAAATACAGAAAATCTCCTTTATCGGGAGCAAACAGTCAGAAATTCCCCTTATTTTGGGGCAAAATTGCAGAAATTTCCTTTACATTGGGGCAAAATTGCAGAAATTTCCCTTATTTTGGGGCAAAATTGCAGAAATTTCCCTTATTTTGGGGCAAAATTGCAGAAATTTCCCTTATTTTGGGGCAAAATTGCAGAAATTTCACTTATTTCAGGGAAAAAAGGCGGAAATTTTTTTTGGGGGGCAAAAAGGCAGAAATTTCTTTTATTTTGGTACAAAATTGCAGAAATTTTTCTTATTTTGGGGCAAAAAGTCAGAAATTCCCCATATTTTGGGGCAAAAAGGCAGAAATTCCCCTTATTTTTAGGTAAAAAGGCTGAAATTCCCCTTATTTTGGGGCAAAAAGGCAGAAATTTCGTTTATTTTGGGGAAAAGGCAGAAATTGCACTTATTTTGAGTCAAAAAGGTGGAAAATCCCCTTATTTTGGGGCAAAAATGAAGAAATTTGCTTTTTTTATGGCAAAAAGGTATACATTCCCATTATTTTCAGGCAAAAAGGCAGAAATTACCCGTATTTTGGAGCAAAATTGCAGAAATTCCTCTAATTTTTGGGCAAAAAGGCAGAAATTCCCCTTATTTTGGGTTAAAACTGCAGAAATTTCACTTATTTTACGGCAAAATGTCAGAAATTCCCCTTATTTTCGGCAAAAAAGGCAGAAAATCCCATTATTTTAGGGCAAAATTGCAGAAATTTCCCTTATTTGGGGGCAAAAACAGAAATTCCCCTTCTTTTGAGGCAAAATTGCAGAAATTTCCCTTATTATGGGGAAAAATTGCAGAAATTTCCCTTATTTTAGGACAAAATTGCAGAAATTTCACTTATTTCAGAGAAAAAATGCAAAAATTTTTCTTATTTTGGGGCAAAAAGGCAGAAATTCCAATTATTTTGGGGCAAAAAGGCAGAAATTCACCTTATTTTGGGTTAAAATATCAGAAATTTCACATATTTCAGGGCAAAATGGCAGAAATTCCCCTTATTTGGGGGCAATAAGGCAGAAATTTCCCTTCTTTTGGGATAAAATTGCAGAAATTTCCCTTATTTGGGGGCAAAAAGGCAGAAAATCCACTTAATTTCGGGTAAAAAGGCAGAAATTCCTCGTATTTTGAAGCAAAATTGCAGAAACTCCCCTAATTTTGGGGCAAAAAGGCAGAAATTCCCTTTATTTTGGGGCAAAAATAGAGAAATTCTCCTTATTTTGGTGCAAAAATCAGAAATTTCCCTTATTTTGGGGCAAAATTATAGAAATTTTTTTTATTTTGTTACAGACTTGCAGAAATTTTTCTTATTTTGTGGCAAAAAGGCTAAAATTCTACTTATTTTGAGGTAAAATCCTGAAATTCCACATATTTTGGGGCAAAAAGGCAGAAATTCCCCTCATTTGGGGGCAAAAAGGCACATATTTCCCTTATTTTCGGGCATAATTGCAGGAATTTCATTTATTTCAGGGCAAAAAGTCAGAAATTCCTTTTATTTTGGGGCAAAAAGCAGAAATTTCTTTTATTATGGTACAAAATTGAAGAAATTTTTCGTATTTTGAAACAAAAAGGCAGAAAATTCCCCTTATTTTGAGGCAAAAGGCAGAAATTATTCTTATTTTGAGGTAAAATGCAGAAATTCTTTTTATTTTGGGGCTAAAAGGCAGAAATTCCTCGTATTTTGAAGCAAAATTGCAGAAATTCTCATAATTTTCGGGCAAAAAGGCAGAAATTTTCCCTATTTTGGGGCAAAAAGACACAAAATCTCCTTTTTCGGGAGCAAACAGTCAGAAATTCCCCTTATTTTGGGGCAAAATTGCAGAAATTTCCTTTACATTGGGGCAATATTGCAGAAATTTCCCTTATTTTGAGGCAAAATTGCAGAAATTTCACTTATTTCAGGGAAAAAAGGCGGAAATTTTTTTTGCGGGGAAAAAAGGCAGAAATTTTTTTTTATTTTGGTACAAAATTGCAGAAATTTTTATTATTTTGGGGCAAAGAGTCAGAAATTCCCCATATTTTGGTGCAAAAAGGCTGAAATTCCCCTTATGTTGAGGTAAAATCCTGAAATTCCCCATATTTTGGGGCAAAAAGGCAGAAATTCCCCTCATTTGGGGGCAAAAAGGCACAAATTTCCCTTATTTTCAGGCATAATTGCAGGAATTTCATTTATTTCAGGGCAAAAAGTCAGAAATTCCTTTTATTTTGGGGCAAAAAGCAGAAATTTCTTTTATTTTGATACAAAATTGTAGAAATTTTCCTTATTTTGGAACAAAAAGGCAAAAATTACCCATATTTTGGGGAAAAAGGCAGAAATTCTTCTTATTTTGAGGTAAAAAGGCTGAAATTCCCGTTATTTTGGGGCAAAAAGGCAGAAATTCTCTTTACTTTGTGGCAAAAAGGCAGAAATTCCCGTTAATTGGGGCAGAAAAGCAGAAATTTTCCTTATTTAGAGGTAAAATGATGAAATTCCCCTTATTTTCGGCAAAAAGGCAGAAATTCCTATTATTTTGGGGCAAAATTGCAGAAATTTCAATTATTTCAGGGCAAAAAGTCAGAAATTTGCCTTATTTTGGGGCAAAAAGCAGAAATTCCCCTAATTTTGGGGCCAAAAACAGAAATTCCCCTTATTTTGGGGTAAAATTGCAGAAATTTCAAATATTTCAGGGCAAAAAGGCAGAAATTCCACTTTATTTCGGGCAGTAATGCAGAAATTCCCCGTATTTTAAAGCTAAATTTCAGAAATTCCCCTTATATTGGTGCAAAAATGCAGAAATTCCTTTTATTTTTGTGCAATAAGGCAGATTTCCCCGTATTTTGAAGCAAAATTGCACATATTCCCCTAATTTTGAGGGAAAATGCAGAAATTCACATTATTTTTGAACAAAAAGACAGAAATTCTCCTTATTTCAGTACAAGAAGTCAGAAATTCCCCTTATTTTGGGTCAAAATTGCAGAAATTTCACTTATTTCAGAGAAAAAGCACAGAAATTTCTCTTATTTTGGGGAAAAAGGCAGAAATTTCTTTTATTTTGGTACAAAATTGCAGAAATTTTCTTTATTTTGGGGAAAATGCAGAAATTCCCCATATTTTTGGGCAAAAAGGCAGAGAAACCCTTATTATGAGGTAAAATGCTGAAATTCCCCTTATTTTGAGGCAAAAAGACAGAAATTCCCTTTCTTTTGTGGCAAAAAGGCAGAAATTTCCCTTATTTTGGGGCAAAATTGCAGAAATTTCACCTATTTCAGGGAAATATTCAAAAATTCCTTTTATTTTGGAACAAAAAGAGAGAAATTCCGTTTATTTTTGGGTAAAAAGGCAGAAATTTCAGTTATTTTGAGGTAAGAAGGCAGAAATGCCTCTTAATTTGCGGCAAAAATGAAGAAATTTCCCTTTTTTGTGGCAAAAGGTATACATTCCCCTTATTTTTGGGCAAAAAGGCAGAAATTCCCCGTATTTTGGAGCACAATTGCAGAAAATCCCCAAATTGTGGGGCAAAAAGGCAGAAATTCCCTATATGTTGGGGCAAAAAGACAAAAATTCTCCTTATTTTGGGACAAAACTCAGAATTTCCACTTATTTTGGGGCAAACTTCCAGAAATTTCCCTTATTTTGGGGCAAAATTGCAGAAATTTCACTTATTTTGGGGCAAAATTGCAGAAATTTCCCTTATTTCAGGTAAAAATGGCAGAAATTTTTCTTATTTTGGGGCAAAAAGGCAGAAATTCCTAATATTTTGTGGCAAAAATGCAGAAATTCCCTATTATTTTGAGGTAAAAAGGCTGAAATTCCCCTTATTTGGGTGCAAAAAGGCAGAAATTTTTCTTATTTTGGGGCAAAATTGCAGACATTTCACTTATTTCAGGGTAATAAGTCAGAAATTTTCCTTATTTTGGGGCAAAAAAGACAGAAAATCCCCTAATTGTGGGGCAAAAAGGCAGAAATTCCCTATATGTTGGGGCAAAAAGACAGAAATTCTCCTTATTTTGGGGCAAAACTCAAAAATTCCACTTATTTTGGGGCAAAATTGCAGGAATTTACCTTATTTTGGGGCAAAATTGCAGAAATTTTCCTTATTTGGGGCAAAATTGCAGAAATTTCACTTATTTTCAGGTAAAAAGACTGAAATATCCTTTATTTTGGGGCAAAAAGGAAGAAATTCCCCTTATTTTGGGGCAAAATTGCAGGAATTTACCTTATTTTGGGGCAAAAAGGCTGAAATTCTTCTTATTTTGAGGTAAAATGCTGAATTTCCCCATATTTTGGGGCAAAAGGCAAAAATTCTTCTTATTTTGGGGCAAAAAGGCACAAATTTCCCTTATTTTCGGGCAAAATTGCAGAAATTTCATTTATTTCAGGGCAAAAATTCAGAAATTCCTTTTATTTTGGGGCAAAGAGCAGAAATTTCTTTTATTATGGTACAAAATTGAAGAAATTTTTCTTATTTTGAAACAAAAAGGCAGAAAATTCCCCTTATTTTGAGGCAAAAGGCAGAAATTATTCTCAATTTGAGGTAAAATGCAGAAATTCCCTTTATTTTGGGGCTAGAAAGCAGAAATTCCCCGTATTTTGAAGCAAAATTGCAGAAATTCTCATAATTTTCGGGCAAAAGGCAAAAATTCTCCTTATTTTGGGGCAAAAAGACAGAAAATCTCCTTTTTTGGGAGCAAACAGTCAGAAATTTTCCTTATTTTGGGGCAAAATTGCAGAAATTTCCTTTACATTTGGGCAAAATTGCAGAAATTTCCATATTTTGGGGCAAAATTGCAGAAATTTCACTTATTTCATGGTAAAAAGGCAGAAATTATCCTTATTTTGATGCAAAAATGCAGAAATTCCAAATATTTTGTGGCAAAAATGAAGAAATTCCCTTTATTTTGAGGTAAAAAGGCAGAAATTCCCCTTATTTGGGGGCAAAAAAAAGAAATTTCACTTATTTTGGGTCAAAAACTCAGAAATTCCACACTTTTTTGGTCAAAATTCCAGAAATTTCCCTTATTTTGGGGCAAAATTGCAGAAATTTCACTTATTTTGGTGCAAAATTGCAGAAATTTCACTTATTTCAGAAAAAAATTCAGAAATTTTCCTATTTTGGTGCAAAAAGGCAGAAATTTCTATTTTGGTACAAAATTGCAGAAATTTTTCTTATTTTGGGGCAAAAAGGCAGAAATCCCCCATATTTTGAGGCAAAAATGCAGAAATTCCTCTTATTTTGAGGTAATAAGGCTGAAATTTCCCTTATTTGGGGGCAAAAAGGCAGAAATTTCCCTTATTTTGAGGCAAAATTGCAGAAATTTCACTTATTTCAGGGTAATAAGTCAGAAATTTTCCTTATTTTGGGGCAAAAAAGACAGAAATTCCCTTTGTTTTGGGGGAAAAAGACAGAAATTCCACTTTTTTAGCGGCAAAAAAGCAGAAATTCATTTTATTTTGGAGTAAAAATGAAGAAATTTCTTTTTTTTGTGGCAAAAGATATACATTCCTTTTATTTTCAGGCTAAAAAGCAGAAATTCCCCGTATTTTGGAGCAAAATTGCAGAAATTCCCCTAATTGTGGGGCAAAAAGGCAGAAATTTCCGATATGTTAGGGCAAAAAGACAGAAATTCTTTTTATTTTGGGGCTAAACTCAGAAATTCCACTTATTTTGGGGCAAAGTTACAGAAATTTCCCTTATTTTGGGGCAAAATTGCAGAAATTTCACTTATTTTGGTGCAAAATTGCAGAAATTTCACTTATTTCAGGGAAAAAAGGCAGAAATTTTCCTCATTTTGGGGCCAAAAAGACAGAAATTCCCTTTGTTTTGGGGGAAAAAGACAGAAATTCCACTTATTTAGAGGCAAAAAAGCAGAAATTCCTCTTATTTTGGAGCAAAAATGAAGAAATTTAATTTTTTTAATGGCAAAAAGGTATGCATTCTTCTTATTTTCGGGCAAAAAGGCAGAAATTCCCAGTATTTTGGAGCAAAATTGCAGAAATTCCCCTAATTGTGGGGCAAAAAGGCAGAAATTCCCTATATGTTGGGGCAAAAAGAAACAAATTCTTCTTATTTTGGGTCAAAACTCAGAAATTCCACTGATATTGGGGCAAAATTCCAGAAATTTCCCTTATTTTGGGGCAAAATTGCAGAAATTTCACTTATTTTGGGGCAAAATTGCAGAAATTTCACTTATTTCAGAAAAAAAAGCAGAAATTTTCTTATTTTGGTGCAAAAAGGCGGAAATTTCTTTTATTTTGGTACAAAATTGCAGAAATTTTTCTTATTTTGGGGCAAAAAGGCAGAAATCTCCCATATTTTGGGGCAAAAATGAAAAAATTTCTCTTATTTTGAGGTAAAAAGGCTGAAATTCCCATTATTTGGGGGCAAAAAGGCAGAAATTTCCCTTATTTTGAGGCAAAATTGCAGAAATTTCACTTATTTCAGTGTAATAAGTCAGAAATTTTCTTTATTTTGGGGCAAAAAAGACAGAAATTCTTTTTGTTTTGAGGGAAAAAGGCAGAAATTCCACTTTTTTAGCGGCAAAAAAGCAAAAATTCATTTTATTTTGGAGTAAAAATGAAGAAATTTCTTTTTTTTTTTGTGGCAAAAAGTATACATTCCCCTTATTTTCAGGCTAAAAAGCAGAAATTCCCCATATTTTGGAGCAAAATTGCAGAAATTCCCCTAAT
Source organism: Micromys minutus (assembly GCF_963924665.1). Lineage (NCBI taxonomy): Eukaryota > Metazoa > Chordata > Mammalia > Rodentia > Muridae > Micromys > Micromys minutus. Next base: position 276,260 of record NW_027667661.1, on the reverse strand, counting down.
TGTGGGGCAAAAAGGCAGAAATTGCCTATATGTTGGGGCAAAAAGACAGAAATTCTCCTAATTTTGGGGCAAAACTCAGAAATTCCACTTATTTTGGGGCAAAATTCCAGAAATTTCCCTTATTTTGGGGCAAAATTGCAGAAATTTCACTTATTTTGGGGCAAAATTGCAGAAATTTCACTTATTTCAGGGTAATAAGTCAGAAATTTTCCTTATTTTGGAGCAAAAAAACAGAAATTCCCTTTGTTTTGGGGGAAAAAGACAGAAATTCCACTTATTTAGAGGCAAAAAAGCTGAAATTCCCCTTGTTTTGGAGCAAAAATGAAGAACTTTCCCTTTTTTATGGCAAAAAGTTATGCATTCTTCTTATTTTCGGGCAAAAAGACAGAAATTCCCCGTATTTTGGAGCAAAATTGCAGAAATTCCCCTAATTGTGGGGCGAAAAGGCAGAAATTCCCTATATGTTAGGGCAAAAAGACAGAAATTCTCCTTATTTTGGGGCAAAACTCAGAAATTCCACTTATTTTAAGGCAAAATTCCAGAAATTTTCTTTATTTGGGAGCAAAATTGCAGAAATTTCTGTTATTTTGGGGCAAAATTGCAGAAATTTCACTTATTTCAGAAAAAAAAGCAGAAATTTTCTTATTTTGGTGCAAAAAGGCGGAAATTTCTTTTATTTTGGTACAAAATTGCAGAAATTTTTCTTATTTTGGGGCAAAAAGGCAGAAATCTCCCATATTTTGTGGCAAAAATGCAGAAATTCCTCTTATTTTGAGGTAAAAAGGCTGAAATTCCCCTTATTTGGAGGCAAAAAGGCAGAAATTTTTCTTATTTTGGGGCAAAATTGCAGAAATTTCACTTATTTCAGAGTAGTCAGTCAGAAATTTTTCTTATTTTGGGGCAAAAAAGCAGAAATTCCTTTTATTTTGGAGTAAAAATGAAGAAATTTCTTTTTTGTGGCAAATGGTATACATTCCCCTTATTTTCAGGCTAAAAAGCAGAAATTACCCGTATTTTGGAGCAAAATTGCAAAAATTCCGCTAATTGTGGGGCAAAAAGGCAGAAATTCCCTGTAAGTTAGAGAAAAAAAAAAATCTCCTTATTTTGGGGCAAAACTCAGAAATTCCACTTACTTTGGGGCAAAATTCCAAAAATTTCCCTTATTTTGGGCCAAAATTGCAGAAATTTCACTTATTTTGAGGCAAAATTGCATAAATTTCACTTATTTCAGGGAAATAAGTCAGAAATTTTCCTTATTTTGGGGCAAAAAACACAGAAATTCCCTTTGTTTTGGGGGAAAAAGACAGAAATTCCACTTTTTTAGAGGCAAAAAAGCAGAAATTCCTTTTATTTTGGAGTAAAAATGAAGAAATTTCCCTTTTTTGTGGCAAAATGTATACATTCCACTTATTTTTGGGCTAAAAAGCTGAAATTACCCGTATTTTGGAGCAAAATTGCAGAAATTCCCCTAATTGTGGGGCAAAATGCAGAAATTCCCTATATGTTAGGGCAAAAAGACAGAAATTCTCCTTATTTTGGGGCAAAACTCAGAAATTCCACTTATTTTGGGGCAAAATTCCAGAAATTTCCCTTATTTTGTGGCAAAATTGCCGAAATTTCACTTATTTTGGGGCAAAATTGCAGAAATTTCACTTATTTCATGGTAAAAAGGCAGAAATTTTCCTCATTTTGGGGCAAAAATGCAGAGATTCCAAATATTTTGTGGTAAAATTGCAAAAATTCCCCTTATTTTGAGGTAAAAAGGCAGAAATTCCCCTTATTTGGGGGCAAAAAGCAGAAATTTCCCTTATTCTGGGACAAAATTGCAGAAATTTCACTTATTTCAGGGTAATAAGTCAGAAATTTTCCTTATTTGGGGCAAAAAAGACAGAAATTCCCTTTGTTTTGGGGGAAAAAGTCAGAAATTCCACTTATTTAGAAGCAAAAAAGCAGAAATTCCCCTTATTTTGGAGCAAAAATGAAGAAATTTCCTTTTTTTGTGGCAAAAGGTATGCATTCTTCTTATTTTCAGGCTAAAAAGCAGAAATTCCCCGTATTTTGGAGCAAAATTGCAGAAATTCCCCTAATTGTGGGACAAAAAGTCAGAAATTCCCTATATGTTTGGGCAAAAAGACAGAAATTCTCCTTATTTTAGAGCAAAACTCAGAAATTTCACTTATTTTGATGCAAAATTGCAGAAATTTCACTTATTTCAGAAAAAAAAGCAGAAATTTTCTTAATTTGGGGCAAAAAGGCAGAAATTTCTCATATTTTGGGGCAAAAATGCAGAAAATCCCCTTATTTTGAGGTAAAAAGTCTAAAATTCCCCTTATTTGGTTGCAAAAAGCAGAAATTTCCCTTATTTTGGGGCCAAATTGCAGATATTTCATTTATTTCAGGGTAATAAGTCAGAAATTTTCCTTATTTTGGGGCAAAAAAGACACAAATTCTCCTTATTTTGGGTCAAAACTCAGAAATTCTACTGATATTGGGGCAAAATTCCAGAAATTTCCCTTATTTTGGGGCAAAATTGCAGAAATTTCACTTATTTTTGGGCAAAATTGCAGAAATTTCACTTATTTCAGAAAAAAAAGCAGAAATTTTCTTATTTTGGTGCAAAAAGGCGGAAATTTCTTTTATTTTGGTACAAAATTGCAGAAATTTTTCTTATTTTGGGGCAAAAAGGCAGAAATCTCCCATATTTTGGGGCAAAAATGCAGAAATTTCTCTTATTTTGAGGTAAAAAGGCTGAAATTCCCCTTATTTGGGGGCAAAAGGCAGAAATTTCCCTTATTTTGGGGCAAAATTGCAGAAATTTCACTTATTTCAGGGTAATAAGTCAGAAATTTTCCTTATTTTGGGGCAAAAAAGACAGAAATTCCCTTTGTTTTGGGGGAAAAAGACAGAAATTCCACTTATTTAGAGGCAAAAAAGCAGAAATTCCCCTTATTTTGTAGCAAAACTGAAGAAATTTCTATTTTTTATGGCAAAAAGGTATGCATTCTTTTTATTTTCGGGCAAAAAGGCAGAAATTCCCCGTATTTTGGAGCAAAATTGCAGAAATTCCCCTAATTGTGGGGCAAGAAGGGGGAAATTCCCTATATGTTGGGGCAAAAAGACAGAAATTCTCCTTATTTTGGGGCAAAACTCAGAAATTCCACTTATTTTGGTGCAAAATTCCAGAAATTTCCCTTATTTTAGGGCAAAATTGCAGAAATTTCACTTATTTTGGGGCAAAATTGCAGAAATTTAACTTATTTCAGAAAAAAATTCAGAAATTTTTCTATTTTGGTGCAAAAAGGCAGAAATTTCTTTTATTTTGGTACAAAATTGCAGAAATTTTTCTTATTTTGGGGCAAAAAGGCAGAAATCCCCCATATTTTGAGGCAAAAATGCAGAAATTCCTCTTATTTTGAGGTAATAAGGCTGAAATTTCCCTTATTTGGGGGCAAAAAGGCAGAAATTTCCCTTATTTTGAGGCAAAATTGCAGAAATTTCACTTATTTCAGGGTAATAAGTGAGAAATTTTCTTTATTTTGGGGCAAAAAAGACAGAAATTCCCTTTGTTTTGGGAGAAAAAGACAGAAATTCCACTTTTTTAGAGGCAAAAAAGCAGAAATTCCTTTTATTTTGGAGTAAAAATGAAGAAATTTCCCTTTTTTGTGGCAAAAGGTATGCATTCCACTTATTTTTGGGCTAAAAAGCAGAAATTACCCGTATTTTGGAGCAATATTGCAGAAATTCCCCTAATTGTGGGGCAAAGAGGCAGAAATTCCCTATATGTTAGGGCAAAAAGACAGAAATTCTCCTTATTTTGGGGCAAAACTCAGAAATTCTACTTATTTTGGGGCAAAATTCCAGAAATTTCCCTTATTTTGGGGCAAAATTGCAGAAATTTCACTTATTTTGGGGCAAAATTGCAGAAATTTCACTTATTTCAGGGTAATAAGTCAGAAATTTTCCTTATTTTGGGGCCAAAAAGACAGAAATTCCCTTTGTTTTGGGGGGGAAAAGACAGAAATTCCACTTATTTAGAGGCAAAAAAGCAGAAATTCCTCTTATTTTGGAGCAAAATTGCAGAAATTCCCCTAATTGTGGGGCAAAAAGGCAGAAATTCCCTATATGTTGGGGCAAAAATAAACAAATTCTCCTTATTTTGGGTCAAAACTCAGAAATTCCACTGATATTGGGGCAAAATTCCAGAAATTTCCCTTATTTTGGAACAAAATTGCAGAAATTTCACTTATTTTGGGGCAAAATTGCAGAAATTTCACTTATTTCAGAAAAAAAAGCAGGAATTTTCTTATTTTGGTGCAAAAAGGCGGAAATTTCTTTTATTTTGGTACAAAATTGCAGAAATTTTTCTTATTTTGGGGCAAAAAGGCAGAAATCTCCCATATTTTGGGGCAAAAATGCAGAAATTTCTCTTATTTTGAGGTAAAAAGGCTGAAATTCCCCTTATTTGGGGGCAAAAAGGCAGAAATTTCCCTTATTTTGGGGCAAAATTGCCGAAATTTCACTTATTTCAGGCTAATAAGTCAGAAATTTTCCTTATTTTGGGGCAAAAAAGACAGAAATTTCCTTTGTTTTGGGGGATAAAGACAGTAATACCACTTATTTAGAGGCAAAAAAGCAGAAATTCCCCTTATTTTGGAGCAAAACTGAAGAAATTTCTATTTTTTTATGGCAAAAGGGTATGCATTCTTCTTATTTTCGGGCAAAAAGGCAGAAATTCCCCGTATTTTGGAGCAAAATTGCAGAAATTCCCCTAATTGTGGGGCAAAAAGGCAGAAATTCCCTATATGTTGGGGCAAAAAGACAGAAATTCTCCTTATTTTGGGGCAAAACTCAGAAATTCCACTTGTTTTGGTGCAAAATTCCAGAAATTTCCCTTATTTTAGGGCAAAATTGCAGAAATTTCACTTATTTTGGGGCAAAATTGCAGAAATTTAACTTGTTTCAGAAAAAAATTCAGAAATTTTTCTTTTTTGGTTCAAAAAGGCAGAAATTTCTTTTATTTTGGTACAAAATTGCAGAAATTTTTCTTATTTTGGGGCAAAAAGTCAGAAATCTCCCATATTTAGGGGAAAAATGCAGAAATTCCTCTTATTTTGAGGTAAAAATGCTGAAATTTCCCTTATTTGGGGGCAAAAAGGCAGAAATTTCCCTTATTTTGAGGCAAAATTGCAGAAATTTCACTTATTTCAGGGTAATAAGTCAGAAATTTTCTCTATTTTGGGGCAAAAAAGACAGAAATTCCCTTTGTTTTGGGAGAAAAATACAGATATTTCACTTTTTTAGAGGCAAAAAAGCAGAAATTCCTTTTATTTTGGAGTAAAAATGAAGAAATTTCCCTTTTTTGTGGCAAAAGGTATACATTCCACTTATTTTTGGGCTAAAAAGCAGAAATTACCCGTATTTTAGAGCAAAATTGCAGAAATTCCCCTAATTGTAAGGCAAAATGGCAGAAATTCCCTATATGTTAGGGCAAAAAGATAGAAATTCTCTTTATTTTTGGGGCAAAACTCAGAAATTCCATTTATTTTGGGGCAAAATTCCAGAAATTTCTCTTATTTTGGGGCAAAATTGCAGAAATTTCACTTATTTTGGGGCAAAATTGCAGAAATTTCACTTATTTCATGGTAAAAAGGCGGAAATTTTCCTTATTTTGATGCAAAAATGCAGAAATTCCAAATATTTTGTTGCAAAAATGAAGAAATTTACTTTATTTTGAGGTAAAAAGGCAGAAATTCCCCTTATTTGGGGGCAAAAAAAAGAAATTTCACTTATTTTGGGGCAAAAACTCAGAAATTCCACACTTTTTTGGTCAAAATTCCAGAAATTTCCCTTATTTTGGAGCAAAATTGCAGAAATTTCACTTATTTTGGTGCAAAATTGCAGAAATTTAACTTATTTCAGAAAAAAATTCAGAAATTTTCCTATTTTGGTGCAAAAAGGCAGAATTATCTTTTATTTTGGTACAAAATTGCAGAAATTTTTCTTATTTTGGGGCAAAAAGGCAGAAATCTCCCATATTTTGGGGCAAAAATGAAGATATTCCTCTTATTTTGAGGTTAAAAGGCTGAAATTTCCTTTATTTGGGGGCAAAAAGGCAGAAATTTCCCTTATTTTGAGGAAAATTGCAGAAATTTCACTTATTTCAGGGTAATAAGTCAGAAATTTTCGTTATTTTGGGGCAAAAAAGACAGAAATTCCCTTTGTTTTTGGGGAAAAAGACAGAAATTCCACTTTTTTAGAGGCAAAAAAGCAGAAATTCCTTTTATTTTGGAGTAAAAATGAAGAAATTTCTTTTTTTGTGGCAAAAGGTATACATTCCACTTATTTTTGGGCTAAAAAGCAGAAATTACCCGTATTTTGGAGCAAAATTGCAGAAAATCCCCTAATTGTGGGGCAAAGAGGCAGAAATTCCCTATATGTTAGGGCAAAAAGACAGAAATTCTTTTTATTTTGGGGCAAAACTCAGAATTTCCACTTATTTTGGGGCAAAATTCCAGAAATTTCCCTTATTTTGGGGCAAAATTGCAGAAATTTCACTTATTTTGGGGCAAAATTGCAGAAATTTCCCTTATTTCAGGTAAAAATGGCAGAAATTTTTCTTATTTTGGGGCAAAAAGGCAGAAATTCCTAATATTTTGTGGCAAAAATGCAGAAATTCCCCTTATTTTGAGGTAAAAAGGCTGAAATTCCCCTTATTTTGGGGGCAAAAAGGCAGAAATTTTTCTTATTTTGGGGCAAAATTGCAGACATTTCACTTATTTCAGGGTAATAAGTCAGAAATTTTCCTTATTTTGGGGCAAAAAAGACAGAAATTCCCCTAATTGTGGGGCAAAAAGGCAGAAATTCCCTATATGTTGGGGCAAAAAGACATAAATTCTCCTTATTTTGGGGCAAAACTCAAAAATTCCACTTATTTTGGGGCAAAATTGCAGGAATTTACCTTATTTTGGGGCAAAATTGCAGAAATTTTCCTTATTTGGGGCAAAATTGCAGAAATTTCACTTATTTTCAGGTAAAAAGACTGAAATATCCTTTATTTTGGGGCAAAAAGGAGGAAATTCCCCTTATTTTGGGGCAAAATTGCAGAAATTTTTCTTATTTTGGGGCAAAAAGGCTGAAATTCTTATTTTGAGGTAAAATGCTGAAATTCCCCATATTTTGGGGCAAAAGGCAAAAATTCTTCTTATTTTGGGGCAAAAAGGCACAAATTTCCCTTATTTTCGGGCAAAATTGCAGAAATTTCATTTATTTCAGGGCAAAAATTCAGAAATTCCTTTTATTTTGGGGCAAAGAGCAGAAATTTCTTTTATTATGGTACAAAATTGAAGAAATTTTTCTTATTTTGAAACAAAAAGGCAGAAAATTCCCCTTATTTTGAGGCAAAAGGCAGAAATTATTCTCAATTTGAGGTAAAATGCAGAAATTCCCTTTATTTTGGGGCTAGAAAGCAGAAATTCCCCGTATTTTGAAGCAAAATTGCAGAAATTCTCATAATTTTCGGGCAAAAAGGCAGAAATTCTCCTTATTTTGGGGCAAAAAGACAGAAAATCTCCTTTTTTGGGAGCAAACAGTCAGAAATTTTCCTTATTTTGGGGCAAAATTGCAGAAATTTCCTTTACATTGGGACAAAATTGCAGAAATTTCCATATTTTGGGGCAAAATTGCAGAAATTTCACTTATTTCAGGGAAAAAAGGCGAAAATTTTTTTGGGGGGGCAAAAAGGCAGAAATTTTTTTTATTTTGGTACAAAATTGCAGAAATTTTTCTTATTTTGGGGCAAAAAGTCAGAAATTCCTCATATTTTGGGGCAAAAATGCAGAAATTCCCCTTATTTTGAGGTAAAAAGGCTGAAATTCCCCTTATTTTGGGGCAAAAAGACAGAAATTTCGTTTATTTTGGGGAAAAGGCAGAAATTGCACTTATTTTGAGTCAAAAAGGTGGAAAATCCCCTTATTTTGGGGCAAAAATGAAGAAATTTGCTTTTTTTATGGCAAAAAGGTATACATTCCCTTTATTTTTGGGCAAAATGGCACAAATTCCCCGTATTTTGGAGCAACATTGCAGAAATTCCCCTAATTTTTGGGCAAAAAGGCAGAAATTCCCCTTATTTTGGGGTAAAACTGCAGAAATTTCACTTTTTTGCGGCAAAATGTCAGAAATTCCCCTTATTTTCGGCAAAAAAAGCAGATAATCCCCTTATTTTAGGGAAAAATTGCAGAAATTTCTCTTATTTTGGGGCAAAATTGCAGAAATTTCACTTATTTCGCGGCAAAATGTCAGAAATTCCCCTTATTTTCGGCAAAAAAGGCAGAAAATTCCCGTATTTTGGAGAATAAATTGCAGAAATTTACGTAATTTTAGGGTAAAAAAATACAGTAATTTTCTTTATTTTTGGGCAAAAAGGCAGAAATTCTCCTTATTTTAGGGCAAAAAGGCAGAAATTCTTCTTATTTTAGGGCAAAATTGCAGAAATTTTCCTTATTTGGGGGCAAAAAACAGAAATTCCCCTTATTTTGGGGCAAAATTGCAGAAATTTCCCTTATTATGGGGAAAAATTGCAGAAATTTCCCTTATTTTAGGGCAAAATTGCAGAAATTTCACTTATTTCAGAGAAAAAAAGCAAAATTTTTCTTATTTTGGGGCAAAAAGGCAGAAATTCCCATTATTTTGGGGCAAAAAGGCAGAAATTCACCTTGTTTTGGGGTAAAATTGCAGAAATTTCACATATTTCAGGGCAAAAAGACAGAAATTCCCCTTATTTTAAGGCAGAAAGGCAGAAATTCCCCTTATTTTGGAATAAAATTGCAGAAATTTTTTTTCTTTAGGGGCAAAAAGGCAGAAAATCCACTTAATTTCGGGTAAAATAGCAGAAATTCCTCTTATTTTGGAGCAAAATTGCAGAAACTCCCCTAATTTGGGGGCATAAAGGCAGAAATTCCCTTTATTTTGGGGCAAAAATAGAGAAATTCTCATTATTTTGGGGCAAAAATCAGAAATTTCCCTTATTTCGGGTCAAAATTTTAGAAATTTCTTTTATATTGTTACAGACTTGCAGAAATTTTTCTTATTTTGTGGCAAAAAGGCAGAAATTTCCCATATTTTGGTGCAAAAAGCCTAAAATTTCCTTTATTATGAGGTAAAATCCTGAAATTCCCCATATTTTGGGGCAAAAAGGCAGAAATTCCCCTCATTTGGAGGCAAAAATACACAAATTTCCCTTATTTTCGGGCATAATTGCAGGAATTTCATTTATTTCAGGGCAAAAAGTCAGAAATTCCTTTTATTTTGGGGCAAAAAGCAGAAATTTCTTTTATTTTGATACAAAATTGTAGAAATTTTCCTTATTTTGGAACAAAAAGGCAAAAATTACCCATATTTTGGGGAAAAAGGCAGAAATTCCCCTTATTTTGAGGTAAAAAGGCTGAAATTCCCGTTATTTTGGGGTAAAAAGGCAGAAATTCCCTTTACTTTGTGGCAAAAAGGCAGAAATTCCCGTTAATTGGGGCAGAAAAGCAGAAATTTTCCTTATTTAAGGGCAATAGGGCAGATATTCCCCATATTTTGTGGCAAAAAGGCAGAAATTCCCCTTATTTGGAGGTAAAATGATGAAATTCCCCTTTTTTTCGGCAAAAAGGCAGAAATTCCTATTATTTTGGGGCAAAATTGCAGAAATTTCCTTTATTTTGGGGCAAAATTGCAGAAATTTCCCTTATTTTGGGGCAAAATTGCAGAAATTTCACTTATTTCAGGGAAAAAGCACAGAAATTTCTCTTATTTTGGGGCAAAAAGGCAGAAATTTCTTTTATTTTGGTACAAAATTGCAGAAATTTTCTTTATTTTGGGGCAAAAATGAAGAAATTCCCCATATTTTGGGGCAAAAAGGAAGAGATTCCCCTTATCATGAGGTAAAATGCTGAAATATCCCTTATTTTGGGGCAAAAAGACAGAAATTCCCTTTATTTTGTGGCAAAAGGCAAAAATTTCCCTTATTTTGGGGCAAAATTGCAGAAATTTCACTTATTTCAGGGCAAAATTCAAAAATTCCTTTTATTTTTGGGCAAAAAGAGAAATTTTGTTTATTTTTGGGTAAAAAGGCAGAAATTTCACATATTGTGAGGTAAGAAGGCAGAAATTCCTCTTATTTTGGGGCAAAAATGAAGAAATTTCCCTTTTTTGTGGCAAAAGGTATATATTCTCCTTATTTTCGGGCAAAAAAGCAGAAATATCCCGTTTTTTGGAGCACAATTGCAGAAAATCCCCTAATTGTGGGGCAAAAAGGCAGAAATTCCCTATATGTTGGGGCAAAAAGACAGAAATTCTCCTTATTTTGGGGCAAAACTCAGAAATTCCACTTATTTTGGGGCAAAATTCCAGAAATTTCCCTTATTTTGGGGCAAATTTGCAGAAATTTCACTTATTTTGGGGCAAAATTGCAGAAATTTCACTTATTTTGGGGCAAAATTGCAGAAATTTCACTTATTTCAGGGTAATAAGTCAGAAATTTTCCTTATTTTGGGGCCAAAAAGACAGAAATTCCCTTTGTTTTGGGGGGGAAAAGACAGAAATTCCACTTATTTAGAGGCAAAAAAGCAGAAATTCCTCTTATTTTGGAGCAAAATTGCAGAAATTCCCCTAATTGTGGGGCAAAAAGGCAGAAATTCCCTATATGTTGGGTCAAAAAGAAACAAATTCTCTTTATTTTGGGTCAAAACTCAGAAATTCCACTGATATTGGGGCAAAATTCCAGAAATTTCCCGTATTTTGGGGCAAAATTGCAGAAATTTCACTTATTTTGGGGCAAAATTGCAGAAATTTCACTTATTTCAGAAAAAAAAAGCAGGAATTTTCCTATTTTCGTGCAAAAAGGCGGAAATTTCTTTTATTTTGGTACAAAATTGCAGAAATTTTTCTTATTTTGGAGCAAAAAGGCAGAAATCTCCCATATTTTGAGGCAAAAATGCAGAAATTTCTCTTATTTTGAGGTAAAAAGGCTGAAATTCCCCTTATTTTGGAGCAATATTGCAGAAATTCCCCTAATTGTGGGGCAAAGAGGCAGAAATTCCCTATATGTTGGGGCAAAAAGACAGAAATTCTCCTTATTTTGGGGCAAAACTCAGAAATTCTACTTATTTTGGGGCAAAATTCCAGAAATTTCCCTTATTTTGGGGCAAAATTGCAGAAATTTCACTTAGTTTGGGGCAAAATTGCAGAAATTTCACTTATTTTAGGGTAATAAGTCAGAAATTTTCCTTATTTTGGGGCCAAAAAGACAGAAATTCCCTTTGTTTTGGGGGGGAAAAGACAGAAATTCCACTTATTTAGAGGCAAAAAAGCAGAAATTCCTCTTATTTTGGAGCAAAATTGCAGAAATTCCCCTAATTGTGGGGCAAAAAGGCAGAAATTCCCTATATGTTGGGGCAAAAAGAAACAAATTCTCCTTATTTTGGGTCAAAACTCAGAAATTCCACTGATATTGGGTCAAAATTCCAGAAATTTCCCGTATTTTGGGGCAAAATTGCAGAAATTTCACTTATTTTGGGGCAAAATTGCAGAAATTTCACTTATTTCAGAAAAAAAAGCAGGAATTTTCTTATTTTGGTGCAAAAAGGCGGAAATTTCTTTTATTTTGGTACAAAATTGCAGAAATTTTTCTTATTTTGGGGCAAAAAGGCAGAAATCTCCCATATTTTGGGGCAAAAATGCAGAAATTTCTCTTATTTTGAGGTAAAAAGGCTGAAATTCCCCTTATTTGGGGGCAAAAAGGCAGAAATTTCCCTTATTTTGGGGCAAAATTGCAGAAATTTCACTTATTTCAGGCTAATAAGTCAGAAATTTTCCTTATTTTGGGGCAAAAAAGACAGAAATTTCCTTTGTTTTGGGGGATAAAGACAGTAATACCACTTATTTAGAGGCAAAAAAGCAGAAATTCCCCTTATTTTGGAACAAAACTGAAGAAATTTCTATTTTTTATGGCAAAAGGGTATGCATTCTTCTTATTTTTGGGCAAAAAGGCAGAAATTCCCCGTATTTTGGAGCAAAATTGCAGAAATTCCCCTAATTGTGGGGCAAAAAGGCAGAAATTCCCTATATGTTGGGGCAAAAAGACAAAAATTCTCCTTATTTTGGGGCAAAACTCAGAAATTCCACTTATTTTGGTGCAAAATTCCAGAAATTTCCCTTATTTTAGGGCAAAATTGCAGAAATTTCACTTATTTTGGGGCAAAATTGCAGAAATTTAACTTATTTCAGAAAAAAATTCAGAAATTTTTCAATTTTGGTGCAAAAAGGCAGAAATTTCTTTTATTTTGGTACAAAATTGCAGAAATTTTTCTTATTTTGGGGCAAAAAGTCAGAAATCTCCCATATTTAGGGAAAAAATGCAGAAATTCCTCTTATTTTGTGGTAAAAATGCTGAAATTTCCCTTATTTGGGGGCAAAAAGGCAGAAATTTCCCTTATTTTGAGGCAAAATTGCAGAAATTTCACTAATTTCAGGGTAATAAGTCAGAAATTTTCTCTATTTTGGGGCAAAAAAGACAGAAATTCCCTTTGTTTTGGGAGAAAAATACAGATATTTCACATTTTAGAGGCAAAAAAGCAGAAATTCCTTTTATTTTGGAGTAAAAATGAAGAAATTTCCCTTTTTTGTGGCAAAAGGTATACATTCCACTTATTTTTGGGCTAAAAAGCAGAAATTACCCGGATTTTAGAGCAAAATTGCAGAAATTCCCTAATTGTAAGACAAAATGGCAGAAATTCCCTATATGTTGGGGCAAAAAGACAGAAATTCTCTTTATTTTTGGGGCAAAACTCAGAAATTCCATTTATTTTGGGGCAAAATTCCAGAAATTTCTCTTATTTTGGGGCAAAATTGCAGAAATTTCACTTATTTTGGAGCAAAATTGCAGAAATTTCACTTATTTCATGGTAAAAAGGCAGAAATTATCCTAATTTTGATGCAAAAATGCAGAAATTCCAAATATTTTGTGGCAAAAATGAAGAAATTCCCTTTATTTTGAGGTAAAAAGGCAGAAATTCCCCTTATTTGGGGGCAAAAAAAAGAAATTTCACTTATTTTGGGGCAAAAACTCAGAAATTCCACACTTTTTTGGTCAAAATTCCAGAAATTTCCCTTATTTTGGGGCAAAATTGCAGAAATTTCACTTATTTTGGTGCAAAATTGCAGAAATTTAACTTATTTCAGAAAAAAATTCAGAAATTTTCCTATTTTGGTGCAAAAAGGCAGAATTATCTTTTATTTTGGTACAAAATTGCAGAAATTTTTCTTATTTTGGGGCAAAAAGGCAGAAATTTCACTTATTTTGGGGCAAAATTGCAGTAATTTCACTTATTTTGGGGCAAAATTGCAGAAATTCCAAATATTTTTTGGCAAAAATGCAGAAATTCCCCTTATTTTAAGGTAAAAAGGCAGAAATTCCCCTTATTTGGGGGTAAAAAACAGAAATTTCCCTTATTTTGGGGCAAAATTGCAGAAATTTCACTTATTTTGGGGCAAAATTCAGAAATTTCACTTATTTCAGAAAAAAATTCAGAAATTTTCCTATTTTGGTGCAAAAAGGCAGAAATTTCTATTTTGGTACAAAATTGCAGAAATTTTTCTTTTTTTGGGGCAAAAAGGCACAAATCTCCCATATTTTGTGGAAAAAATGCAGAAATTCCTCTTATTTTGAGGTAAAAAGGTAGAAATTTCCCTTATGTGGGGGAAAAAGGCAGAAATTTTCCTTATTTTGAGGCAAAATTGCAGAAATTTCACTTTTTTCAGTGTAATAAGTCAGAAATTTTCTTTATTTTGGGGCAAAAAAGACAGAAATTCCCTTTGTTTTGGGGGAAAAAGACAGAAATTCCACTTTTTTAGCGGCAAAAAAGCAGAAATTCATTTTATTTTGGAGTAAAAATGAAGAAATTTCTTTTTTTTGTGGCAAAAGATATACATTCCCCTTATTTTCAGGCTAAAAAGCAGAAATTCCCCGTATTTTGGAGCAAAATTGCAGAAATTCCCCTAATTGTGGGGCAAAAAGGCAGAAATTTCCGATATGTTAGGGCAAAAAGACAGAAATTCTTTTTATTTTGGGGCTAAACTAAGAAATTCCACTTATTTTGGGGCAAAATTCCAGAAATTTCCCTTATTTTGGGGCAAAATTGCAGAAATTTCACTTATTTTGGTGCAAAATTGCAGAAATTTCACTTATTTCAGGGAAAAAAGTCAGAAATTTGCCTTATTTTGGGGCCAAAAAGAAAGAAATTTCCTTTGTTTTGGGGTGAAAAAGATAGAAATTCCACTTATTTAGAGGCAAAAAAGCAGAAATTCCTCTTATTTTGGAGCAAAAATGAAGAAATTTCCTTTTTTTATGGCAAAAAGGTATGCATTCTTCTTATTTTCGGGCAAAAAGGCAGAAATTCCCAGTATTTTGGAGCAAAATTGCAGAAATTCCCATAATTGTGGGGCAAAAAGGCAGAAATTCCCTATATGTTGGGGCAAAAAGAAACAAATTCTCCTTATTTTGGGTCAAAACTGAGAAATTCCACTGATATTGGGGCAAAATTCCAGAAATTTCCCTTATTTTGGGGCAAAATTGCAGAAATTTCACTTATTTTGGGGCAAAATTGCAGAAATTTCACTTATTTCAGAAAAAAAAGCAGAAATTTTCTTATTTTGGTGCAAAAAGGCAGAAATTTCTTTTATTTTGGTACAAAATTGCAGAAATTTTTCTTATTTTGGGGCAAAAAGGCAGAAATCTCCCATATTTTGGGGCAAAAATTAAGAAATTTCTCTTATTTTGAGGTAAAAAGGCTAAAAATTCCCAATATTTGGGGGCAAAAAGGCAGAAATTTCCCTTATTTTGAGGCAAAATTGCAGAAATTTCACTTATTTCAGTGTAATTAGTCAGAAATTTTCTTTATTTTGGGGCAAAAAAGACAGAAATTCTTTTTGTTTTGAGGGAAAAAGGCAGAAATTCCACTTTTTTAGCGGCAAAAAAGCAAAAATTCATTTTATTTTGCAGTAAAAATGAAGAAATTTCTTTTTTTTTGTGGCAAAAATTATACATTCCCCTTATTTTCAGGCTAAAAAGCAGAAATTCCCCATATTTTGGAGCAAAATTGCAGAAATTCCCCTAATTGTGGGGCAAAAAGGCAGAAATTGCCTATATGTTGGGGCAAAAAGACAGAAATTCTCCTAATTTTGGGGCAAAACTCAGAAATTCCACTTATTTTGGGGCAAAATTCCAGAAATTTCCCTTATTTTGGGGCAAAATTGCAGAAATTTCACTTATTTTGGGGCAAAATTGCAGAAATTTCACTTATTTCAGGGTAATAAGTCAAAAATTTTCCTTATTTTGGAGCAAAAAAACAGAAATTCCATTTGTTTTGGGGGAAAAAGACAGAAATTCCACTTATTTAGAGGCAAAAAAGCTGAAATTCCCCTTATTTTGGAGCAAAAATGAAGAACTTTCCCTTTTTTATGGCAAAAAGTTATGCATTCTTCTTATTTTCGGGCAAAAAGGCAGAAATTCCCCGTATTTTGGAGCAAAATTGCAGAAATTCCCCTAATTGTGGGGCGAAAAGGCAGAAATTCCCTATATGTTAGGGCAAAAAGACAGAAATTCTCCTTATTTTGGGACAAAACTCAGAAATTCCACTTATTTTAAGGCAAAATTCCAGAAATTTCCTTTATTTGGGAGCAAAATTGCAGAAATTTCTGTTATTTTGGGGCAAAATTTCAGAAATTTCACTTATTTCAGAAAAAAAAGCAGAAATTTTCTTATTTTGGTGCAAAAAGGCGGAAATTTCTTTTATTTTGGTACAAAATTGCAGAAATTTTTCTTATTTTGGGGCAAAAAGGCAGAAATCTCCCATATTTTGGGGCAAAAATGCAGAAATTCCTCTTATTTTGAGGTAAAAAGGCTGAAATTCCCCTTATTTGGAGGCAAAAAGGCAGAAATTTTTTTTATTTTGGGGCAAAATTGCAGAAATTTCACTTATTTCAGAGTAGTCAGTCAGAAATTTTTCTTATTTTGGGGCAAAAAAGCAGAAATTCCTTTTATTTTGGAGTAAAAATGAAGAAATTTCTTTTTTGTGGCAAATGGTATACATTCCCCTTATTTTCAGGCTAAAAAGCAGAAATTCCTCTTATTTTAAAGCAAAAATGAAGAAATTTCCTTTTTTTATGGCAAAAAGGTATGCATTCTTCTTATTTTCGGGCAAAAAGGCAGAAATTCCCAGTATTTTGGAGCAAAATTGCAGAAATTCCCATAATTGTGGGGCAAAAAGGCAGAAATTCCCTATATGTTGGGGCAAAAAGAAACAAATTCTCCTTATTTTGGGTCAAAACTGAGAAATTCCACTGATATTGGGGCAAAATTCCAGAAATTTCCCTTATTTTGGGGCAAAATTGCAGAAATTTCACTTATTTTGGGGCAAAATTGCAGAAATTTCACTTATTTCAGAAAAAAAAGCAGAAATTTTCTTATTTTGGTGCAAAAAGGCAGAAATTTCTTTTATTTTGGTACAAAATTGCAGAAATTTTTCTTATTTTGGGGCAAAAAGGCAGAAATCTCCCATATTTTGGGGCAAAAATTAAGAAATTTCTCTTATTTTGAGGTAAAAAGGCTGAAATTCCCAATATTTGGGGGCAAAAAGGCAGAAATTTCCCTTATTTTGAGGCAAAATTGCAGAAATTTCACTTATTTCAGTGTAATTAGTCAGAAATTTTCTTTATTTTGGGGCAAAAAAGACAGAAATTCTTTTTGTTTTGAGGGAAAAAGGCAGAAATTCCACTTTTTTAGCGGCAAAAAAGCAAAAATTCATTTTATTTTGCAGTAAAAATGAAGAAATTTCTTTTTTTTTGTGGCAAAAATTATACATTCCCCTTATTTTCAGGCTAAAAAGCAGAAATTCCCCATATTTTGGAGCAAAATTGCAGAAATTCCCCTAATTGTGGGGCAAAAAGGCAGAAATTGCCTATATGTTGGGGCAAAAAGACAGAAATTCTCCTAATTTTGGGGCAAAACTCAGAAATTCCACTTATTTTGGGGCAAAATTCCAGAAATTTCCCTTATTTTGGGGCAAAATTGCAGAAATTTCACTTATTTTGGGGCAAAATTGCAGAAATTTCACTTATTTCAGGGTAATAAGTCAAAAATTTTCCTTATTTTGGAGCAAAAAAACAGAAATTCCATTTGTTTTGGGGGAAAAAGACAGAAATTCCACTTATTTAGAGGCAAAAAAGCTGAAATTCCCCTTATTTTGGAGCAAAAATGAAGAACTTTCCCTTTTTTATGGCAAAAAGTTATGCATTCTTCTTATTTTCGGGCAAAAAGGCAGAAATTCCCCGTATTTTGGAGCAAAATTGCAGAAATTCCCCTAATTGTGGGGCGAAAAGGCAGAAATTCCCTATATGTTAGGGCAAAAAGACAGAAATTCTCCTTATTTTGGGACAAAACTCAGAAATTCCACTTATTTTAAGGCAAAATTCCAGAAATTTCCTTTATTTGGGAGCAAAATTGCAGAAATTTCTGTTATTTTGGGGCAAAATTTCAGAAATTTCACTTATTTCAGAAAAAAAAGCAGAAATTTTCTTATTTTGGTGCAAAAAGGCGGAAATTTCTTTTATTTTGGTACAAAATTGCAGAAATTTTTCTTATTTTGGGGCAAAAAGGCAGAAATCTCCCATATTTTGGGGCAAAAATGCAGAAATTCCTCTTATTTTGAGGTAAAAAGGCTGAAATTCCCCTTATTTGGAGGCAAAAAGGCAGAAATTTTTCTTATTTTGGGGCAAAATTGCAGAAATTTCACTTATTTCAGAGTAGTCAGTCAGAAATTTTTCTTATTTTGGGGCAAAAAAGCAGAAATTCCTTTTATTTTGGAGTAAAAATGAAGAAATTTCTTTTTTGTGGCAAATGGTATACATTCCCCTTATTTTCAGGCTAAAAAGCAGAAATTACCCGTATTTTGGAGCAAAATTGCAAAAATTCTGCTAATTGTGGGGCAAAAAGGCAGAAATTCCCTGTAAGTTAGAGCAAAAAAACAGAAAATCTCCTTATTTTGGGGCAAAACTCAGAAATTCCACTTACTTTGGGGCAAAATTCCAAAAATTTCCCTTATTTTGGGCCAAAATTGCAGAAATTTCACTTATTTTGAGGCAAAATTGCATAAATTTCACTTATTTCAGGGTAATAAGTCAGAAATTTTCTCTATTTTGGGGCAAAAAACACAGAAATTCCCTTTGTTTTGGGGGAAAAAGACAGAAATTCCACTTTTTTAGAGGCAAAAAAGCAGAAATTCCTTTTATTTTGGAGTAAAAATGAAGAAATTTCCCTTTTTTGTGGCAAAATGTATACATTCCACTTATTTTTGGGCTAAAAAGCTGAAATTACCCGTATTTTGGAGCAAAATTGCAGAAATTCCCCTAATTGTGGGGCAAAATGCAGAAATTCCCCATATGTTAGGGCAAAAAGACAGAAATTCTCCTTATTTTGGGGCAAAATTCAGAAATTCCACTTATTTTGGGGCAAAATTCCAGAAATTTCCCTTATTTTGTGGCAAAATTGCCGAAATTTCACTTATTTTATGGCAAAATTGCAGAAATTTCACTTATTTCATGGTAAAAAGGCAGAAATTTTCCTCATTTTGGGGCAAAAATGCAGAGATTCCAAATATTTTGTGGTAAAATTGCAAAAATTCCCCTTATTTTGAGGTAAAAAGGCAGAAATTCCCCTTATTTGGGGGCAAAAAGCAGAAATTTCCCTTATTCTGGGAAAAATTGCAGAAATTTCACTTATTTCAGGGTAATAAGTCAGAAATTTTCCTTATTTGGGGCAAAAAAGACAGAAATTCCTTTTGTTTTGGGGGAAAAAGTCAGAAATTCCACTTATTTAGAAGCAAAAAAGCAGAAATTCCCATTATTTTGGAGCAAAAATGAAGAAATTTCCTTTTTTTGTGGCAAAAGGTATGCATTCTTCTTATTTTCAGGCTAAAAAGCAGAAATTCCCCATATTTTGGAGCAAAATTGCAGAAATTCCCCTAATTGTGGGACAAAAAGGCAGAAATTCCCTATATGTTTGGGCAAAAAGACAGAAATTCTCCTTATTTTAGAGCAAAACTCAGAAATTTCACTTATTTTGACGCAAAATTGCAGAAATTTCACTTATTTCAGAAAAAAAAGCAGAAATTTTCTTAATTTGGGGCAAAAAGGCAGAAATTTCTCATATTTTGGGGCAAAAATGCAGAAAATCCCCTTATTTTGAGGTAAAAAGTCTAAAATTCCCCTTATTTGGTTGCAAAAAGCAGAAATTTCCCTTATTTTGGGGCAAAATTGCAGATATTTCATTTATTTCAGGGTAATAAGTCAGAAATTTTCCTTATTTTGGGGCAAAAAAGACACAAATTCTCTATGTTTTGGGGGAAAAAGACAGAAATTCCACTTATTTAGAGGCAAAAAAGCAGAAATTCCCCTTATTTAGGAGCGAAAATGAAGAAATTTCCCTTTTTTATGGCAAAAAGTTATGCATTCTTCTTATTTTCGGGCAAAAAGACAGAAATTCCCCGTATTTTTGAGCAAAATTGCAGAAATTCCCCTAATTGTGGGGCAAAAAGGCAGAAATTCTCTATGTGTTGGGGCAAAAAGACAGAAATTCTATTTATTTTGGGGCAAAACTCAGAAATTCCACTTATTTTGGGGCAAAATTCCAAAAATTTCTCTTATTTTGGGGCAAAATTGCAGAAATTTCACTTATTTTGTGGCAAAATTGCAGAAATTTCACTTATTTCAGGGAAAAAAAGACAGAAATTTCTTTTATTTTGTTACAAAATTGCAGAAATTTTATTTATTTTTGGCAAAAAGGCAGAAATTTCCCATATTTTGGGGCAAAAATGCAGAAATTCCCCTTATTTTTAGGTAAAAATGCTGAAATTCCCCTTATTTTGTGGCAAAAAGCAGACATTTCCCTTATTTTGGGCAAAAATTGCAGAAATTTCACTTATTTTGAGTCAAAAAGGCAGAAAATCCAATTATTTTGGGGTAAAAATGAAGAAATTCCCCTTGTTTTGAGGTAAAAAGGCTGAAATTCCCCTTTTTTGGAGGCAAAAAGGCAGAAATTCCCCGTATTTTGGGGCAAAAAGCAGATATTTCCCTTATTTTTGGGGAAAAATTTTAGAAATTTAACTTATTTCAGGGCAAAAAGTCAGAAATTCCGTTTATTTTTGGGGAAAAGTCAGAAATTGCACTTATTTTGAGTCAAAAAGGCGGAAAATCCCCTTATTTTGGAGTAAAAATGAAGAAATTTCCCTTTTTTATGGCAAAAGGTATACATTCTTTTTATTTTCGGGCAAAAAGGCAGAAATTCCCTGTATTTTGGAGCAAAATTGCAGAAATTCCTCTAATTTTGGGGCAAAAACGCAGAACTTCCCCTTATTTTGGGGTAAAACTGCAGAAATTTCACTTATTTTGCGGCAAAATGGCAGAAATTCACTTCATTTTCGGCGAAAAGGGAGAAAATTCCCGTATTTTGGAGCAAAATTGCAGAAATTCACCTAATTTTGGGGTAAAACATGCAGTAATTTTCTTTATTTTAAGGCAAAAAGGCAGAAATTCCCCTTATTTTGTGGCAAAAATCAGAAATTCCCCTTATTTTAGAAAAACTTGCAGAAATTTCCTTTATTATGGGGAAAAATTGCAGAAATTTCTTTTATTGTAAGGCAAAATTGCAGAAATTTCATTTATTTCAGAGAAAAAAAAATTTTTTTTATTTTAGGGCAAAATGCAGAAATTTCCATTATTTTGGGGCACAAAGACAGAAATTCACCTTCTTTTGGGGTAAAATTTCAAACATTTCACATATTTCAGGGCAAAAAGGCAGAAATTCCCCTTATTTGGGGGTAAAAAGGGAGAAATTCTTCATATTTTGGGTTAAAATTGCAGAAATTTCCCTTGTTTGGGGGCAAAAAGGCAGAAAATCCCCTTAATTTCGGGCAAAAAGGCAGAAATTCCCCGTATTTTGGAGCAAAATTGCAGAAATTCCCCTAATTGTGGGGCAAAAAGGCAGAAATTCCCGATATGTTGGGGCAAAAAGACAGAAATTCTCCTTATTTTCGGGCAAAACTCAGAAATTCCATTTATTTTGGGGCAAAATTCCAGAAATTTCCCTTATTTTGGGGCAAAATTTCAGAAATTTCACTTATTTCAGGGCAAAATTCAAAAATTGCTTTTATTTTGGGGCAAAAAGACAGAAATTCCATTTACTTTTGGGTAAAAAGGCAGAAATTTCACTTATTTTGAGGTAAGAAGGCAGAAATTCTTCTTATTTTGCGGCAAAAATGAAGAAATTTCCCCTTTTTGTGGCAAAAGGTATATATTCCCCTTATTTTCGAGCAAAAAATCAGAAATTCCCCGTATTTTGGAGCACAATTGCAGAAAATCCCCTAATTGTGGGGCAAAAAGGCAGAAATTCCCATTATTTTGATGGCAAAAAGGCAGGAATTCACCTTATTTTGGGCTAAAATTGCAGAAATTTCAAATATTTCAGGGCAAAAAGGCAGAAATTTCCCTTCATTTGGGGCAAAAATGAAGAAATTTCCCTTTTTTATGGCAAAAAGGTATGCATTCCCCTTATTTTCGGCAAAAAGGCAGAAATTCCCCGTATTTTGGAGC
Organism: Micromys minutus; assembly: GCF_963924665.1. NCBI lineage: Eukaryota > Metazoa > Chordata > Mammalia > Rodentia > Muridae > Micromys > Micromys minutus. The sequence continues at coordinate 254,576 of NW_027667661.1, read as the reverse complement.
AAAATTGCAGAAATTCCCCTAATTGTGGGGCAAAAAGGCAGAAATTCTCTTTATTTTGGGGCAAAACTCAGAAATTCCACTTATTTTGGGGCAAAATTCCAGAAATTTCCCTTATTTTGGGGCAAAATTGCAGAAATTTCACTTATTTTGGGGCAAAATTGCAGAAATTTCACTTATTTCAGGTAAAAATGGCAGAAATTTTTCTTATTTTGGGGCAAAAAGGCAGAATTTCCTAATATTTTGTGGCAAAAATGCAGAAATTCCCCTTATTTTGAGGTAAAAAGGCTTAAATTCCCCTTATTTGGGGGCAAAAAGGCAGAAATTTTTCTTATTTTGGGGCAAAATTGCAGACATTTCACTTATTTCAGGGTAATAAGTCAGAAATTTTCCTTATTTTGGGGCAAAAAAGACAGAAATTCCCTTTGTTTTGGGGGGAAAATACAGAAATTCCACTTTTTTGAAGGCAAAAAGGCAGAAATTCCACTTATTTTGGAGCAAAAATGAAGAAATTCCCCTAATTGTTGGGCAAAAAGGCAGAAATTCCCTATATGTTGGGGCAAAAAGACAGAAATTCTCCTTATTTTGGGGCAAAACTCAGAAATTCCACTTATTTTGGGGCAAAATTGCAGGAATTTACCTTATTTTGGGGCAAAATTGCAGAAATTTCCCTTATTTGGGGCAAAATAGCAGAAATTTCACTTATTTTCAGGTAAAAAGGCTGAAATATCCTTTATTTTGGGGCAAAAAGGAAGAAATTCCCCTTATTTTGGGGCAAAATTGCCGAAATTTTCCTTATTTTGGGGCAAAAAGGCTGAAATTCTTATTTTGAGGTAAAATGCTGAAATTCCCCATATTTTGGGGCAAAAGGCAAAACTTCTTCTTATTTTGGGGCAAAGAGGCACAAATTTCCCTTATTTTCGGGCAAAATTGCAGAAATTTCATTTATTTCAGGGCAAAAAGTCAGAAATTCCTTTTATTTTGGGGCAAAGAGCAGAAATTTTTTTTATTATGGTACAAAATTGAAGAAATTTTTCTTATTATGAAACAAAAAGGCAGAAAATTCCCCTTATTTTGAGGCAAAAAGCAGAAATTATTCTTATTTTGAGGTAAAATGCAGAAATTCTTTTTATTTTGGGGCTAAAAGGCAGAAATTCCCCGTATTTTGAAGCAAAATTGCAGAAATTCTCATAATTTTCGGGCAAAAAGGCAGAAATTCCCCTTATTTTGGGGCAAAATTGCAGAAATTTCCTTTACATTGGGGAAAATTGCAGAAATTTCCCTTATTTTGGGGCAAAATTGCAGAAATTTCCCTTATTTTGGGGCAAAGTTGCAGAAATTTCCTTTATTTTGGGGCAATATTGCAGAAATTTCACTTATTTCAGGGAAAAAATGCGGAAATTTTTTTTGGGGGGCAAAAAGGCAGAAATTTCTTTTATTTTGGTACAAAATTGCAGAAATTTTTCTTATTTTGGGGCAAAAAGTCAGAAATTCCCCATATTTTGGGGCAAAAAGGCAGAAATTCCCCTTATTTTTAGGTAAAAAGGCTGAAATTCCCCTTATGTTGGGGCAAAAAGACAGAAATTTCGTTTATTTTGGGGAAAAGGCAGAAATTGCACTTATTTTGAGTCAAAAAGGTGGAAAATCCCCTTATTTTGGGGCAAAAATGAAGAAATTTGCTTTTTTTATGGCAAAAAGGTATACATTCCCTTTATTTTCAGGCAAAAAGGCAGAAATTACCCGTATTTTGGAGCAAAATTGCAGAAATTCCTCTAATTTTTGGGCAAAAAGGCAGAAATTCCCCTTATTTTGGGGTAAAACTGCAGAAATTTCACTTATTTTACGGCAAAATGTCAGAAATTCCCCTTATTTTCGGCAAAAAAGGCAGAAAATCCCCTTATTTTAGGGCAAAATTGCAGAAATTTCCCTTATTTGGGGGCAAAAACAGAAATTCCCCTTCTTTTGTGGCAAAATTGCAGAAATTTCCCTTATTATGGGGAAAAATTGCAGAAATTTCCCTTATTTTAGGACAAAATTTCAGAAATTTCACTTATTTCAGAGAAAAAATGCAAAAATTTTTCTTATTTTGGGGCAAAAGGCAGAAATTCCAATTATTTTGGGGCAAAAAGGCAGAAATTCACCTTATTTTGGGTTAAAATATCAGAAATTTCACATATTTCAGGGCAAAATGGCAGAAATTCCCCTTATTTGGGGGCAATAAGGCAGAAATTTCCTTTCTTTTGGGATAAAATTGCAGAAATTTCCCTTATTTGGGGGCAAAAAGGCAGAAAATCCACTTAATTTCGGGTAAAAAGGCAGAAATTCCTCGTATTTTGAAGCAAAATTGCAGAAACTCCCCTAATTTTGGGGCAAAAAGGCAGAAATTCCCTTTATTTTGGGGCAAAAATAGAGAAATTCTCCTTATTTTGGTGCAAAAATCAGAAATTTCCCTTATTTTGGGGCAAAATTATAGAAATTTCTTTTATTTTGTTACAGACTTGCAGAAATTTTTCTTATTTTGTGGCAAAAAGGCTAAAATTCTACTTATTTTGAGGTAAAATCCTGAAATTCCACATATTTTGGGGCAAAAAGGCAGAAATTCCCCTCATTTGGGGGCAAAAAGGCACATATTTCCCTTATTTTCGGGCATAATTGCAGGAATTTCATTTATTTCAGGGCAAAAAGTCAGAAATTCCTTTTATTTTGGGGCAAAAAGCAGAAATTTCTTTTATTATGGTACAAAATTGAAGAAATTTTTCGTATTTTGAAACAAAAAGGCAGAAAATTCCCCTTATTTTGAGGCAAAAGGCAGAAATTATTCTTATTTTGAGGTAAAATGCAGAAATTCTTTTTATTTTGGGGCTAAAAGGCAGAAATTCCTCGTATTTTGAAGCAAAATTGCAGAAATTCTCATAATTTTCGGGCAAAAAGGCAGAAATTCTCCCTATTTTGGGGCAAAAAGACACAAAATCTCCTTTTTCGGGAGCAAACAGTCAGAAATTCCCCTTATTTTGGGGCAAAATTGCAGAAATTTCCTTTACATTGGGGCAATATTGCAGAAATTTCCCTTATTTTGAGGCAAAATTGCAGAAATTTCACTTATTTCAGGGAAAAAAGGCGGAAATTTTTTTTGCGGGGAAAAAAGGCAGAAATTTTTTTTTATTTTGGTACAAAATTGCAGAAATTTTTATTATTTTGGGGCAAAGAGTCAGAAATTCCCCATATTTTGGTGCAAAAAGGCTGAAATTCCCCTTATGTTGAGGTAAAATCCTGAAATTCCCCATATTTTGGGGCAAAAAGGCAGAAATTCCCCTCATTTGGGGGCAAAAAGGCACAAATTTCCCTTATTTTCAGGCATAATTGCAGGAATTTCATTTATTTCAGGGCAAAAAGTCAGAAATTCCTTTTATTTTGGGGCAAAAAGCAGAAATTTCTTTTATTTTGATACAAAATTGTAGAAATTTTCCTTATTTTGGAACAAAAAGGCAAAAATTACCCATATTTTGGGGAAAAAGGCAGAAATTCTTCTTATTTTGAGGTAAAAAGGCTGAAATTCCCGTTATTTTGGGGCAAAAAGGCAGAAATTCTCTTTACTTTGTGGCAAAAAGGCAGAAATTCCCGTTAATTGGGGCAGAAAAGCAGAAATTTTCCTTATTTAAGGGCAATAGGGCAGAAATTCCCTATATTTTGTGGCAAAAATGCAGAAATTCCCCTTATTTAGAGGTAAAATGATGAAATTCCCCTTATTTTCGGCAAAAAGGCAGAAATTCCTATTATTTTGGGGCAAAATTGCAGAAATTTCAATTATTTCAGGGCAAAAAGTCAGAAATTTGCCTTATTTTGGGGCAAAAAGCAGAAATTCCCCTAATTTTGGGGCCAAAAACAGAAATTCCCCTTATTTTGGGGTAAAATTGCAGAAATTTCAAATATTTCAGGGCAAAAAGGCAGAAATTCCACTTTATTTCGGACAATAACGCAGAAATTCCCTGTATTTTAAAGCTAAATTTCAGAAATTCCCCTTATATTGGTGCAAAAATGCAGAAATTCCTTTTATTTTTGTGCAATAAGGCAGATTTCCCCGTATTTTGAAGCAAAATTGCACATATTCCCCTAATTGTGAGGGAAAATGCAGAAATTCACATTATTTTGGAACAAAAAGACAGAAATTCTCCTTATTTCAGTACAAGAAGTCAGAAATTCCCCTTATTTTGGGGCAAAATTGAAGAAATTTCACTTATTTCAGAGAAAAAGCACAGAAATTTCTCTTATTTTGGGGAAAAAGGCAGAAATTTCTTTTATTTTGGTACAAAATTGCAGAAATTTTCTTTATTTTGGGGAAAATGCAGAAATTCCCCATATTTTTGGGCAAAAAGGCAGAGAAACCCTTATTTTGAGGCAAAAAGACAGAAATTCCCTTTCTTTTGTGGCAAAAAGGCAGAAATTTCCCTTATTTAGTGGCAAAATTGCAGAAATTTCACCTATTTCAGGGAAATATTCAAAAATTCCTTTTATTTTGGAACAAAAAGAGAGAAATTCCGTTTATTTTTGGGTAAAAAGGCAGAAATTTCCCTTATTTTGGGGCAAAATTGCAGAAATTTCACATATTTCAGGGAAATATGCAAAAATTTCTTTTATTTTGGAACAAAAAAAGAGAAATTCCGTTTATTTTTGGGTAAAAAGGCAGAAATTTCAGTTATTTTGAGGTAAGAAGGCAGAAATGCCTCTTATTTTGCGGCAAAAATGAAGAAATTTCCCTTTTTTGTGGCAAAAGGTATACATTCCCCTTATTTTTGGGCAAAAAGGCAGAAATTCCCCGTATTTTGGAGCACAATTGCAGAAAATCCCCAAATTGTGGGGCAAAAAGGCAGAAATTCCCTATATGTTGGGGCAAAAAGACAAAAATTCTCCTTATTTTGGGACAAAACTCAGAATTTCCACTTATTTTGGGGCAAAATTCCAGAAATTTCCCTTATTTTGGGGCAAAATTGCAGAAATTTCACTTATTTTGGGGCAAAATTGCAGAAATTTCCCTTATTTCAGGTAAAAATGGCAGAAATTTTTCTTATTTTGGGGCAAAAAGGCAGAAATTCCTAATATTTTGTGGCAAAAATGCAGAAATTCCCTTTATTTTGAGGTAAAAAGGCTGAAATTCCCCTTATTTGGGTGCAAAAAGGCAGAAATTTTTCTTATTTTGGGGCAAAATTGCAGACATTTCACTTATTTCAGGGTAATAAGTCAGAAATTTTCCTTATTTTGGGGCAAAAAAGACAGAAATTTCCCTAATTGTGGGGCAAAAAGGCAGAAATTCCCTATATGTTGGGGCAAAAAGACAGAAATTCTCCTTATTTTGGGGCAAAACTCAAAAATTCCACTTATTTTGGGGCAAAATTGCAGGAATTTACCTTATTTTGGGGCAAAATTGCAGAAATTTTCCTTATTTGGGGCAAAATTGCAGAAATTTCACTTATTTTCAGGTAAAAAGACTGAAATATCCTTTATTTTGGGGCAAAAAGGAAGAAATTCCCCTTATTTTGGGGCAAAATTGCAGAAATTTTTCTTATTTTGGGGCAAAAAGGCTGAAATTCTTCTTATTTTGAGGTAAAATGCTGAAATTCCCCATATTTTGGGGCAAAAGGAAAAATTCTTCTTATTTTGGGGCAAAAAGGCACAAATTTCCCTTATTTTCGGGCAAAATTGCAGAAATTTCATTTATTTCAGGGCAAAAATTCAGAAATTCCTTTTATTTTGGGGCAAAGAGCAGAAATTTCTTTTATTATGGTACAAAATTGAAGAAATTTTTCTTATTTTGAAACAAAAAGGCAGAAAATTCCCCTTATTTTGAGGCAAAAGGCAGAAACTATTCTTATTTTGTGGTAAAATGCAGAAATTCCCTTTATTTTGGGGCTAGAAAGCAGAAATTCCCCGTATTTTGAAGCAAAATTGCAGAAATTCTCATAATTTTCGGGCAAAAGGCAAAAATTCTCCTTATTTTGGGGCAAAAAGACAGAAAATCTCCTTTTTTGGGAGCAAACAGTCAGAAATTTTCTTTATTTTGGGGCAAAATTGCAGAAATTTCCTTTACATTGGGGCAAAATTGCAGAAATTTCCATATTTTGGGGCAAAATTGCAGAAATTTCACTTATTTCAGGGAAAAAAGGCGAAAATTTTTTTTGGGGGGCAAAAAGGCAGAAATTTTTTTTATTTTGGTACAAAATTGCAGAAATTTTTCTTATTTTGGGGCAAAAAGTCGGAAATTCCTCATATTTTGGGGCAAAAAGGCAGAAATTCCCTTTATTTTGAGGTAAAAAGGCTGAAATTCCCCTTATTTTGGGGCAAAAAGACAGAAATTTCGTTTATTTTGGGGAAAAGGCAGAAATTGCACTTATTTTGAGTCAAAAAGGTGGAAAATCCCCTTATTTTGGGGCAAAAATGAAGAAATTTGCTTTTTTTATGGCAAAAAGGTATACATTCCCTTTATTTTTGGGCAAAATGGCACAAATTCCCCGTATTTTGGAGCAACATTGCAGAAATTCCCCTAATTTTTGGGCAAAAAGGCAGAAATTCCCCTTATTTTGGGGTAAAACTGCAGAAATTTCACTTTTTTGCGGCAAAATGTCAGAAATTCCCCTTATTTTCGGCAAAAAAAGCAGATAATCCCCTTATTTTAGGGAAAAATTGCAGAAATTTCTCTTATTTTGGGGCAAAATTGCAGAAATTTCACTTATTTCGCGGCAAAATGTCAGAAATTCCCCTTATTTTCGGCAAAAAAGGCAGAAAATTCCCGTATTTTGGAGAATAAATTGCAGAAATTCACCTAATTTTAGGGTAAAAAAATACAGTAATTTTCTTTATTTTTGGGCAAAAAGGCAGAAATTCTCCTTATTTTAGGGCAAAAAGGCAGAAATTCTCCTTATTTTAGGGCAAAATTGCAGAAATTTTCCTTATTTGGGGGCAAAAAACAGAAATTCCCCTTATTTTGGGGCAAAATTGCAGAAATTTCCCTTATTATGGGGAAAAATTGCAGAAATTTCCCTTATTTTAGGGCAAAATTGCAGAAATTTCACTTATTTCAGAGAAAAAAAGCAAAATTTTTCTTATTTTGGGGCAAAAAGGCAGAAATTCCCATTATTTTGGGGCAAAAAGGCAGAAATTCACCTTATTTTGGGGTAAAATTGCAGAAATTTCACATATTTCAGGGCAAAAAGACAGAAATTCCCCTTATTTTAAGGCAGAAAGGCAGAAATTCCCCTTATTTTGGAATAAAATTGCAGAAATTTTTTTTCTTTAGGGGCAAAAAGGCAGAAAATCCACTTAATTTCGGGTAAAAAAGCAGAAATTCCTCTTATTTTGGAGCAAAATTGCAGAAACTCCCCTAATTTGGGGGCATAAAGGCAGAAATTCCCTTTATTTTGGGGCAAAAATAGAGAAATTCTCATTATTTTGGGGCAAAAATCAGAAATTTCCCTTATTTCGGGTCAAAATTTTAGAAATTTCTTTTATATTGTTACAGACTTGCAGAAATTTTTCTTATTTTGTGGCAAAAAGGCAGAAATTTCCCATATTTTGGTGCAAAAAGCCTAAAATTTCCTTTATTATGAGGTAAAATCCTGAAATTCCCCATATTTTGGGGCAAAAAGGCAGAAATTCCCCTCATTTGGAGGCAAAAATACACAAATTTCCCTTATTTTCGGGCATAATTGCAGGAATTTCATTTATTTCAGGGCAAAAAGTCAGAAATTCCTTTTATTTTGGGGCAAAAAGCAGAAATTTCTTTTATTTTGATACAAAATTGTAGAAATTTTCCTTATTTTGGAACAAAAAGGCAAAAATTACCCATATTTTGGGGAAAAAGGCAGAAATTCCCCTTATTTTGAGGTAAAAAGGCTGAAATTCCCGTTATTTTGGGGTAAAAAGGCAGAAATTCCCTTTACTTTGTGGCAAAAAGGCAGAAATTCCCGTTAATTGGGGCAGAAAAGCAGAAATTTTCCTTATTTAAGGGCAATAGGGCAGATATTCCCCATATTTTGTGGCAAAAAGGCAGAAATTCCCCTTATTTGGAGGTAAAATGATGAAATTCCCCTTTTTTTTCGGCAAAAAGGCAGAAATTCCTATTATTTTGGGGCAAAATTGCAGAAATTTCCTTTATTTTGGGGCAAAATTGCAGAAATTTCCCTTATTTTGGGGCAAAATTGCAGAAATTTCACTTATTTCAGGGAAAAAGCACAGAAATTTCTCTTATTTTGGGGCAAAAAGGCAGAAATTTCTTTTATTTTGGTACAAAATTGCAGAAATTTTCTTTATTTTGGGGCAAAAATGAAGAAATTCCCCATATTTTGGGGCAAAAAGGAAGAGATTCCCCTTATAATGAGGTAAAATGCTGAAATATCCCTTATTTTGGGGCAAAAAGACAGAAATTCCCTTTATTTTGTGGCAAAAAGGCAGAAATTTCCCTTATTTTGGGCAAAATTGCAGAAATTTCACTTATTTCAGGGCAAAATTCAAAAATTCCTTTTATTTTTGGGCAAAAAGAGAAATTTTGTTTATTTTTGGGTAAAAAGGCAGAAATTTCACTTATTGTGAGGTAAGAAGGCAGAAATTCCTCTTATTTTGGGGCAAAAATGAAGAAATTTCCCTTTTTGTGGCAAAATGTATATATTCTCCTTATTTTCGGGCAAAAAAGCAGAAATATCCCGTTTTTTGGAGCACAATTGCAGAAAATCCCCTAATTGTGGGGCAAAAAGGCAGAAATTCCCTATATGTTGGGGCAAAAAGACAGAAATTCTCCTTATTTTGGGGCAAAACTCAGAAATTCCACTTATTTTGGGGCAAAGTTCCAGAAATTTCCCTTATTTTGGGGAAATTTGCAGAAATTTCACTTATTTTGGGGCAAAATTGCAGAAATTTCACTTATTTCAGATAAAAAAAAGGCAGAAATTTTTCTTATTTTGGGGCAAAAAGGCAGAAATTCCTAATATTTTGTGGCAAAAATGCAGAAATTCCCTTTATTTTGAGGTAAAAAGGCTGAAATTCCCCTTATTTGGGGGCAAAAAGGCAGAAATTTCCCTTATTTTGGGGCAAAATTGCAGAAATTTCACTTATTTCAGGGCAAAATTCAAAAATTCCTTTTATTTTGGGGCTAAAAGTCAGAAATTCTGTTTATTTTTGGGTAAAAAGGCAGAAATTTCACTTATTTTGAGGTAAGAAGGCAGAAATTCCTCTTATTTTGGGGCAAAAATGAAGAAATTTCCCTCTTTTGTGGCACAAGTTATACATTCCCCTTATTTTCGGGCAAAAAAGCAGAAATTCCCCGTATTTAGGAGCAAGATTGCAGAAAATCCCCTAATTGTGGGGCAAAAAGGCAGAAATTCCCTATATGTTGGGGCAAAAAGACAGAAATTCTCCTTATTTTGGGGCAAAACTCAGAAATTCCACTTATTTTGGGGCAAAATTCCAGAAATTTCCCTTATTTTGGGGCAAAATTGCAGAAATTTTACTTATTTTGGGGCAAAATTCCAGAAATTTCCCTTATTTTGGGGCAAAATTGCAGAAATTTTACTTATTTTGGGGCAAAATTGCAAACATTTCACTTATTTCAGGGTAATAAGTCAGAAATTTTCCTTATTTTGGGGCAAAAAACACAGAAATTCCCTTTGTTTTGGAAGGAAAATACAGAAATTCCACTTCTTTAGAGGCAAAAAGGCAGAAATTCCCCTTATTTTGAAGCAAAAATGAAGAAATTCCCCTAATTGTTGGGCAAAAAGGCAGAAATTCCCTATATGTTGGGGCAAAAAGACAGAAATTCTTCTTATTTTGGGACAAAACTCAGAAATTCCACTTATTTTGTGGCAAAATTGCAGGAATTTACCTTATTTTGAGGCAAAATTGCAGAAATTTCCCTTATTTGGGGCAAAACTGCAGAAATTTCACTTATTTTCAGGTAAAAAGGCTGAAATATCCTTTATTTTGGGGCAAAAAGGAAGAAATTCCCCTTATTTTGGGGCAAAATTGCAGAAATTTTCCTTATTTTGGGGCAAAAAGGCTGAAATTCTTATTTTGAGGTAAAATGCTGAAATTCCCCATATTTTGGGGCAAAAGGCAAAACTTCTTTTTATTTTGGGGCAAAGAGGCACAAATTTCTCTTATTTTCGGGCAAAATTGCAGAAATTTCATTTATTTCAGGGCAAAAAGTCAGAAATTCCTTTTATTTTGGGGCAAAGAGCAGAAATTTCTTTTATTATGGTACAAAATTGAAGAAAATTTTCTTATTTTGAAACAAAAAGGCAGAAAATTCCCCTTATTTTGAGGCAAAAGGCAGAAATTATTCTCAATTTGAGGTAAAATGCAGAAATTCCCTTTATTTTGGGGCTAAAAAACAGAAATTCCCTGTATTTTGAAGGAAAATTGCAGAAATTCTCATAATTTTTGGGCAAAAAGGCAGAAATTCTCCTTATTATGGGGCAAAAAGACAGAAAATCTCCTTTTTCGGGAGCAAAAAGTCAGAAATTCCCCTTATTTTGGGGCAAAATTGCAGAAATTTCCTTTACATTGGGGCAAAATTGTAGAAATTTCCCTTATTTTGGGGCAAAATTGCATAAATTTCACGTATTTCAGGGAAAAAAGGCAGAAATTTTTTTGGGGGGGCAAAAAGGCAGAAATATTTTTAATTTTGGTACAAAATTGCAGAAATTTTTCTTATTTTGGGGCAAAAAGTCAGAAATTCCCTATATTTTGGGGCAAAAAGTCAGAAATTCCCCTTATTTTGAGGTAAAAAGGCTGAAATTCCCCTTATTTTGGGGCAAAAAGACAGAAATTTCGTTTATTTTGGGGAAAAGGCAGAAATTGCACTTATTTTGAGTCAAAAAGGTGGAAATTCCCCTTATTTTGGGGCAAAAATGAAGAAATTTGCTTTTTTATGGCAAAAGGTATACATTCCCTTTATTTTCGGGCAAAAAGGCAGAAATTCTTTGTATTTTGGAGCAAAATTGCAGAAATTCTCATAATTTACGGGCAAAAAGGAAGAAATTCTCCTTATTTTGGGGCAAAAAGACAGAAAATCTCCTTTTTCGGGAGCAAAAATTCAGAAATTCCCCTTATTTTGGGGCAAAATTGCAGAAATTTCCTTTACATTGGGGCAAAATTGCAGAAATTTCCCTTATTTTGGGGCAAAATTGCAAAAATTTCACTTATTTCAGGGAAAAAAGGCAGAAATTTTCCTCATTTTGGGGCAAAAATGAAGAAATTCCAAATATTTTGTTGCAAAAATGCAAAAATTCCCCTTATTTTGTGATAAAAAGGCAGAAATTTCCCTTATATCGGGGCAAAAAGCAGAAATTTCCCTTATTATGGGGCAAAATTGAAGAAATTTCACTTATTTCAGGGTAATAAGTCAGAAATTTTCCTTATTTGGGGCAAAAAAGACAGAAATTCCTTTTGTTTTGGGGGAAAAAGTCAGAAATTCCACTTATTTAGAAGCAAAAAAGCAGAAATTCCCCTTATTTTGGAGCAAAAATGAAGAAATTTTTTTTTTGTGGCAAAAGGTATGCATTCTTCTTATTTTCAGGCTAAAAAGCAGAAATTCCCCGTATTTTGGAGCAAAATTGCAGAAATTCCCCTAATTGTGGGGCAAAAAGAGAGAAATTCTTTTTATTTTGGGGCAAAACTCAGAAATTCCACTTATTTAGGGACAAAATTCCAGAAATTTCACTTATTTTGGGGCAAAATTGCAGAAATTTCACTTATTTTGGCAAAATTGCAGAAATTTCAATTATTTCAGAAAAAAAGCAGAAATTTTCTTATTTTGGTGCAAAAAGGCAGAAATTTCTTTTATTTTGGTACAAAATTGCAGAAATTTTTCTTATTTGGGGGCAAAAAGCAGAAATCCCCTATATTTTGGGGCAAAAATGCATAAATTCCTCTTATTTTGAGGTAAAAAGGCTGAAATTTCCCTTATTTGGGGGCAAAAAGACAGAAATTTCCCTTATTTTGAGGCAAAATTGCAGAAATTTCACTTATTTCAGGGTAATAAGTCAGAAATTTTTCTTACTTTGGGGCAAAAAACAGAAATTCCCTTTGTTTTGGGGGAAAAAGACAGAAATTCCACTTATTTAGAGGCAAAAAAGCAGAAATTCTTCTTTATTGGAGCAAAAATAAAGAAATTTATCTTTTTTTGTGGCAAAAGGTATACATTTCGCTTATTTTCGGGCTAAAAAGCAGAAATTCCCCGTATTTTGTATCAAAATTGCAGAAATTCCCCTTATTTTGGAGCAAAAATAAAGAAATTTCCCTTTTTTATGGTAAAAAGGTATGCATTCTTCTTATTTTCGGGCAAAAAGGCAGAAATTCCCCGTATTTTGGAGCAAAATTGCAGAAATTCCCCTAATTGTGGGGCAAAAAGGCAGAAATTCCCTATATGTTGGGGCAAAAAGACAGAAATTCTCCTTATTTCGGGGCAAAACTCAGAAATTCCACTTATTTTGGGGCAAAATTCCAGAAATTTCCCTTATTTTAGGGCAAAATTGCAGAAATTTCACTTATTTTGGGGCAAAATTGCAGAAAATTCACTTATTTCAGAAAAAAAAAGCAGAATTTATTTATTTTGGTGCAAAAAGGCAGAAATTTCTTTTATTTTGGTACAAAATTGCAGAAATTTTTCTTAGTTTGGGGCGAAAAGGCAGAAATCTCCCATATTTTGTGGCAAAAATGCAGAAATTCCTCTTATTTTGAGGTAAAAAGGCTGAAATTCCCCTTATTTGGGGGCAAAAAGGCAGAAATTTCCCTTATTATGGGGCAAAATTGCAGAAATTTCAATTATTTCAGGGTAATAAGTCAGAAATTGTTTTTACTTTGGGGCAAAAAAGACAGAAATTCTCTTTGTTTTGGGGGATAAAGACAGAAATTCCACTTATTTAGAGGCAAAAAAGCAGAAATTCCCCTTATTTTGGAGCAAAACTGAAGAAATTTCCCTTTTTTATGGCAAAAAGGTATGCATTCTTCTTATTTTCGGGCAAAAAGGCAGAAATTCCCCATATTTTGAAGCAAAATTGCAGAAATTCCCCTAATGGTGGGGCAAGAAGGGAGAAATTCCCTATATTTTGGGGCAAAAAGACAGAAATTCTCCTTATTTTGGGGCAAAACTCAGAAATTCCACTTATTTTGGTGCAAAATTCCAGAAATATCACTTATTTTGGGGCAAAATTGCAGAAATTTCACTTATTTTGAGGCAAAATTGCAGAAATTTCACTTATTTTGAGTCAAAAAGGCAGAAAATCCAATTATTTTGGGGTAAAAATGAAGAAATTCCCCTTGTTTTGAGGTAAAAAGGCTGAAATTCCCCTTTTTTGGAGGCAAAAAGGCAGAAATTCCCCGTATTTTGGGGCAAAAAGCAGATATTTCCCTTATTTTTGGGGAAAAATTTTAGAAATTTAACTTATTTCAGGGCAAAAAGTCAGAAATTCCGTTTATTTTTGGGGAAAAGTCAGAAATTGCACTTATTTTGAGTCAAAAAGGCGGAAAATCCCCTTATTTTGGAGTAAAAATGAAGAAATTTCCCTTTTTTATGGCAAAAGGTATACATTCTTTTTATTTTCGGGCAAAAAGGCAGAAATTCCCTGTATTTTGGAGCAAAATTGCAGAAATTCCTCTAATTTTGGGGCAAAAACGCAGAACTTCCCCTTATTTTGGGGTAAAACTGCAGAAATTTCACTTATTTCGCGGCAAAATGGCAGAAATTCACTTCATTTTCGGCGAAAAGGGAGAAAATTCCCGTATTTTGGAGCAAAATTGCAGAAATTCACCTAATTTTGGGGTAAAACATGCAGTAATTTTCTTTATTTTAAGGCAAAAAGGCAGAAATTCCCCTTATTTGTGGCAAAAATCAGAAATTCCCCTTATTTTAGAAAAAATTGCAGAAATTTCCTTTATTATGGGGAAAAATTGCAGAAATTTCTTTTATTGTAAGGCAAAATTGCAGAAATTTCATTTATTTCAGAGAAAAAAACAAAAATTTTTTTTATTTTAGGGCAAAATGCAGAAATTTCCATTATTTTGGGGCACAAAGACAGAAATTCACCTTCTTTTGGGGTAAAATTTCAAACATTTCACATATTTCAGGGCAAAAAGGCAGAAATTCCCCTTATTTGGGGGTAAAAAGGCAGAAATTCTTCATATTTTGGGTTAAAATTGCAGAAATTTCCCTTGTTTGGGGGCAAAAAGGCAGAAAATCCCCTTAATTTCGGGCAAAAAGGCAGAAATTCCCCGTATTTTGGAGCAAAATTGCAGAAATTCCCCTAATTGTGGGACAAAAAGGCAGAAATTCCCGATATGTTGGGGCAAAAAGACAGAAATTCTCCTTATTTTCGGGCAAAACTCAGAAATTCCATTTATTTTGGGGCAAAATTCCAGAAATTTCCCTTATTTTGGGGCAAAATTGCAGAAATTTCACTTATTTCAGGGCAAAATTCAAAAATTGCTTTTATTTTGGGGCAAAAAGACAGAAATTCCGTTTACTTTTGGGTAAAAAGGCAGAAATTTCACTTATTTTGAGGTAAGAAGGCAGAAATTCCTCTTATTTTGCGGCAAAAATGAAGAAATTTCCCTTTTTTGTGGCAAAAGGTATACATTCCCCTTATTTTCGGGCAAAAAAGCAGAAATTCCCCGTATTTTGGAGCACAATTGCAGAAAATCCCCTAATTGTGGGGCAAAAAGGCAGAAATTCCCATTATTTTGATGGCAAAAAGGCAGGAATTCACCTTATTTTGGGCTAAAATTGCAGAAATTTCACATATTTCAGGGCAAAAAGGCAGAAATTTCCCTTCATTTGGGGCAAAAATGAAGAAATTTCCCTTTTTTATGGCAAAAAGGTATGCATTCCCCTTATTTTCGGCAAAAAGGCAGAAATTCCCCGTATTTTGGAGCAAAATTGCAGAAATTCCCCTAATTGTGGGGCAAAAAGGCAGAAATTCTCTTTATTTTAGGGCAAAACTCAGAAATTCCACTTATTTTGGGGCAAAATTCCAGAAATTTCCCTTATTTTGGGGCAAAATTGCAGAAATTTCACTTATTTTGGGGCAAAATTGCAGAAATTTCACTTATTTCAGGTAAAAATGGCAGAAATTTTTCTTATTTTGGGGCAAAAAGGCAGAATTTCCTAATATTTTGTGGCAAAAATGCAGAAATTCCCCTTATTTTGAGGTAAAAAGGCTGAAATTCCCCTTATTTGGGTGCAAAAATGCAGAAATTTTTCTTATTTTGGGGCAAAATTGCAGACATTTCACTTATTTCAGGGTAATAAGTCAGAAATTTTCCTTATTTTGGGGCAAAAAAGACAGAAATTCCCCTAATTGTGGGGCAAAAAGGCAGAAATTCCCTATATGTTGAAGCAAAAAGACAGAAATTCTCCTTATTTTGGGGCAAAACTCAAAAATTCCACTTATTTTGGGGCAAAATTGCAGGAATTTACCTTATTTTGGGGCAAAATTGCAGAAATTTCACTTATTTCAGGGCAAAATTCAAAAATTGCTTTTATTTTGGGGCAAAAAGACAGAAATTCCGTTTACTTTTGGGTAAAAAGGCAGAAATTTCACTTATTTTGAGGTAAGAAGGCAGAAATTCCTCTTATTTTGCGGCAAAAATGAAGAAATTTCCCTTTTTTGTGGCAAAAGGTATACATTCCCCTTATTTTCGGGCAAAAAAGCAGAAATTCCCCGTATTTTGGAGCACAATTGCAGAAAATCCCCTAATTGTGGGGCAAAAAGGCAGAAATTCCCATTATTTTGATGGCAAAAAGGCAGGAATTCACCTTATTTTGGGCTAAAATTGCAGAAATTTCACATATTTCAGGGCAAAAAGGCAGAAATTTCCCTTCATTTGGGGCAAAAATGAAGAAATTTCCCTTTTTTATGGCAAAAAGGTATGCATTCCCCTTATTTTCGGCAAAAAGGCAGAAATTCCCCGTATTTTGGAGCAAAATTGCAGAAATTCCCCTAATTGTGGGGCAAAAAGGCAGAAATTCTCTTTATTTTAGGGCAAAACTCAGAAATTCCACTTATTTTGGGGCAAAATTCCAGAAATTTCCCTTATTTTGGGGCAAAATTGCAGAAATTTCACTTATTTTGGGGCAAAATTGCAGAAATTTCACTTATTTCAGGTAAAAATGGCAGAAATTTTTCTTATTTTGGGGCAAAAAGGCAGAATTTCCTAATATTTTGTGGCAAAAATGCAGAAATTCCCCTTATTTTGAGGTAAAAAGGCTGAAATTCCCCTTATTTGGGTGCAAAAAGGCAGAAATTTTTCTTATTTTGGGGCAAAATTGCAGACATTTCACTTATTTCAGGGTAATAAGTCAGAAATTTTCCTTATTTTGGGGCAAAAAAGACAGAAATTCCCCTAATTGTGGGGCAAAAAGGCAGAAATTCCCTATATGTTGAAGCAAAAAGACAGAAATTCTCCTTATTTTGGGGCAAAACTCAAAAATTCCACTTATTTTGGGGCAAAATTGCAGGAATTTACCTTATTTTGGGGCAAAATTGCAGAAATTTTCCTTATTTGGGGCAAAATTGCAGAAATTTCACTTATTTTCAGGTAAAAAGACTGAAATATCCTTTATTTTGGGGCAAAAAGGAAGAAATTCCCCTTATTTTGGGGCAAAATTGCAGAAATTTTTCTTATTTTGGGGCAAAAAGGCTGAAATTCTTCTTATTTTGAGGTAAAATGCTGAAATTCCCCATATTTTGGGGCAAAAGGCAAAAATTCTTATTTTGGGGCAAAAAGGCACAAATTTCCCTTATTTTCGGGCAAAATTGCAGAAATTTCATTTATTTCAGGGCAAAAATTCAGAAATTCCTTTTATTTTGGGGCAAAGAGCAGAAATTTCTTTTATTATGGTACAAAATTGAAGAAATTTTTCTTATTTTGAAACAAAAAGGCAGAAAATTCCCCTTATTTTGAGGCAAAAGGCAGAAATTATTCTCAATTTGAGGTAAAATGCAGAAATTCCCTTTATTTTGGGGCTAGAAAGCAGAAATTCCCCGTATTTTGAAGCAAAATTGCAGAAATTCTCATAATTTTCGGGCAAAAGGCAAAAATTCTCCTTATTTTGGGGCAAAAAGACAGAAAATCTCCTTTTTTGGGAGCAAACAGTCAGAAATTTTCCTTATTTTGGGGCAAAATTGCAGAAATTTCCTTTACATTGGGGCAAAATTGCAGAAATTTCCATATTTTGGGGCAAAATTGCAGAAATTTCACTTATTTCAGGGAAAAAAGGCGAAAATTTTTTTTGGGGGGCAAAAAGGCAGAAATTTTTTTTATTTTGGTACAAAATTGCAGAAATTTTTCTTATTTTGGGGCAAAAAGTCAGAAATTCCTCATATTTTGGGGCAAAAAGGCAGAAATTCCCCTTATTTTGAGGTAAAAAGGCTGAAATTCCCCTTATTTTGGGGCAAAAAGACAGAAATTTCGTTTATTTTGGGGAAAAGGCAGAAATTGCACTTATTTTGAGTCAAAAAGGTGGAAAATCCCCTTATTTTGGGGCAAAAATGAAGAAATTTGCTTTTTTTATGGCAAAAAGGTATACATTCCCTTTATTTTTGGGCAAAATGGCACAAATTCCCCGTATTTTGGAGCAACATTGCAGAAATTCCCCTAATTTTTGGGCAAAAAGGCAGAAATTCCCCTTATTTTGGGGTAAAACTGCAGAAATTTCACTTTTTTGCGGCAAAATGTCAGAAATTCCCCTTATTTTCGGCAAAAAAAGCAGATAATCCCCTTATTTTAGGGAAAAATTGCAGAAATTTCTCTTATTTTGGGGCAAAATTGCAGAAATTTCACTTATTTCGCGGCAAAATGTCAGAAATTCCCCTTATTTTCGGCAAAAAAGGCAGAAAATTCCCGTATTTTGGAGAATAAATTGCAGAAATTCACCTAATTTTAGGGTAAAAAAATACAGTAATTTTCTTTATTTTTGGGCAAAAAGGCAGAAATTCTCCTTATTTTAGGGCAAAAAGGCAGAAATTCTCCTTATTTTAGGGCAAAATTGCAGAAATTTTCCTTATTTGGGGGCAAAAAACAGAAATTCCCCTTATTTTGGGGCAAAATTGCAGAAATTTCCCTTATTATGGGGAAAAATTGCAGAAATTTCCCTTATTTTAGGGCAAAATTGCAGAAATTTCACTTATTTCAGAGAAAAAAAGCAAAATTTTTCTTATTTTGGGGCAAAAAGGCAGAAATTCCCATTATTTTGGGGCAAAAAGGCAGAAATTCACCTTATTTTGGGGTAAAATTGCAGAAATTTCACATATTTCAGGGCAAAAAGACAGAAATTCCCCTTATTTTAAGGCAGAAAGGCAGAAATTCCCCTTATTTTGGAATAAAATTGCAGAAATTTTTTTTCTTTAGGGGCAAAAAGGCAGAAAATCCACTTAATTTCGGGTAAAAAAGCAGAAATTCCTCTTATTTTGGAGCAAAATTGCAGAAACTCCCCTAATTTGGGGGCATAAAGGCAGAAATTCCCTTTATTTTGGGGCAAAAATAGAGAAATTCTCATTATTTTGGGGCAAAAATCAGAAATTTCCCTTATTTCGGGTCAAAATTTTAGAAATTTCTTTTATATTGTTACAGACTTGCAGAAATTTTTCTTATTTTGTGGCAAAAAGGCAGAAATTTCCCATATTTTGGTGCAAAAAGCCTAAAATTTCCTTTATTATGAGGTAAAATCCTGAAATTCCCCATATTTTGGGGCAAAAAGGCAGAAATTCCCCTCATTTGGAGGCAAAAATACACAAATTTCCCTTATTTTCGGGCATAATTGCAGGAATTTCATTTATTTCAGGGCAAAAAGTCAGAAATTCCTTTTATTTTGGGGCAAAAAGCAGAAATTTCTTTTATTTTGATACAAAATTGTAGAAATTTTCCTTATTTTGGAACAAAAAGGCAAAAATTACCCATATTTTGGGGAAAAAGGCAGAAATTCCCCTTATTTTGAGGTAAAAAGGCTGAAATTCCCGTTATTTTGGGGTAAAAAGGCAGAAATTCCCTTTACTTTGTGGCAAAAAGGCAGAAATTCCCGTTAATTGGGGCAGAAAAGCAGAAATTTTCCTTATTTAAGGGCAATAGGGCAGATATTCCCCATATTTTGTGGCAAAAAGGCAGAAATTCCCCTTATTTGGAGGTAAAATGATGAAATTCCCCTTTTTTTTCGGCAAAAAGGCAGAAATTCCTATTATTTTGGGGCAAAATTGCAGAAATTTCCTTTATTTTGGGGCAAAATTGCAGAAATTTCCCTTATTTTGGGGCAAAATTGCAGAAATTTCACTTATTTCAGGGAAAAAGCACAGAAATTTCTCTTATTTTGGGGCAAAAAGGCAGAAATTTCTTTTATTTTGGTACAAAATTGCAGAAATTTTCTTTATTTTGGGGCAAAAATGAAGAAATTCCCCATATTTTGGGGCAAAAAGGAAGAGATTCCCCTTATCATGAGGTAAAATGCTGAAATATCCCTTATTTTGGGGCAAAAAGACAGAAATTCCCTTTATTTTGTGGCAAAAAGGCAGAAATTTCCCTTATTTTGGGCAAAATTGCAGAAATTTCACTTATTTCAGGGCAAAATTCAAAAATTCCTTTTATTTTTGGGCAAAAAGAGAAATTTTGTTTATTTTTGGGTAAAAAGGCAGAAATTTCACTTATTGTGAGGTAAGAAGGCAGAAATTCCTCTTATTTTGGGGCAAAAATGAAGAAATTTCCCTTTTTGTGGCAAAATGTATATATTCTCCTTATTTTCGGGCAAAAAAGCAGAAATATCCCGTTTTTTGGAGCACAATTGCAGAAAATCCCCTAATTGTGGGGCAAAAAGGCAGAAATTCCCTATATGTTGGGGCAAAAAGACAGAAATTCTCCTTATTTTGGGGCAAAACTCAGAAATTCCACTTATTTTGGGGCAAAGTTCCAGAAATTTCCCTTATTTTGGGGAAATTTGCAGAAATTTCACTTATTTTGGGGCAAAATTGCAGAAATTTCACTTATTTCAGATAAAAAAAAGGCAGAAATTTTTCTTATTTTGGGGCAAAAAGGCAGAAATTCCTAATATTTTGTGGCAAAAATGCAGAAATTCCCTTTATTTTGAGGTAAAAAGGCTGAAATTCCCCTTATTTGGGGGCAAAAAGGCAGAAATTTCCCTTATTTTGGGGCAAAATTGCAGAAATTTCACTTATTTCAGGGCAAAATTCAAAAATTCCTTTTATTTTGGGGCTAAAAGTCAGAAATTCTGTTTATTTTTGGGTAAAAAGGCAGAAATTTCACTTATTTTGAGGTAAGAAGGCAGAAATTCCTCTTATTTTGGGGCAAAAATGAAGAAATTTCCCTCTTTTGTGGCACAAGTTATACATTCCCCTTATTTTCGGGCAAAAAAGCAGAAATTCCCCGTATTTAGGAGCAAGATTGCAGAAAATCCCCTAATTGTGGGGCAAAAAGGCAGAAATTCCCTATATGTTGGGGCAAAAAGACAGAAATTCTCCTTATTTTGGGGCAAAACTCAGAAATTCCACTTATTTTGGGGCAAAATTCCAGAAATTTCCCTTATTTTGGGGCAAAATTGCAGAAATTTTACTTATTTTGGGGCAAAATTCCAGAAATTTCCCTTATTTTGGGGCAAAATTGCAGAAATTTTACTTATTTTGGGGCAAAATTGCAAACATTTCACTTATTTCAGGGTAATAAGTCAGAAATTTTCCTTATTTTGGGGCAAAAAACACAGAAATTCCCTTTGTTTTGGAAGGAAAATACAGAAATTCCACTTCTTTAGAGGCAAAAAGGCAGAAATTCCCCTTATTTTGAAGCAAAAATGAAGAAATTCCCCTAATTGTTGGGCAAAAAGGCAGAAATTCCCTATATGTTGGGGCAAAAAGACAGAAATTCTTCTTATTTTGGGACAAAACTCAGAAATTCCACTTATTTTGTGGCAAAATTGCAGGAATTTACCTTATTTTGAGGCAAAATTGCAGAAATTTCCCTTATTTGGGGCAAAACTGCAGAAATTTCACTTATTTTCAGGTAAAAAGGCTGAAATATCCTTTATTTTGGGGCAAAAAGGAAGAAATTCCCCTTATTTTGGGGCAAAATTGCAGAAATTTTCCTTATTTTGGGGCAAAAAGGCTGAAATTCTTATTTTGAGGTAAAATGCTGAAATTCCCCATATTTTGGGGCAAAAGGCAAAACTTCTTTTTATTTTGGGGCAAAGAGGCACAAATTTCTCTTATTTTCGGGCAAAATTGCAGAAATTTCATTTATTTCAGGGCAAAAAGTCAGAAATTCCTTTTATTTTGGGGCAAAGAGCAGAAATTTCTTTTATTATGGTACAAAATTGAAGAAAATTTTCTTATTTTGAAACAAAAAGGCAGAAAATTCCCCTTATTTTGAGGCAAAAGGCAGAAATTATTCTCAATTTGAGGTAAAATGCAGAAATTCCCTTTATTTTGGGGCTAAAAAACAGAAATTCCCTGTATTTTGAAGGAAAATTGCAGAAATTCTCATAATTTTTGGGCAAAAAGGCAGAAATTCTCCTTATTATGGGGCAAAAAGACAGAAAATCTCCTTTTTCGGGAGCAAAAAGTCAGAAATTCCCCTTATTTTGGGGCAAAATTGCAGAAATTTCCTTTACATTGGGGCAAAATTGTAGAAATTTCCCTTATTTTGGGGCAAAATTGCATAAATTTCACGTATTTCAGGGAAAAAAGGCAGAAATTTTTTTGGGGGGGCAAAAAGGCAGAAATATTTTTAATTTTGGTACAAAATTGCAGAAATTTTTCTTATTTTGGGGCAAAAAGTCAGAAATTCCCTATATTTTGGGGCAAAAAGTCAGAAATTCGCCTTATTTTGAGGTAAAAAGGCTGAAATTCCCCTTATTTTGGGGCAAAAAGACAGAAATTTCGTTTATTTTGGGGAAAAGGCAGAAATTGCACTTATTTTGAGTCAAAAAGGTGGAAATTCCCCTTATTTTGGGGCAAAAATGAAGAAATTTGCTTTTTTATGGCAAAAGGTATACATTCCCTTTATTTTCGGGCAAAAAGGCAGAAATTCTTTGTATTTTGGAGCAAAATTGCAGAAATTCTCATAATTTACGGGCAAAAAGGAAGAAATTCTCCTTATTTTGGGGCAAAAAGACAGAAAATCTCCTTTTTCGGGAGCAAAAATTCAGAAATTCCCCTTATTTTGGGGCAAAATTGCAGAAATTTCCTTTACATTGGGGCAAAATTGCAGAAATTTCCCTTATTTTGGGGCAAAATTGCAAAAATTTCACTTATTTCAGGGAAAAAAGGCAGAAATTTTCCTCATTTTGGGGCAAAAATGAAGAAATTCCAAATATTTTGTTGCAAAAATGCAAAAATTCCCCTTATTTTGTGATAAAAAGGCAGAAATTTCCCTTATATCGGGGCAAAAAGCAGAAATTTCCCTTATTATGGGGCAAAATTGAAGAAATTTCACTTATTTCAGGGTAATAAGTCAGAAATTTTCCTTATTTGGGGCAAAAAAGACAGAAATTCCTTTTGTTTTGGGGGAAAAAGTCAGAAATTCCACTTATTTAGAAGCAAAAAAGCAGAAATTCCCCTTATTTTGGAGCAAAAATGAAGAAATTTTTTTTTGTGGCAAAAGGTATGCATTCTTCTTATTTTCAGGCTAAAAAGCAGAAATTCCCCGTATTTTGGAGCAAAATTGCAGAAATTCCCCTAATTGTGGGGCAAAAAGAGAGAAATTCTTTTTATTTTGGGGCAAAACTCAGAAATTCCACTTATTTAGGGACAAAATTCCAGAAATTTCACTTATTTTGGGGCAAAATTGCAGAAATTTCACTTATTTTGGCAAAATTGCAGAAATTTAAATTATTTCAGAAAAAAAGCAGAAATTTTCTTATTTTGGTGCAAAAAGGCAGAAATTTCTTTTATTTTGGTACAAAATTGCAGAAATTTTTCTTATTTGGGGGCAAAAAGCAGAAATCCCCTATATTTTGGGGCAAAAATGCATAAATTCCTCTTATTTTGAGGTAAAAAGGCTGAAATTTCCCTTATTTGGGGGCAAAAAGACAGAAATTTCCCTTATTTTGAGGCAAAATTGCAGAAATTTCACTTATTTCAGGGTAATAAGTCAGAAATTTTTCTTACTTTGGGGCAAAAAACAGAAATTCCCTTTGTTTTGGGGGAAAAAGACAGAAATTCCACTTATTTAGAGGCAAAAAAGCAGAAATTCTTCTTTATTGGAGCAAAAATAAAGAAATTTATCTTTTTTTGTGGCAAAAGGTATACATTTCGCTTATTTTCGGGCTAAAAAGCAGAAATTCCCCGTATTTTGTATCAAAATTGCAGAAATTCCCCTTATTTTGGAGCAAAAATAAAGAAATTTCCCTTTTTTATGGTAAAAAGGTATGCATTCTTCTTATTTTCGGGCAACAAGGCAGAAATTCCCCGTATTTTGGAGCAAAATTGCAGAAATTCCCCTAATTGTGGGGCAAAAAGGCAGAAATTCCCTATATGTTGGGGCAAAAAGACAGAAATTCTCCTTATTTCGGGGCAAAACTCAGAAATTCCACTTATTTTGGGGCAAAATTCCAGAAATTTCCCTTATTTTAGGGCAAAATTGCAGAAATTTCACTTATTTTGGGGCAAAATTGCAGAAAATTCACTTATTTCAGAAAAAAAAAGCAGAATTTATTTATTTTGGTGCAAAAAGGCAGAAATTTCTTTTATTTTGGTACAAAATTGCAGAAATTTTTCTTAGTTTGGGGCGAAAAGGCAGAAATCTCCCATATTTTGTGGCAAAAATGCAGAAATTCCTCTTATTTTGAGGTAAAAAGGCTGAAATTCCCCTTATTTGGGGGCAAAAAGGCAGAAATTTCCCTTATTTTGGGGCAAAATTGCAGAAATTTCACTTATTTCAGGGTAATAAGTCAGAAATTGTTTTTACTTTGGGGCAAAAAAGACAGAAATTCTCTTTGTTTTGGGGGATAAAGACAGAAATTCCACTTATTTAGAGGCAAAAAAGCAGAAATTCCCCTTATTTTGGAGCAAAACTGAAGAAATTTCCCTTTTTTATGGCAAAAAGGTATGCATTCTTCTTATTTTCGGGCAAAAAGGCAGAAATTCCCCATATTTTGAAGCAAAATTGCAGAAATTCCCCTAATGGTGGGGCAAGAAGGGAGAAATTCCCTATATTTTGGGGCAAAAAGACAGAAATTCTCCTTATTTTGGGGCAAAACTCAGAAATTCCACTTATTTTGGTGCAAAATTCCAGAAATATCACTTATTTTGGGGCAAAATTGCAGAAATTTCACTTATTTTGAGGCAAAATTGCAGAAATTTCACTTATTTTGAGTCAAAAAGGCAGAAAATCCAATTATTTTGGGGTAAAAATGAAGAAATTCCCCTTGTTTTGAGGTAAAAAGGCTGAAATTCCCCTTTTTTGGAGGCAAAAAGGCAGAAATTCCCCGTATTTTGGGGCAAAAAGCAGATATTTCCCTTATTTTTGGGGAAAAATTTTAGAAATTTAACTTATTTCAGGGCAAAAAGTCAGAAATTCCGTTTATTTTTGGGGAAAAGTCAGAAATTGCACTTATTTTGAGTCAAAAAGGCGGAAAATCCCCTTATTTTGGAGTAAAAATGAAGAAATTTCCCTTTTTTATGGCAAAAGGTATACATTCTTTTTATTTTCGGGCAAAAAGGCAGAAATTCCCTGTATTTTGGAGCAAAATTGCAGAAATTCCTCTAATTTTGGGGCAAAAACGCAGAACTTCCCCTTATTTTGGGGTAAAACTGCAGAAATTTCACTTATTTCGCGGCAAAATGGCAGAAATTCACTTCATTTTCGGCGAAAAGGGAGAAAATTCCCGTATTTTGGAGCAAAATTGCAGAAATTCACCTAATTTTGGGGTAAAACATGCAGTAATTTTCTTTATTTTAAGGCAAAAAGGCAGAAATTCCCCTTATTTGTGGCAAAAATCAGAAATTCCCCTTATTTTAGAAAAAATTGCAGAAATTTCCTTTATTATGGGGAAAAATTGCAGAAATTTCTTTTATTGTAAGGCAAAATTGCAGAAATTTCATTTATTTCAGAGAAAAAAACAAAAATTTTTTTTATTTTAGGGCAAAATGCAGAAATTTCCATTATTTTGGGGCACAAAGACAGAAATTCACCTTCTTTTGGGGTAAAATTTCAAACATTTCACATATTTCAGGGCAAAAAGGCAGAAATTCCCCTTATTTGGGGGTAAAAAGGCAGAAATTCTTCATATTTTGGGTTAAAATTGCAGAAATTTCCCTTGTTTGGGGGCAAAAAGGCAGAAAATCCCCTTAATTTCGGGCAAAAAGGCAGAAATTCCCCGTATTTTGGAGCAAAATTGCAGAAATTCCCCTAATTGTGGGACAAAAAGGCAGAAATTCCCGATATGTTGGGGCAAAAAGACAGAAATTCTCCTTATTTTCGGGCAAAACTCAGAAATTCCATTTATTTTGGGGCAAAATTCCAGAAATTTCCCTTATTTTGGGGCAAAATTGCAGAAATTTCACTTATTTCAGGGCAAAATTCAAAAATTGCTTTTATTTTGGGGCAAAAAGACAGAAATTCCGTTTACTTTTGGGTAAAAAGGCAGAAATTTCACTTATTTTGAGGTAAGAAGGCAGAAATTCCTCTTATTTTGCGGCAAAAATGAAGAAATTTCCCTTTTTTGTGGCAAAAGGTATACATTCCCCTTATTTTCGGGCAAAAAAGCAGAAATTCCCCGTATTTTGGAGCACAATTGCAGAAAATCCCCTAATTGTGGGGCAAAAAGGCAGAAATTCCCATTATTTTGATGGCAAAAAGGCAGGAATTCACCTTATTTTGGGCTAAAATTGCAGAAATTTCACATATTTCAGGGCAAAAAGGCAGAAATTTCCCTTCATTTGGGGCAAAAATGAAGAAATTTCCCTTTTTTATGGCAAAAAGGTATGCATTCCCCTTATTTTCGGCAAAAAGGCAGAAATTCCCCGTATTTTGGAGCAAAATTGCAGAAATTCCCCTAATTGTGGGGCAAAAAGGCAGAAATTCTCTTTATTTTAGGGCAAAACTCAGAAATTCCACTTATTTTGGGGCAAAATTCCAGAAATTTCCCTTATTTTGGGGCAAAATTGCAGAAATTTCACTTATTTTGGGGCAAAATTGCAGAAATTTCACTTATTTCAGGTAAAAATGGCAGAAATTTTTCTTATTTTGGGGCAAAAAGGCAGAATTTCCTAATATTTTGTGGCAAAAATGCAGAAATTCCCCTTATTTTGAGGTAAAAAGGCTGAAATTCCCCTTATTTGGGTGCAAAAATGCAGAAATTTTTCTTATTTTGGGGCAAAATTGCAGACATTTCACTTATTTCAGGGTAATAAGTCAGAAATTTTCCTTATTTTGGGGCAAAAAAGACAGAAATTCCCCTAATTGTGGGGCAAAAAGGCAGAAATTCCCTATATGTTGAAGCAAAAAGACAGAAATTCTCCTTATTTTGGGGCAAAACTCAAAAATTCCACTTATTTTGGGGCAAAATTGCAGGAATTTACCTTATTTTGGGGCAAAATTGCAGAAATTTCACTTATTTCAGTGCAAAATTCAAAAATTGCTTTTATTTTGGGGCAAAAAGACAGAAATTCCGTTTACTTTTGGGTAAAAAGGCAGAAATTTCACTTATTTTGAGGTAAGAAGGCAGAAATTCCTCTTATTTTGCGGCAAAAATGAAGAAATTTCCCTTTTTTGTGGCAAAAGGTATACATTCCCCTTATTTTCGGGCAAAAAAGCAGAAATTCCCCGTATTTTGGAGCACAATTGCAGAAAATCCCCTAATTGTGGGGCAAAAAGGCAGAAATTCCCATTATTTTGATGGCAAAAAGGCAGGAATTCACCTTATTTTGGGCTAAAATTGCAGAAATTTCACATATTTCAGGGCAAAAAGGCAGAAATTTCCCTTCATTTGGGGCAAAAATGAAGAAATTTCCCTTTTTTATGGCAAAAAGGTATGCATTCCCCTTATTTTCGGCAAAAAGGCAGAAATTCCCCGTATTTTGGAGCAAAATTGCAGAAATTCCCCTAATTGTGGGGCAAAAAGGCAGAAATTCTCTTTATTTTAGGGCAAAACTCAGAAATTCCACTTATTTTGGGGCAAAATTCCAGAAATTTCCCTTATTTTGGGGCAAAATTGCAGAAATTTCACTTATTTTGGGGCAAAATTGCAGAAATTTCACTTATTTCAGATAAAAATGGCAGAAATTTTTCTTATTTTGGGGCAAAAAGGCAGAATTTCCTAATATTTTGTGGCAAAAATGCAGAAATTCCCCTTATTTTGAGGTAAAAAGGCTGAAATTCCCCTTATTTGGGTGCAAAAAGGCAGAAATTTTTCTTATTTTGGGGCAAAATTGCAGACATTTCACTTATTTCAGGGTAATAAGTCAGAAATTTTCCTTATTTTGGGGCAAAAAAGACAGAAATTCCCCTAATTGTGGGGCAAAAAGGCAGAAATTCCCTATATGTTGAAGCAAAAAGACAGAAATTCTCCTTATTTTGGGGCAAAACTCAAAAATTCCACTTATTTTGGGGCAAAATTGCAGGAATTTACCTTATTTTGGGGCAAAATTGCAGAAATTTTCCTTATTTGGGGCAAAATTGCAGAAATTTCACTTATTTTCAGGTAAAAAGACTGAAATATCCTTTATTTTGGGGCAAAAAGGAAGAAATTCCCCTTATTTTGGGGCAAAATTGCAGAAATTTTTCTTATTTTGGGGCAAAAAGGCTGAAATTCTTCTTATTTTGAGGTAAAATGCTGAAATTCCCCATATTTTGGGGCAAAAGGCAAAAATTCTTATTTTGGGGCAAAAAGGCACAAATTTCCCTTATTTTCGGGCAAAATTGCAGAAATTTCATTTATTTCAGGGCAAAAATTCAGAAATTCCTTTTATTTTGGGGCAAAGAGCAGAAATTTCTTTTATTATGGTACAAAATTGAAGAAATTTTTCTTATTTTGAAACAAAAAGGCAGAAAATTCCCCTTATTTTGAGGCAAAAGGCAGAAATTATTCTCAATTTGAGGTAAAATGCAGAAATTCCCTTTATTTTGGGGCTAGAAAGCAGAAATTCCCCGTATTTTGAAGCAAAATTGCAGAAATTCTCATAATTTTCGGGCAAAAGGCAAAAATTCTCCTTATTTTGGGGCAAAAAGACAGAAAATCTCCTTTTTTGGGAGCAAACAGTCAGAAATTTTCCTTATTTTGGGGCAAAATTGCAGAAATTTCCTTTACATTGGGGCAAAATTGCAGAAATTTCCATATTTTGGGGCAAAATTGCAGAAATTTCACTTATTTCAGGGAAAAAAGGCGAAAATTTTTTTTGGGGGGCAAAAAGGCAGAAATTTTTTTTATTTTGGTACAAAATTGCAGAAATTTTTCTTATTTTGGGGCAAAAAGTCAGAAATTCCTCATATTTTGGGGCAAAAAGGCAGAAATTCCCCTTATTTTGAGGTAAAAAGGCTGAAATTCCCCTTATTTTGGGGCAAAAAGACAGAAATTTCGTTTATTTTGGGGAAAAGGCAGAAATTGCACTTATTTTGAGTCAAAAAGGTGGAAAATCCCCTTATTTTGGGGCAAAAATGAAGAAATTTGCTTTTTTTATGGCAAAAAGGTATACATTCCCTTTATTTTTGGGCAAAATGGCACAAATTCCCCGTATTTTGGAGCAACATTGCAGAAATTCCCCTAATTTTTGGGCAAAAAGGCAGAAATTCCCCTTATTTTGGGGTAAAACTGCCGAAATTTCACTTTTTTGCGGCAAAATGTCAGAAATTCCCCTTATTTTCGGCAAAAAAGCAGATAATCCCCTTATTTTAGGGAAAAATTGCAGAAATTTCTCTTATTTTGGGGCAAAATTGCAGAAATTTCACTTATTTCGCGGCAAAATGTCAGAAATTCCCCTTATTTTAGGCAAAAAAGGCAGAAAATTCCCGTATTTTGGAGAATAAATTGCAGAAATTCACCTAATTTTAGGGTAAAAAAATACAGTAATTTTCTTTATTTTTGGGCAAAAAGGCAGAAATTCTCCTTATTTTAGGGCAAAAAGGCAGAAATTCTTCTTATTTTAGGGCAAAATTGCAGAAATTTTCCTTATTTGGGGGCAAAAAACAGAAATTCCCCTTATTTTGGGGCAAAATTGCAGAAATTTCCCATATTATGGGGAAAAATTGCAGAAATTTCCCTTATTTTAGGGCAAAATTGCAGAAATTTCACTTATTTCAGAGAAAAAAAGCAAAATTTTTCTTATTTTGGGGCAAAAAGGCAGAAATTCCCATTTTTTTGGGGCAAAAAGGCAGAAATTCACCTTATTTTGGGGTAAAATTGCAGAAATTTCACATATTTCAGGGCAAAAAGACAGAAATTCCCCTTATTTTAAGGTAGAAAGGCAGAAATTCCCCTTATTTTGGAATAAAATTGCAGAAATTTTTTTTCTTTAGGGGCAAAAAGGCAGAAAATCCACTTAATTTCGGGTAAAAAAGCAGAAATTCCTCTTATTTTGGAGCAAAATTGCAGAAACTCCCCTAATTTGGGGGCATAAAGGCAGAAATTCCCTTTATTTTGGGGCAAAAATAGAGAAATTCTCATTATTTTGGGGCAAAAATCAGAAATTTCCCTTATTTCGGGTCAAAATTTTAGAAATTTCTTTTATATTGTTACAGACTTGCAGAAATTTTTCTTATTTTGTGGCAAAAAGGCAGAAATTTCCCATATTTTGGTGCAAAAAGCCTAAAATTTCCTTTATTATGAGGTAAAATCCTGAAATTCCCCATATTTTGGGGCAAAAAGGCAGAAATTCCCCTCATGTGGAGGCAAAAATACACAAATTTCCCTTATTTTCGGGCATAATTGCAGGAATTTCATTTATTTCAGGGCAAAAAGTCAGAAATTCCTTTTATTTTGGGGCAAAAAGCAGAAATTTCTTTTATTTTGATACAAAATTGTAGAAATTTTCCTTATTTTGGAACAAAAAGGCAAAAATTACCCATATTTTGGGGAAAAAGGCAAAAATTCCCCTTATTTTGAGGTAAAAAGGCTGAAATTCCCGTTATTTTGGGGTAAAAAGGCAGAAATTCCCTTTACTTTGTGGCAAAAAGGCAGAAATTCCCGTTAATTGGGGCAGAAAAGCAGAAATTTTCCTTATTTAAGGGCAATAGGGCAGATATTCCCCATATTTTGTGGCAAAAAGGCAGAAATTCCCCTTATTTGGAGGTAAAATGATGAAATTCCCCCTTTTTTCGGCAAAAAGGCAGAAATTCCTATTATTTTGGGGCAAAATTGCAGAAATTTCCTTTATTTTGGGGCAAAATTGCAGAAATTTCCCTTATTTTGGGGCAAAATTGCAGAAATTTCACTTATTTCAGGGAAAAAGCACAGAAATTTCTCTTATTTTGGGGCAAAAAGGCAGAAATTTCTTTTATTTTGGTACAAAATTGCAGAAATTTTCTTTATTTTGGGGCAAAAATGAAGAAATTCCCCATATTTTGGGGCAAAAAGGAAGAGATTCCCCTTATCATGAGGTAAAATGCTGAAATATCCCTTATTTTGGGGCAAAAAGACAGAAATTCCCTTTATTTTGTGGCAAAAAGGCAGAAATTTCCCTTATTTTGGGCAAAATTGCAGAAATTTCACTTATTTCAGGGCAAAATTCAAAAATTCCTTTTATTTTTGGGCAAAAAGAGAAATTTTGTTTATTTTTGGGTAAAAAGGCAGAAATTTCACTTATTGTGAGGTAAGAAGGCAGAAATTCCTCTTATTTTGGGGCAAAAATGAAGAAATTTCCCTTTTTGTGGCAAAATGTATATATTCTCCTTATTTTCGGGCAAAAAAGCAGAAATATCCCGTTTTTTGGAGCACAATTGCAGAAAATCCCCTAATTGTGGGGCAAAAAGGCAGAAATTCCCTATATGTTGGGGCAAAAAGACAGAAATTCTCCTTATTTTGGGGCAAAACTCAGAAATTCCACTTATTTTGGGGCAAAGTTCCAGAAATTTCCCTTATTTTGGGGAAATTTGCAGAAATTTCACTTATTTTGGGGCAAAATTGCAGAAATTTCACTTATTTCAGATAAAAAAAAGGCAGAAATTTTTCTTATTTTGGGGCAAAAAGGCAGAAATTCCTAATATTTTGTGGCAAAAATGCAGAAATTCCCTTTATTTTGAGGTAAAAAGGCTGAAATTCCCCTTATTTGGGGGCAAAAAGGCAGAAATTTCCCTTATTTTGGGGCAAAATTGCAGAAATTTCACTTATTTCAGGGCAAAATTCAAAAATTCCTTTTATTTTGGGGCTAAAAGTCAGAAATTCTGTTTATTTTTGGGTAAAAAGGCAGAAATTTCACTTATTTTGAGGTAAGAAGGCAGAAATTCCTCTTATTTTGGGGCAAAAATGAAGAAATTTCCCTCTTTTGTGGCACAAGTTATACATTCCCCTTATTTTCGGGCAAAAAAGCAGAAATTCCCCGTATTTAGGAGCAAGATTGCAGAAAATCCCCTAATTGTGGGGCAAAAAGTCAGAAATTCCCTATATGTTGGGGCAAAAAGACAGAAATTCTCCTTATTTTGGGGCAAAACTCAGAAATTCCACTTATTTTGGGGCAAAATTCCAGAAATTTCCCTTATTTTGGGGCAAAATTGCAGAAATTTTACTTATTTTGGGGCAAAATTCCAGAAATTTCCCTTATTTTGGGGCAAAATTGCAGAAATTTTACTTATTTTGGGGCAAAATTGCAAACATTTCACTTATTTCAGGGTAATAAGTCAGAAATTTTCCTTATTTTGGGGCAAAAAACACAGAAATTCCCTTTGTTTTGGAAGGAAAATACAGAAATTCCACTTCTTTAGAGGCAAAAAGGCAGAAATTCCCCTTATTTTGAAGCAAAAATGAAGAAATTCCCCTAATTGTTGGGCAAAAAGGCAGAAATTCCCTATATGTTGGGGCAAAAAGACAGAAATTCTTCTTATTTTGGGACAAAACTCAGAAATTCCACTTATTTTGTGGCAAAATTGCAGGAATTTACCTTATTTTGAGGCAAAATTGCAGAAATTTCCCTTATTTGGGGCAAAACTGCAGAAATTTCACTTATTTTCAGGTAAAAAGGCTGAAATATCCTTTATTTTGGGGCAAAAAGGAAGAAATTCCCCTTATTTTGGGGCAAAATTGCAGAAATTTTCCTTATTTTGGGGCAAAAAGGCTGAAATTCTTATTTTGAGGTAAAATGCTGAAATTCCCCATATTTTGGGGCAAAAGGCAAAACTTCTTTTTATTTTGGGGCAAAGAGGCACAAATTTCTCTTATTTTCGGGCAAAATTGCAGAAATTTCATTTATTTCAGGGCAAAAAGTCAGAAATTCCTTTTATTTTGGGGCAAAGAGCAGAAATTTCTTTTATTATGGTACAAAATTGAAGAAATTTTTCTTATTTTGAAACAAAAAGGCAGAAAATTCCCCTTATTTTGAGGCAAAAGGCAGAAATTATTCTCAATTTGAGGTAAAATGCAGAAATTCCCTTTATTTTGGGGCTAAAAAACAGAAATTCCCTGTATTTTGAAGCAAAATTGCAGAAATTCTCATAATTTTTGGGCAAAAAGGCAGAAATTCTCCTTATTATGGGGCAAAAAGACAGAAAATCTCCTTTTTCGGGAGCAAAAAGTCAGAAATTCCCCTTATTTTGGGGCAAAATTGCAGAAATTTCCTTTACATTGGGGCAAAATTGTAGAAATTTCCCATATTTTGGGGCAAAATTGCATAAATTTCACGTATTTCAGGGAAAAAAGGCAGAAATTTTTTTGGGGGGGCAAAAAGGCAGAAATATTTTTAATTTTGGTACAAAATTGCAGAAATTTTTCTTATTTTGGGGCAAAAAGTCAGAAATTCCCTATATTTTGGGGCAAAAAGTCAGAAATTCGCCTTATTTTGAGGTAAAAAGGCTGAAATTCCCCTTATTTTGGGGCAAAAAGACAGAAATTTCGTTTATTTTGGGGAAAAGGCAGAAATTGCACTTATTTTGAGTCAAAAAGGTGGAAATTCCCCTTATTTTGGGGCAAAAATGAAGAAATTTGCTTTTTTATGGCAAAAGGTATACATTCCCTTTATTTTCGGGCAAAAAGGCAGAAATTCTTTGTATTTTGGAGCAAAATTGCAGAAATTCTCATAATTTACGGGCAAAAAGGAAGAAATTCTCCTTATTTTGGGGCAAAAAGACAGAAAATCTCCTTTTTCGGGAGCAAAAAGTCAGAAATTCCCCTTATTTTGGGGCAAAATTGCAGAAATTTCCTTTACATTGGGGCAAAATTGCAGAAATTTCCCTTATTTTGGGGCAAAATTGCAAAAATTTCACTTATTTCAGGGAAAAAAGGCAGAAATTTTCCTCATTTTGGGGCAAAAATGAAGAAATTCCAAATATTTTGTTGCAAAAATGCAAAAATTCCCCTTATTTTGTGATAAAAAGGCAGAAATTTCCCTTATATGGGGGCAAAAAGCAGAAATTTCCCTTATTATGGGGCAAAATTGAAGAAATTTCACTTATTTCAGGGTAATAAGTCAGAAATTTTCCTTATTTGGGGCAAAAAAGACAGAAATTCCTTTTGTTTTGGGGGAAAAAGTCAGAAATTCCACTTATTTAGAAGCAAAAAAGCAGAAATTCCCCTTATTTTGGAGCAAAAATGAAGAAATTTTTTTTTTGTGGCAAAAGGTATGCATTCTTCTTATTTTCAGGCTAAAAAGCAGAAATTCCCCGTATTTTGGAGCAAAATTGCAGAAATTCCCCTAATTGTGGGGCAAAAAGAGAGAAATTCTTTTTATTTTGGGGCAAAACTCAGAAATTCCACTTATTTAGGGACAAAATTCCAGAAATTTCACTTATTTTGGGGCAAAATTGCAGAAATTTCACTTATTTTGGCAAAATTGCAGAAATTTAAATTATTTCAGAAAAAAAGCAGAAATTTTCTTATTTTGGTGCAAAAAGGCAGAAATTTCTTTTATTTTGGTACAAAATTGCAGAAATTTTTCTTATTTGGGGGCAAAAAGCAGAAATCCCCTATATTTTGGGGCAAAAATGCATAAATTCCTCTTATTTTGAGGTAAAAAGGCTGAAATTTCCCTTATTTGGGGGCAAAAAGACAGAAATTTCCCTTATTTTGAGGCAAAATTGCAGAAATTTCACTTATTTCAGGGTAATAAGTCAGAAATTTTTCTTACTTTGGGGCAAAAAACAGAAATTCCCTTTGTTTTGGGGGAAAAAGACAGAAATTCCACTTATTTAGAGGCAAAAAAGCAGAAATTCTTCTTTATTGGAGCAAAAATAAAGAAATTTATCTTTTTTTGTGGCAAAAGGTATACATTTCGCTTATTTTCGGGCTAAAAAGCAGAAATTCCCCGTATTTTGTATCAAAATTGCAGAAATTCCCCTTATTTTGGAGCAAAAATAAAGAAATTTCCCTTTTTTATGGTAAAAAGGTATGCATTCTTCTTATTTTCGGGCAAAAAGGCAGAAATTCCCCGTATTTTGGAGCAAAATTGCAGAAATTCCCCTAATTGTGGGGCAAAAAGGCAGAAATTCCCTATATGTTGGGGCAAAAAGACAGAAATTCTCCTTATTTCGGGGCAAAACTCAGAAATTCCACTTATTTTGGGGCAAAATTCCAGAAATTTCCCTTATTTTAGGGCAAAATTGCAGAAATTTCACTTATTTTGGGGCAAAATTGCAGAAAATTCACTTATTTCAGAAAAAAAAAGCAGAATTTATTTATTTTGGTGCAAAAAGGCAGAAATTTCTTTTATTTTGGTACAAAATTGCAGAAATTTTTCTTAGTTTGGGGCGAAAAGGCAGAAATCTCCCATATTTTGTGGCAAAAATGCAGAAATTCCTCTTATTTTGAGGTAAAAAGGCTGAAATTCCCCTTATTTGGGGGCAAAAAGGCAGAAATTTCCCTTATTTTGGGGCAAAATTGCAGAAATTTCACTTATTTCAGGGTAATAAGTCAGAAATTGTTTTTACTTTGGGGCAAAAAAGACAGAAATTCTCTTTGTTTTGGGGGATAAAGACAGAAATTCCACTTATTTAGAGGCAAAAAAGCAGAAATTCCCCTTATTTTGGAGCAAAACTGAAGAAATTTCCCTTTTTTATGGCAAAAAGGTATGCATTCTTCTTATTTTCGGGCAAAAAGGCAGAAATTCCCCATATTTTGAAGCAAAATTGCAGAAATTCCCCTAATGGTGGGGCAAGAAGGGAGAAATTCCCTATATTTTGGGGCAAAAAGACAGAAATTCTCCTTATTTTGGGGCAAAACTCAGAAATTCCACTTATTTTGGTGCAAAATTCCAGAAATATCACTTATTTTGGGGCAAAATTGCAGAAATTTCACTTATTTTGAGGCAAAATTGCAGAAATTTCACTTATTTTGAGTCAAAAAGGCAGAAAATCCAATTATTTTGGGGTAAAAATGAAGAAATTCCCCTTGTTTTGAGGTAAAAAGGCTGAAATTCCCCTTTTTTGGAGGCAAAAAGGCAGAAATTCCCCGTATTTTGGGGCAAAAAGCAGATATTTCCCTTATTTTTGGGGAAAAATTTTAGAAATTTAACTTATTTCAGGGCAAAAAGTCAGAAATTCCGTTTATTTTTGGGGAAAAGTCAGAAATTGCACTTATTTTGAGTCAAAAAGGCGGAAAATCCCCTTATTTTGGAGTAAAAATGAAGAAATTTCCCTTTTTTATGGCAAAAGGTATACATTCTTTTTATTTTCGGGCAAAAAGGCAGAAATTCCCTGTATTTTGGAGCAAAATTGCAGAAATTCCTCTAATTTTGGGGCAAAAACGCAGAACTTCCCCTTATTTTGGGGTAAAACTGCAGAAATTTCATTTATTTCGCGGCAAAATGGCAGAAATTCACTTCATTTTCGGCGAAAAGGGAGAAAATTCCCGTATTTTGGAGCAAAATTGCAGAAATTCACCTAATTTTGGGGTAAAACATGCAGTAATTTTCTTTATTTTAAGGCAAAAAGGCAGAAATTCCCCTTATTTGTGGCAAAAATCAGAAATTCCCCTTATTTTAGAAAAAATTGCAGAAATTTCCTTTATTATGGGGAAAAATTGCAGAAATTTCTTTTATTGTAAGGCAAAATTGCAGAAATTTCATTTATTTCAGAGAAAAAAACAAAAATTTTTTTTATTTTAGGGCAAAATGCAGAAATTTCCATTATTTTGGGGCACAAAGACAGAAATTCACCTTCTTTTGGGGTAAAATTTCAAACATTTCACATATTTCAGGGCAAAAAGGCAGAAATTCCCCTTATTTGGGGGTAAAAAGGCAGAAATTCTTCATATTTTGGGTTAAAATTGCAGAAATTTCCCTTGTTTGGGGGCAAAAAGGCAGAAAATCCCCTTAATTTCGGGCAAAAAGGCAGAAATTCCCCGTATTTTGGAGCAAAATTGCAGAAATTCCCCTAATTGTGGGACAAAAAGGCAGAAATTCCCGATATGTTGGGGCAAAAAGACAGAAATTCTCCTTATTTTCGGGCAAAACTCAGAAATTCCATTTATTTTGGGGCAAAATTCCAGAAATTTCCCTTATTTTGGGGCAAAATTGCAGAAATTTCACTTATTTCAGGGCAAAATTCAAAAATTGCTTTTATTTTGGGGCAAAAAGACAGAAATTCCGTTTACTTTTGGGTAAAAAGGCAGAAATTTCACTTATTTTGAGGTAAGAAGGCAGAAATTCCTCTTATTTTGCGGCAAAAATGAAGAAATTTCCCTTTTTTGTGGCAAAAGGTATACATTCCCCTTATTTTCGGGCAAAAAAGCAGAAATTCCCCGTATTTTGGAGCACAATTGCAGAAAATCCCCTAATTGTGGGGCAAAAAGGCAGAAATTCCCATTATTTTGATGGCAAAAAGGCAGGAATTCACCTTATTTTGGGCTAAAATTGCAGAAATTTCACATATTTCAGGGCAAAAAGGCAGAAATTTCCCTTCATTTGGGGCAAAAATGAAGAAATTTCCCTTTTTTATGGCAAAAAGGTATGCATTCCCCTTATTTTCGGCAAAAAGGCAGAAATTCCCCGTATTTTGGAGCAAAATTGCAGAAATTCCCCTAATTGTGGGGCAAAAAGGCAGAAATTCTCTTTATTTTAGGGCAAAACTCAGAAATTCCACTTATTTTGGGGCAAAATTCCAGAAATTTCCCTTATTTTGGGGCAAAATTGCAGAAATTTCACTTATTTTGGGGCAAAATTGCAGAAATTTCACTTATTTCAGGTAAAAATGGCAGAAATTTTTCTTATTTTGGGGCAAAAAGGCAGAATTTCCTAATATTTTGTGGCAAAAATGCAGAAATTCCCCTTATTTTGAGGTAAAAAGGCTGAAATTCCCCTTATTTGGGTGCAAAAATGCAGAAATTTTTCTTATTTTGGGGCAAAATTGCAGACATTTCACTTATTTCAGGGTAATAAGTCAGAAATTTTCCTTATTTTGGGGCAAAAAAGACAGAAATTCCCCTAATTGTGGGGCAAAAAGGCAGAAATTCCCTATATGTTGAAGCAAAAAGACAGAAATTCTCCTTATTTTGGGGCAAAACTCAAAAATTCCACTTATTTTGGGGCAAAATTGCAGGAATTTACCTTATTTTGGGGCAAAATTGCAGAAATTTCACTTATTTCAGGGCAAAATTCAAAAATTGCTTTTATTTTGGGGCAAAAAGACAGAAATTCCGTTTACTTTTGGGTAAAAAGGCAGAAATTTCACTTATTTTGAGGTAAGAAGGCAGAAATTCCTCTTATTTTGCGGCAAAAATGAAGAAATTTCCCTTTTTTGTGGCAAAAGGTATACATTCCCCTTATTTTCGGGCAAAAAAGCAGAAATTCCCCGTATTTTGGAGCACAATTGCAGAAAATCCCCTAATTGTGGGGCAAAAAGGCAGAAATTCCCATTATTTTGATGGCAAAAAGGCAGGAATTCACCTTATTTTGGGCTAAAATTGCAGAAATTTCACATATTTCAGGGCAAAAAGGCAGAAATTTCCCTTCATTTGGGGCAAAAATGAAGAAATTTCCCTTTTTTATGGCAAAAAGGTATGCATTCCCCTTATTTTCGGCAAAAAGGCAGAAATTCCCCGTATTTTGGAGCAAAATTGCAGAAATTCCCCTAATTGTGGGGCAAAAAGGCAGAAATTCTCTTTATTTTAGGGCAAAACTCAGAAATTCCACTTATTTTGGGGCAAAATTCCAGAAATTTCCCTTATTTTGGGGCAAAATTGCAGAAATTTCACTTATTTTGGGGCAAAATTGCAGAAATTTCACTTATTTCAGGTAAAAATGGCAGAAATTTTTCTTATTTTGGGGCAAAAAGGCAGAATTTCCTAATATTTTGTGGCAAAAATGCAGAAATTCCCCTTATTTTGAGGTAAAAAGGCTGAAATTCCCCTTATTTGGGTGCAAAAAGGCAGAAATTTTTCTTATTTTGGGGCAAAATTGCAGACATTTCACTTATTTCAGGGTAATAAGTCAGAAATTTTCCTTATTTTGGGGCAAAAAAGACAGAAATTCCCCTAATTGTGGGGCAAAAAGGCAGAAATTCCCTATATGTTGAAGCAAAAAGACAGAAATTCTCCTTATTTTGGGGCAAAACTCAAAAATTCCACTTATTTTGGGGCAAAATTGCAGGAATTTACCTTATTTTGGGGCAAAATTGCAGAAATTTTCCTTATTTGGGGCAAAATTGCAGAAATTTCACTTATTTTCAGGTAAAAAGACTGAAATATCCTTTATTTTGGGGCAAAAAGGAAGAAATTCCCCTTATTTTGGGGCAAAATTGCAGAAATTTTTCTTATTTTGGGGCAAAAAGGCTGAAATTCTTCTTATTTTGAGGTAAAATGCTGAAATTCCCCATATTTTGGGGCAAAAGGCAAAAATTCTTATTTTGGGGCAAAAAGGCACAAATTTCCCTTATTTTCGGGCAAAATTGCAGAAATTTCATTTATTTCAGGGCAAAAATTCAGAAATTCCTTTTATTTTGGGGCAAAGAGCAGAAATTTCTTTTATTATGGTACAAAATTGAAGAAATTTTTCTTATTTTGAAACAAAAAGGCAGAAAATTCCCCTTATTTTGAGGCAAAAGGCAGAAATTATTCTCAATTTGAGGTAAAATGCAGAAATTCCCTTTATTTTGGGGCTAGAAAGCAGAAATTCCCCGTATTTTGAAGCAAAATTGCAGAAATTCTCATAATTTTCGGGCAAAAGGCAAAAATTCTCCTTATTTTGGGGCAAAAAGACAGAAAATCTCCTTTTTTGGGAGCAAACAGTCAGAAATTTTCCTTATTTTGGGGCAAAATTGCAGAAATTTCCTTTACATTGGGGCAAAATTGCAGAAATTTCCATATTTTGGGGCAAAATTGCAGAAATTTCACTTATTTCAGGGAAAAAAGGCGAAAATTTTTTTTGGGGGGCAAAAAGGCAGAAATTTTTTTTATTTTGGTACAAAATTGCAGAAATTTTTCTTATTTTGGGGCAAAAAGTCAGAAATTCCTCATATTTTGGGGCAAAAAGGCAGAAATTCCCCTTATTTTGAGGTAAAAAGGCTGAAATTCCCCTTATTTTGGGGCAAAAAGACAGAAATTTCGTTTATTTTGGGGAAAAGGCAGAAATTGCACTTATTTTGAGTCAAAAAGGTGGAAAATCCCCTTATTTTGGGGCAAAAATGAAGAAATTTGCTTTTTTTATGGCAAAAAGGTATACATTCCCTTTATTTTTGGGCAAAATGGCACAAATTCCCCGTATTTTGGAGCAACATTGCAGAAATTCCCCTAATTTTTGGGCAAAAAGGCAGAAATTCCCCTTATTTTGGGGTAAAACTGCCGAAATTTCACTTTTTTGCGGCAAAATGTCAGAAATTCCCCTTATTTTCGGCAAAAAAGCAGATAATCCCCTTATTTTAGGGAAAAATTGCAGAAATTTCTCTTATTTTGGGGCAAAATTGCAGAAATTTCACTTATTTCGCGGCAAAATGTCAGAAATTCCCCTTATTTTAGGCAAAAAAGGCAGAAAATTCCCGTATTTTGGAGAATAAATTGCAGAAATTCACCTAATTTTAGGGTAAAAAAATACAGTAATTTTCTTTATTTTTGGGCAAAAAGGCAGAAATTCTCCTTATTTTAGGGCAAAAAGGCAGAAATTCTTCTTATTTTAGGGCAAAATTGCAGAAATTTTCCTTATTTGGGGGCAAAAAACAGAAATTCCCCTTATTTTGGGGCAAAATTGCAGAAATTTCCCTTATTATGGGGAAAAATTGCAGAAATTTCCCTTATTTTAGGGCAAAATTGCAGAAATTTCACTTATTTCAGAGAAAAAAAGCAAAATTTTTCTTATTTTGGGGCAAAAAGGCAGAAATTCCCATTTTTTTGGGGCAAAAAGGCAGAAATTCACCTTATTTTGGGGTAAAATTGCAGAAATTTCACATATTTCAGGGCAAAAAGACAGAAATTCCCCTTATTTTAAGGCAGAAAGGCAGAAATTCCCCTTATTTTGGAATAAAATTGCAGAAATTTTTTTTCTTTAGGGGCAAAAAGGCAGAAAATCCACTTAATTTCGGGTAAAAAAGCAGAAATTCCTCTTATTTTGGAGCAAAATTGCAGAAACTCCCCTAATTTGGGGGCATAAAGGCAGAAATTCCCTTTATTTTGGGGCAAAAATAGAGAAATTCTCATTATTTTGGGGCAAAAATCAGAAATTTCCCTTATTTCGGGTCAAAATTTTAGAAATTTCTTTTATATTGTTACAGACTTGCAGAAATTTTTCTTATTTTGTGGCAAAAAGGCAGAAATTTCCCATATTTTGGTGCAAAAAGCCTAAAATTTCCTTTATTATGAGGTAAAATCCTGAAATTCCCCATATTTTGGGGCAAAAAGGCAGAAATTCCCCTCATGTGGAGGCAAAAATACACAAATTTCCCTTATTTTCGGGCATAATTGCAGGAATTTCATTTATTTCAGGGCAAAAAGTCAGAAATTCCTTTTATTTTGGGGCAAAAAGCAGAAATTTCTTTTATTTTGATACAAAATTGTAGAAATTTTCCTTATTTTGGAACAAAAAGGCAAAAATTACCCATATTTTGGGGAAAAAGGCAAAAATTCCCCTTATTTTGAGGTAAAAAGGCTGAAATTCCCGTTATTTTGGGGTAAAAAGGCAGAAATTCCCTTTACTTTGTGGCAAAAAGGCAGAAATTCCCGTTAATTGGGGCAGAAAAGCAGAAATTTTCCTTATTTAAGGGCAATAGGGCAGATATTCCCCATATTTTGTGGCAAAAAGGCAGAAATTCCCCTTATTTGGAGGTAAAATGATGAAATTCCCCCTTTTTTCGGCAAAAAGGCAGAAATTCCTATTATTTTGGGGCAAAATTGCAGAAATTTCCTTTATTTTGGGGCAAAATTGCAGAAATTTCCCTTATTTTGGGGCAAAATTGCAGAAATTTCACTTATTTCAGGGAAAAAGCACAGAAATTTCTCTTATTTTGGGGCAAAAAGGCAGAAATTTCTTTTATTTTGGTACAAAATTGCAGAAATTTTCTTTATTTTGGGGCAAAAATGAAGAAATTCCCCATATTTTGGGGCAAAAAGGAAGAGATTCCCCTTATCATGAGGTAAAATGCTGAAATATCCCTTATTTTGGGGCAAAAAGACAGAAATTCCCTTTATTTTGTGGCAAAAAGGCAGAAATTTCCCTTATTTTGGGCAAAATTGCAGAAATTTCACTTATTTCAGGGCAAAATTCAAAAATTCCTTTTATTTTTGGGCAAAAAGAGAAATTTTGTTTATTTTTGGGTAAAAAGGCAGAAATTTCACTTATTGTGAGGTAAGAAGGCAGAAATTCCTCTTATTTTGGGGCAAAAATGAAGAAATTTCCCTTTTTGTGGCAAAATGTATATATTCTCCTTATTTTCGGGCAAAAAAGCAGAAATATCCCGTTTTTTGGAGCACAATTGCAGAAAATCCCCTAATTGTGGGGCAAAAAGGCAGAAATTCCCTATATGTTGGGGCAAAAAGACAGAAATTCTCCTTATTTTGGGGCAAAACTCAGAAATTCCACTTATTTTGGGGCAAAGTTCCAGAAATTTCCCTTATTTTGGGGAAATTTGCAGAAATTTCACTTATTTTGGGGCAAAATTGCAGAAATTTCACTTATTTCAGATAAAAAAAAGGCAGAAATTTTTCTTATTTTGGGGCAAAAAGGCAGAAATTCCTAATATTTTGTGGCAAAAATGCAGAAATTCCCTTTATTTTGAGGTAAAAAGGCTGAAATTCCCCTTATTTGGGGGCAAAAAGGCAGAAATTTCCCTTATTTTGGGGCAAAATTGCAGAAATTTCACTTATTTCAGGGCAAAATTCAAAAATTCCTTTTATTTTGGGGCTAAAAGTCAGAAATTCTGTTTATTTTTGGGTAAAAAGGCAGAAATTTCACTTATTTTGAGGTAAGAAGGCAGAAATTCCTCTTATTTTGGGGCAAAAATGAAGAAATTTCCCTCTTTTGTGGCACAAGTTATACATTCCCCTTATTTTCGGGCAAAAAAGCAGAAATTCCCCGTATTTAGGAGCAAGATTGCAGAAAATCCCCTAATTGTGGGGCAAAAAGGCAGAAATTCCCTATATGTTGGGGCAAAAAGACAGAAATTCTCCTTATTTTGGGGCAAAACTCAGAAATTCCACTTATTTTGGGGCAAAATTCCAGAAATTTCCCTTATTTTGGGGCAAAATTGCAGAAATTTTACTTATTTTGGGGCAAAATTCCAGAAATTTCCCTTATTTTGGGGCAAAATTGCAGAAATTTTACTTATTTTGGGGCAAAATTGCAAACATTTCACTTATTTCAGGGTAATAAGTCAGAAATTTTCCTTATTTTGGGGCAAAAAACACAGAAATTCCCTTTGTTTTGGAAGGAAAATACAGAAATTCCACTTCTTTAGAGGCAAAAAGGCAGAAATTCCCCTTATTTTGAAGCAAAAATGAAGAAATTCCCCTAATTGTTGGGCAAAAAGGCAGAAATTCCCTATATGTTGGGGCAAAAAGACAGAAATTCTTCTTATTTTGGGACAAAACTCAGAAATTCCACTTATTTTGTGGCAAAATTGCAGGAATTTACCTTATTTTGAGGCAAAATTGCAGAAATTTCCCTTATTTGGGGCAAAACTGCAGAAATTTCACTTATTTTCAGGTAAAAAGGCTGAAATATCCTTTATTTTGGGGCAAAAAGGAAGAAATTCCCCTTATTTTGGGGCAAAATTGCAGAAATTTTCCTTATTTTGGGGCAAAAAGGCTGAAATTCTTATTTTGAGGTAAAATGCTGAAATTCCCCATATTTTGGGGCAAAAGGCAAAACTTCTTTTTATTTTGGGGCAAAGAGGCACAAATTTCTCTTATTTTCGGGCAAAATTGCAGAAATTTCATTTATTTCAGGGCAAAAAGTCAGAAATTCCTTTTATTTTGGGGCAAAGAGCAGAAATTTCTTTTATTATGGTACAAAATTGAAGAAATTTTTCTTATTTTGAAACAAAAAGGCAGAAAATTCCCCTTATTTTGAGGCAAAAGGCAGAAATTATTCTCAATTTGAGGTAAAATGCAGAAATTCCCTTTATTTTGGGGCTAAAAAACAGAAATTCCCTGTATTTTGAAGCAAAATTGCAGAAATTCTCATAATTTTTGGGCAAAAAGGCAGAAATTCTCCTTATTATGGGGCAAAAAGACAGAAAATCTCCTTTTTCGGGAGCAAAAAGTCAGAAATTCCCCTTATTTTGGGGCAAAATTGCAGAAATTTCCTTTACATTGGGGCAAAATTGTAGAAATTTCCCATATTTTGGGGCAAAATTGCATAAATTTCACGTATTTCAGGGAAAAAAGGCAGAAATTTTTTTGGGGGGGCAAAAAGGCAGAAATATTTTTAATTTTGGTACAAAATTGCAGAAATTTTTCTTATTTTGGGGCAAAAAGTCAGAAATTCCCTATATTTTGGGGCAAAAAGTCAGAAATTCGCCTTATTTTGAGGTAAAAAGGCTGAAATTCCCCTTATTTTGGGGCAAAAAGACAGAAATTTCGTTTATTTTGGGGAAAAGGCAGAAATTGCACTTATTTTGAGTCAAAAAGGTGGAAATTCCCCTTATTTTGGGGCAAAAATGAAGAAATTTGCTTTTTTATGGCAAAAGGTATACATTCCCTTTATTTTCGGGCAAAAAGGCAGAAATTCTTTGTATTTTGGAACAAAATTGCAGAAATTCTCATAATTTACGGGCAAAAAGGAAGAAATTCTCCTTATTTTGGGGCAAAAAGACAGAAAATCTCCTTTTTCGGGAGCAAAAAGTCAGAAATTCCCCTTATTTTGGGGCAAAATTGCAGAAATTTCCTTTACATTGGGGCAAAATTGCAGAAATTTCCCTTATTTTGGGGCAAAATTGCAAAAATTTCACTTATTTCAGGGAAAAAAGGCAGAAATTTTCCTCATTTTGGGGCAAAAATGAAGAAATTCCAAATATTCTGTTGCAAAAATGCAAAAATTCCCCTTATTTTGTGATAAAAAGGCAGAAATTTCCCTTATAT
This sequence comes from Micromys minutus, assembly GCF_963924665.1. Classification (NCBI taxonomy): domain Eukaryota; kingdom Metazoa; phylum Chordata; class Mammalia; order Rodentia; family Muridae; genus Micromys; species Micromys minutus. The sequence continues at coordinate 209,965 of NW_027667661.1, read as the reverse complement.
GGGGGCAAAAAGCAGAAATTTCCCTTATTATGGGGCAAAATTGAAGAAATTTCACTTATTTCAGGGTAATAAGTCAGAAATTTTCCTTATTTGGGGCAAAAAAGACAGAAATTCCTTTTGTTTTGGGGGAAAAAGTCAGAAATTCCACTTATTTAGAAGCAAAAAAGCAGAAATTCCCCTTATTTTGGAGCAAAAATGAAGAAATTTTTTTTTTGTGGCAAAAGGTATGCATTCTTCTTATTTTCAGGCTAAAAAGCAGAAATTCCCCGTATTTTGGAGCAAAATTGCAGAAATTCCCCTAATTGTGGGGCAAAAAGAGAGAAATTCTTTTTATTTTGGGGCAAAACTCAGAAATTCCACTTATTTAGGGACAAAATTCCAGAAATTTCACTTATTTTGGGGCAAAATTGCAGAAATTTCACTTATTTTGGCAAAATTGCAGAAATTTAAATTATTTCAGAAAAAAAGCAGAAATTTTCTTATTTTGGTGCAAAAAGGCAGAAATTTCTTTTATTTTGGTACAAAATTGCAGAAATTTTTCTTATTTGGGGGCAAAAAGCAGAAATCCCCTATATTTTGGGGCAAAAACGCATAAATTCCTCTTATTTTGAGGTAAAAAGGCTGAAATTTCCCTTATTTGGGGGCAAAAAGACAGAAATTTCCCTTATTTTGAGGCAAAATTGCAGAAATTTCACTTATTTCAGGGTAATAAGTCAGAAATTTTTCTTACTCTGGGGCAAAAAACAGAAATTCCCTTTGTTTTGGGGGAAAAAGACAGAAATTCCACTTATTTAGAGGCAAAAAAGCAGAAATTCTTCTTTATTGGAGCAAAAATGAAGAAATTTATCTTTTTTTGTGGCAAAAGGTATACATTTCGCTTATTTTCGGGCTAAAAAGCAGAAATTCCCCGTATTTTGTATCAAAATTGCAGAAATTCCCCTTATTTTGGAGCAAAAATAAAGAAATTTCCCTTTTTTATGGTAAAAAGGTATGCATTCTTCTTATTTTCGGGCAAAAAGGCAGAAATTCCCCGTATTTTGGAGCAAAATTGCAGAAATTCCCCTAATTGTGGGGCAAAAAGGCAGAAATTCCCTATATGTTGGGGCAAAAAGACAGAAATTCTCCTTATTTCGGGGCAAAACTCAGAAATTCCACTTATTTTGGGGCAAAATTCCAGAAATTTCCCTTATTTTAGGGCAAAATTGCAGAAATTTCACTTATTTTGGGGCAAAATTGCAGAAAATTCACTTATTTCAGAAAAAAAAAGCAGAATTTATTTATTTTGGTGCAAAAAGGCAGAAATTTCTTTTATTTTGGTACAAAATTGCAGAAATTTTTCTTAGTTTGGGGCGAAAAGGCAGAAATCTCCCATATTTTGTGGCAAAAATGCAGAAATTCCTCTTATTTTGAGGTAAAAAGGCTGAAATTCCCCTTATTTGGGGGCAAAAAGGCAGAAATTTCCCTTATTTTGGGGCAAAATTGCAGAAATTTCACTTATTTCAGGGTAATAAGTCAGAAATTGTTTTTACTTTGGGGCAAAAAAGACAGAAATTCTCTTTGTTTTGGGGGATAAAGACAGAAATTCCACTTATTTAGAGGCAAAAAAGCAGAAATTCCCCTTATTTTGGAGCAAAACTGAAGAAATTTCCCTTTTTTATGGCAAAAAGGTATGCATTCTTCTTATTTTCGGGCAAAAAGGCAGAAATTCCCCATATTTTGAAGCAAAATTGCAGAAATTCCCCTAATGGTGGGGCAAGAAGGGAGAAATTCCCTATATTTTGGGGCAAAAAGACAGAAATTCTCCTTATTTTGGGGCAAAACTCAGAAATTCCACTTATTTTGGTGCAAAATTCCAGAAATATCACTTATTTTGGGGCAAAATTGCAGAAATTTCACTTATTTTGAGGCAAAATTGCAGAAATTTCACTTATTTTGAGTCAAAAAGGCAGAAAATCCAATTATTTTGGGGTAAAAATGAAGAAATTCCCCTTGTTTTGAGGTAAAAAGGCTGAAATTCCCCTTTTTTGGAGGCAAAAAGGCAGAAATTCCCCGTATTTTGGGGCAAAAAGCAGATATTTCCCTTATTTTTGGGGAAAAATTTTAGAAATTTAACTTATTTCAGGGCAAAAAGTCAGAAATTCCGTTTATTTTTGGGGAAAAGTCAGAAATTGCACTTATTTTGAGTCAAAAAGGCGGAAAATCCCCTTATTTTGGAGTAAAAATGAAGAAATTTCCCTTTTTTATGGCAAAAGGTATACATTCTTTTTATTTTCGGGCAAAAAGGCAGAAATTCCCTGTATTTTGGAGCAAAATTGCAGAAATTCCTCTAATTTTGGGGCAAAAACGCAGAACTTCCCCTTATTTTGGGGTAAAACTGCAGAAATTTCATTTATTTCGCGGCAAAATGGCAGAAATTCACTTCATTTTCGGCGAAAAGGGAGAAAATTCCCGTATTTTGGAGCAAAATTGCAGAAATTCACCTAATTTTGGGGTAAAACATGCAGTAATTTTCTTTATTTTAAGGCAAAAAGGCAGAAATTCCCCTTATTTGTGGCAAAAATCAGAAATTCCCCTTATTTTAGAAAAAATTGCAGAAATTTCCTTTATTATGGGGAAAAATTGCAGAAATTTCTTTTATTGTAAGGCAAAATTGCAGAAATTTCATTTATTTCAGAGAAAAAAACAAAAATTTTTTTTATTTTAGGGCAAAATGCAGAAATTTCCATTATTTTGGGGCACAAAGACAGAAATTCACCTTCTTTTGGGGTAAAATTTCAAACATTTCACATATTTCAGGGCAAAAAGGCAGAAATTCCCCTTATTTGGGGGTAAAAAGGCAGAAATTCTTCATATTTTGGGTTAAAATTGCAGAAATTTCCCTTGTTTGGGGGCAAAAAGGCAGAAAATCCCCTTAATTTCGGGCAAAAAGGCAGAAATTCCCCGTATTTTGGAGCAAAATTGCAGAAATTCCCCTAATTGTGGGACAAAAAGGCAGAAATTCCCGATATGTTGGGGCAAAAAGACAGAAATTCTCCTTATTTTCGGGCAAAACTCAGAAATTCCATTTATTTTGGGGCAAAATTCCAGAAATTTCCCTTATTTTGGGGCAAAATTGCAGAAATTTCACTTATTTCAGGGCAAAATTCAAAAATTGCTTTTATTTTGGGGCAAAAAGACAGAAATTCCGTTTACTTTTGGGTAAAAAGGCAGAAATTTCACTTATTTTGAGGTAAGAAGGCAGAAATTCCTCTTATTTTGCGGCAAAAATGAAGAAATTTCCCTTTTTTGTGGCAAAAGGTATACATTCCCCTTATTTTCGGGCAAAAAAGCAGAAATTCCCCGTATTTTGGAGCACAATTGCAGAAAATCCCCTAATTGTGGGGCAAAAACGCAGAAATTCCCATTATTTTGATGGCAAAAAGGCAGGAATTCACCTTATTTTGGGCTAAAATTGCAGAAATTTCACATATTTCAGGGCAAAAAGGCAGAAATTTCCCTTCATTTGGGGCAAAAATGAAGAAATTTCCCTTTTTTATGGCAAAAAGGTATGCATTCCCCTTATTTTCGGCAAAAAGGCAGAAATTCCCCGTATTTTGGAGCAAAATTGCAGAAATTCCCCTAATTGTGGGGCAAAAAGGCAGAAATTCTCTTTATTTTAGGGCAAAACTCAGAAATTCCACTTATTTTGGGGCAAAATTCCAGAAATTTCCCTTATTTTGGGGCAAAATTGCAGAAATTTCACTTATTTTGGGGCAAAATTGCAGAAATTTCACTTATTTCAGGTAAAAATGGCAGAAATTTTTCTTATTTTGGGGCAAAAAGGCAGAATTTCCTAATATTTTGTGGCAAAAATGCAGAAATTCCCCTTATTTTGAGGTAAAAAGGCTGAAATTCCCCTTATTTGGGTGCAAAAAGGCAGAAATTTTTCTTATTTTGGGGCAAAATTGCAGACATTTCACTTATTTCAGGGTAATAAGTCAGAAATTTTCCTTATTTTGGGGCAAAAAAGACAGAAATTCCCCTAATTGTGGGGCAAAAAGGCAGAAATTCCGTATATGTTGGGGCAAAAAGACAGAAATTCTCCTTATTTTGGGGCAAAACTCAAAAATTCCACTTATTTTGGGGCAAAATTGCAGGAATTTACCTTATTTTGGGGCAAAATTGCAGAAATTTTCCTTATTTGGGGCAAAATTGCAGAAATTTCACTTATTTTCAGGTAAAAAGACTGAAATATCCTTTATTTTGGGGCAAAAAGGAAGAAATTCCCCTTATTTTGGGGCAAAATTGCAGAAATTTTTCTTATTTTGGGGCAAAAAGGCTGAAATTCTTCTTATTTTGAGGTAAAATGCTGAAATTCCCCATATTTTGGGGCAAAAGGCAAAAATTCTTCTTATTTTGGGGCAAAAAGGCACAAATTTCCCTTATTTTCGGGCAAAATTGCAGAAATTTCATTTATTTCAGGGCAAAAATTCAGAAATTCCTTTTATTTTGGGGCAAAGAGCAGAAATTTCTTTTATTATGGTACAAAATTGAAGAAATTTTTCTTATTTTGAAACAAAAAGGCAGAAAATTCCCCTTATTTTGAGGCAAAAGGCAGAAACTATTCTTATTTTGTGGTAAAATGCAGAAATTCCCTTTATTTTGGGGCTAGAAAGCAGAAATTCCCCGTATTTTGAAGCAAAATTGCAGAAATTCTCATAATTTTCGGGCAAAAGGCAAAAATTCTCTTTATTTTGGGGCAAAAAGACAGAAAATCTCCTTTTTTGGGAGCAAACAGTCAGAAATTTTCCTTATTTTGGGGCAAAATTGCAGAAATTTCCTTTACATTGGGGCAAAATTGCAGAAATTTCCATATTTTGGGGCAAAATAGCAGAAATTTCACTTATTTCAGGGAAAAAAGGCGAAAATTTTTTTTGGGGGGCAAAAAGGCAGAAATTTTTTTTATTTTGGTACAAAATTGCAGAAATTTGTCTTATTTTGGGGCAAAAAGTCAGAAATTCCTCATATTTTGGGGCAAAAAGGCAGAAATTCCCCTTATTTTGGGGCAAAATTGCAGAAATTTCCCTTATTATGGGGAAAAATTGCAGAAATTTCCCTTATTTTAGGGCAAAATTGCAGAAATTTCACTTATTTCAGAGAAAAAAAGCAAAATTTTTCTTATTTTGGGGCAAAAAGGCAGAAATTCCCATTATTTTGGGGCAAAAGGCAGAAATTCACCTTATTTTGGGGTAAAATTGAAGAAATTTCACATATTTCAGGGCAAAAAGACAGAAATTCCCCTTATTTTAAGGCAGAAAGGCAGAAATTCCCCTTATTTTGGAATAAAATTGCAGAAATTTTTTTTCTTTAGGGGCAAAAAGGCAGAAAATCCACTTAATTTCGGGTAAAAAAGCAGAAATTCCTCTTATTTTGGAGCAAAATTGCAGAAACTCCCCTAATTTGTGGGCATAAAGGCAGAAATTCCCTTTATTTTGGGGCAAAAATAGAGAAATTCTCATTATTTTGGGGCAAAAATCAGAAATTTCCCTTATTTCGGGTCAAAATTTTAGAAATTTCTTTTATATTGTTACAGACTTGCAGAAATTTTTCTTATTTTGTGGCAAAAAGGCAGAAATTTCCCATATTTTGGTGCAAAAAGCCTAAAATTTAATTTATTATGAGGTAAAATCCTGAAATTCCCCATATTTGGGGCAAAAAGGCAGAAATTCCCCTCATTTGGAGGCAAAAATACACAAATTTCCCTTATTTTCGGGCATAATTGCAGAAATTTCATTTATTTCAGGGCAAAAAGTCAGAAATTCCTTTTATTTTGGGGCAAAAAGCAGAAATTTCTTTTATTTTGATACAAAATTGTAGAAATTTTCCTTATTTTGGAACAAAAAGGCAAAAATTACCCATATTTTGGGGAAAAAGGCAAAAATTCCCCTTATTTTGAGGTAAAAAGGCTGAAATTCCCGTTATTTTGGGGTAAAAAGGCAGAAATTCCCTTTACTTTGTGGCAAAAAGGCAGAAATTCCCGTTAATTGGGGCAGAAAAGCAGAAATTTTCCTTATTTAAGGGCAATAGGGCAGATATTCCCCATATTTTGTGGCAAAAAGGCAGAAATTCCCCTTATTTGGAGGTAAAATGATGAAATTCCCCCTTTTTTCGGCAAAAAGGCAGAAATTCCTATTATTTTGGGGCAAAATTGCAGAAATTTCCTTTATTTTGGGGCAAAATTGCAGAAATTTCCCTTATTTTGGGGCAAAATTGCAGAAATTTCACTTATTTCAGGGAAAAAGCACAGAAATTTCTCTTATTTTGGGGCAAATAGGCAGAAATTTCTTTTATTTTGGTACAAAATTGCAGAAATTTTCTTTATTTTGGGGCAAAAATGAAGAAATTCCCCATATTTTGGGGCAAAAAGGAAGAGATTCCCCTAATCATGAGGTAAAATGCTGAAATATCCCTTATTTTGGGGCAAAAAGACAGAAATTCCCTTTATTTTGTGGCAAAAAGGCAAAAATTTCCCTTATTTTGGGGCAAAATTGCAGAAATTTCACTTATTTCAGGGCAAAATTCAAAAATTCCTTTTATTTTTGGGCAAAAAGAGAAATTTTGTTTATTTTTGGGTAAAAAGGCAGAAATTTCACTTATTGTGAGGTAAGAAGGCAGAAATTCCTCTTATTTTGGGGCAAAAGTGAAGAAATTTCCCTTTTTTTGTGGCAAAAGGTATATATTCTCCTTATTTTCGGGCAAAAAAGCAGAAATATCCCGTTTTTTGGAGCACAATTGCAGAAAATCCCCTAATTGTGGGGCAAAAAGGCAGAAATTCCCTATATGTTGGGGCAAAAAGACAGAAATTCTCCTTATTTTGGGGCAAAACTCAGAAATTCCACTTAGTTTGGGGCAAAATTCCAGAAATTTCTCTTATTTTGGGGCAAATTTGCAGAAATTTCACTTATTTTGGGGCAAAATTGCAGAAATTTCACTTATTTCAGATAAAAAAAAGGCAGAAATTTTTCTTATTTTAGGGCAAAAAGGCAGAAATTCCTAATATTTTGTGGCAAAAATGCAGAAATTCCCTTTATTTTGAGGTAAAAAGGCTGAAATTCCCCTTATTTGGGGGCAAAAAGGCAGAAATTTCCCTTATTTTGGGGCAAAATTGCAGAAATTTCACTTATTTCAGGGCAAAATTCAAAAATTCCTTTTATTTTGGGGCTAAAAGGCAGAAATTCCGTTTATTTTTGGGTAAAAAGGCAGAAATTTCACTTATTTTGAGGTAAGAAGGCAGAAATTCCTCTTATTTTGGGGCAAAAATGAAGAAATTTCCCTTTTTTGTGGCAAAAGTTATACATTCCCCTTATTTTCGGGCAAAAAAGCAGAAATTCCCCGTATTTAGGAGCAAGATTGCAGAAAATCCCCTAATTGTGGGGCAAAAAGGCAGAAATTCCCTATATGTTGGGGCAAAAAGACAGAAATTCTCCTTATTTTGAGGCAAAACTCAGAAATTCCACTTATTTTGGGGCAAAATTCCAGAAATTTCCCTTATTTTGGGGCAAAATTGCAGAAATTTTACTTATTTTAAGGCAAAATTGCAGAAATTTCACTTATTTCAGGTAAAAATGGCAGAAATTTTTCTTATTTTGGGGCAAAAAGGCAGAAATTCCTAATATTTTGTGGCAAAAATGCAGAAATTCCCCTTATTTTGAGGTAAAAAGGCTGAAATTCCCCTTATTTGGGGGCAAAAAGGCAGAAATTTCCCTTATTTTTGGGCAAAATTGCAAACATTTCACTTATTTCAGGGTAATAATTCAGAAATTTTCCTTATTTTGGGGCAAAAAACACAGAAATTCCCTTTGTTTTGGAAGGAAAATACAGAAATTCCACTTCTTTAGAGGCAAAAAGGCAGGAATTCCCCTTATTTTGAAGCAAAAATGAAGAAATTCCCCTAATTGTTGGGCAAAAAGGCAGAAATTCCCTATATGTTGGGGCAAAAAGACAGAAATTCTTCTTATTTTGAGACAAAACTCAGAAATTCCACTTATTTTGGGGCAAAATTGCAGGAATTTACCTTATTTTGAGGCAAAATTGCAGAAATTTCCCTTATTTGGGGCAAAACTGCAGAAATTTCACTTATTTTCAGGTAAAAAGGCTGAAATATCCTTTATTTTGGGGCAAAAAGGAAGAAATTCCCCTTATTTTGGGGCAAAATTGCAGAAATTTTCCTTATTTTGGGGCAAAAAGGCTGAAATTCTTATTTTGAGGTAAAATGCTGAAATTCCCCATATTTTGGGGCAAAAGGCAAAACTTCTTCTTATTTTGGGGCAAAGAGGCACAAATTTCTCTTATTTTCGGGCAAAATTGCAGAAATTTCATTTATTTCAGGGCAAAAAGTCAGAAATTCCTTTTATTTTGGGGCAAAGAGCAGAAATTTCTTTTATTATGGTACAAAATTGAAGAAATTTATCTTATTTTGAAACAAAAAGGCAGAAAATTCCCCTTATTTTGAGGCAAAAGGCAGAAATTATTCTCAATTTGAGGTAAAATGCAGAAATTCCCTTTAATTTGGGGCTAAAAACAGAAATTCCCTGTATTTTGAAGCAAAATTGCAGAAATTCTCATAATTTTTGGGCAAAAAGGCAGAAATTCTCCTTATTATGGGGCAAAAAGACAGAAAATCTCCTTTTTCGGGAGCAAACAGTCAGAAATTCCCCTTATTTTGGGGCAAAATTGCAGAAATTTCCTTTACATTGGGGCAAAATTGTAGAAATTTCCCTTATTTTGGGGCAAAATTGCATAAATTTCACGTATTTCAGGGAAAAAAGGCAGAAATTTTTTTGGGGTGGCAAAAAGGCAGAAATTTTTTTTTATTTTGGTACAAAATTGCAGAAATTTTTCTTATTTTGGGGCAAAAAGTCAGAAATTCCCTATATTTTGGGGCAAAAAGGCAGAAATTCCCCTTATTTTGAGGTAAAAAGGCTGAAATTCCCCTTATTTTGGGGCAAAAAGACAGAAATTTCGTTTATTTTGGGGAAAAGGCAGAAATTGCACTTATTTTGAGTCAAAAAGGTGGAAATTCCCCTTATTTTGGGGCAAAAATGAAGAAATTTGCTTTTTTATGGCAAAAGGTATACATTCCCTTTATTTTCGGGCAAAAAGGCAGAAATTCTTTGTATTTTGGAGCAAAATTGCAGAAATTCTCATAATTTTCGGGCAAAAAGGCAGAAATTCTCCTTATTTTGGGGCAAAAAGACAGAAAATCTGCTATTTCGGGAGCAAACAGTCAGAAATTCCCCTTATTTTGGGGCAAAATTGCAGAAATTTCCTTTACATTGGGGCAAAATTGCAGAAATTTCCCTTATTTTGGGGCAAAACTGAAGAAATTTTCTTTTTTTATGGCAAAAAGGTATGCATTCTTCTTATTTTCGGGCAAAAAGGCAGAAATTCCCCTATTTTGGAGCAAAATTGCAGAAATTCCCCTAATTGTGGGGCAAAAAGGGAGAAATTCCCTATATGTTGTGGCAAAAAGACAGAAATTCTCCTTATTTTGGGGCAAAACTCAGAAATTCCACTTATTTTAGGGCAAAATTCCAGAAATTTCCCTTATTTTGGGGCAAAATTGCAGAAATTTCACTTATTTTGGAGCAAAATTGCAGAAATTTCACTTATTTCATGGTAAAAAGGCAGAAATTTTCCTCATTTTGGGGCAAAAATGAAGAAATTCCAAATATTTTGTGGCAAAAATGCAAAAATTCCCCTTATTTTGTGATAAAAAGGCAGAAATTTCCCTTATTTGGGGGCAAAAAGCAGAAATTTCCCTTATTTGGGGGCAAAATAAAAGAAATTTCACTTATTTCAGGGTAATAAGTCAGAAATTTTCCTTATTTGGGGCAAAAATGACAGAAATTCCTTTTGTTTTGGGGGAAAAAGTCAGAAATTCCACTTATTTAGAAGCAAAAAAGCAGAAATTCCCCTTATTTTGGAGCAAAAATGAAGAAATATTTTTTTTGTGGCAAAAGGTATGCATTCTTCTTATTTTCAGGCTAAAAAGCAGAAATTCCCCGTATTTTGGAGCAAAATTGCAGAAATTCCCCTAATTGTGGGGCAAAAAGACAGAAATTCTTTTTATTTTGGGGCAAAACTCAGAAATTCCACTTATTTTGGGACAAAATTCCAGAAATTTCACTTATTTTGGGGCAAAATTGCAGAAATTTCACTTATTTTGGCAAAATTGCAGAAATTTCAATTATTTCAGAAAAAAAGCAGAAATTTTCTTATTTTGGTGCAAAAAGGCAGAAATTTCTTTTATTTTGGTACAAAATTGCAGAAATTTTTTTTATTTGGGGGCAAAAAGCAGAAATCCCCTATATTTTGGGGCAAAAATGCATAAATTCATCTTATTTTGAGTTAAAAAGGCTGAAATTTCCCTTATTTGGGGGCAAAAAGACAGAAATTTCCCTTATTTTGAGACAAAATTGCAGAAATTTCACTTATTTCAGGGTAATAAGTCAGAAATTTTTCTTACTTTGGGGCAAAAAACAGAAATTCCCTTTGTTTTGGGGGAAAAAGACAGAAATTCCACTTATTAAGAGGCAAAAAAGCAGAAATTCTTCTTTATTGGAGCAAAAATGAAGAAATTTATCTTTTTTTGTGGCAAAAGGTATACATTCTGCTTATTTTCGGGCTAAAAAGCAGAAATTCCCCGTATTTTGTATCAAAATTGCAGAAATTCCCCTTATTTTGGAGCAAAAATAAAGAAATTTCCCTTTATTATGGTAAAAAGGTATGCATTCTTCTTATTTTCGGGCAAAAAGGCAGAAATTCCCCGTATTTTGGAGCAAAATTGGAGAAATTCCCCTAATTGTGGGGCAAAAAGGCAGAAATTCCCTATATGTTGGGGCAAAAAGACAGAAATTCTCCTTATTTCGGGGCAAAACTCAGAAATTCCACTTATTTTGGGGCAAAATTTCAGAAATTTCCCTTATTTTAGGGAAAAATTGCAGAAATTTCACTTATTTTGGGGCAAAATTGCAGAAATTTCACTTATTTAAGAAAAAAAAGCAGAATTTATTTATTTTGGTGCAAAAAGGCAGAAATTTCTTTTATTTTAGTACAAAATTGCAGAAATTTTTCTTATTTTGGGGCGAAAAGGCAGAAATCTCCCATATTTTGTGGCAAAAATGCAGAAATTTCTCTTATTTTGAGGTAAAAAGCCTGAAATTCCCCTTATTTGGGGGCAAAAAGGCAGAAATTTCCCTTATTTTGGGGCAAAATTGCAGAAATTTCACTTATTTCAGGGTAATAAGTCAGAAATTGTTTTTACTTTGGGGCAAAAAAGACAGAAATTCTCTTTGTTTTGGGGGAAAAAGACAGAAATTCCACTTATTTAGGGGCACAAAAGCAGAAATTCCCCTTATTTTGGAGCAAAACTGAAGAAATTTCCCTTTTTTATGGCAAAAAGGTATGCATTCTTCTTATTTTCGAGCAAAAAGGCAGAAATTCCCCCTATTTTGAAGCAAAATTGCAGAAATTCCCCTAATGGTGGGGCAAGAAGGGAGAAATTCCCTATATTTTGGGGCAAAAAGACAGAAATTCTCCTTATTTTGGGGCAAAACTCAGAAATTCCACTTATTTTGGTGCAAAATTCCAGAAATTTCCCTTATTTGGGGGCAAAATTGCAGAAATTTCACTTATTTTGGGGCAAAATTGCAGAAATTTAACTTATTTAAGAAAAAAATTCAGAAATTTTCCTATTTTGGTGCAAAAAGGCAGAAATTTTTTTTATTTTGATACAAAATTGCAGAAATTTTTCTTTTTTTGGGGCAAAAAGGCAGAAATCACTATATATTGGGGCAAAAATGCAGAAATTCCTCTTATTTTGAGGAAAAAAGGCGAAATTTTCTTTATTTGGGGGCAAAAAGGCAGAAATTTCCCTTATTTTGAGGCAAAATTGCAGAAATTTCACTTATTTCAGTGTAATAAGTCAGAAATTTTCCTTATTTTGGGGCAAAAAAGCCAAAAATTCCCTTTGTTTTGGGGGAAAAAGACAGAAATTCCACTTTTTTAGAGGCAAAAAAGCAGAAATTCCTTTTATTTTGGAGTAAAAATGAAGAAATTTCCCTTTTTTGTGGCAAAAGGTATACATTCCACTTATATTTGGGCTAGAAAGCAGAAATTACCCGTATTTTGGAGCAAAATTGCAGAAATTCCCCTAATTGTGGGGCAAAAAGGCAGAAATTCCCTATATGTTAGGGCAAAAAGACAGAAATTCTCCTTATTTTGGGGCAAAACTCAGAAATTCCACTTATTTTGGGGCAAAATTCCAGAAATTTCCCTAATTTTGTAGCAAAATTGCAGAAATTTCACTTATCTTGGGGCAAAATTGCAGAAATTTCACTTATTTCATAGTAAAAAGGCAGAAATTTTCCGTATTTTTGGGCAAAAATGCAGAGATTCCAAATATTTTGTGGTAAAAATGCAAAAATTCCCCTTATTTTGAGGTAAAAAGGCAGAAATTCCCCTTATTTGGGGGCAAAAATCAGAAATTTTCCTTATTCTGGGGCAAAATTGCAGAAATTTCACTTATTTCAGGGTAATAAGTCAGAAATTTTCCTTATTTGGGGCAAAAAAGACAGAAATTCCCTTTGTTTTGGGAAAAAAAGACAGAAATTCCACTTATTTAGAAGCAAAAAAGCAGAAATTTCCCTTATTTTGGTGCAAAAATGAAGAAATTTCCCTTTTTTGTGGCAAAAGGTATACATTCCCCTTATTTTCAGGCTAAAAAGCAGAAATTCCCCGTATTTTGGAGCAAAATTGCATAAATTACCCTAATTGTGGGGCAAAAAGGCAGAAATTCCCTATATGTTGGGGCAAAAAGATAGAAATTCTCTTTATTTTGGGGCAAAACTCAGAAATTCCACTTATTTTGGGCCAAAATTCCAGAAATATCACTTATTTTGGGGCAAAATTGCAGGAATTTCACTTATTTTGGGGCAAAATTGCAGAAATTTCACTTATTTCAGAAAAAAAAAGCAGAAATTTTCTTATTTTGATGCAAAAGGCAGAAATTTCTTTTATTTTGGTACAAAATTGCAGAAATTTTTCTTATTTGGGGGCAAAAAGGCATAAATCTCTTATATTTTGGGGCAAAAATGCATAAATTCCTCTTATTTTGAGGTAAAAAGGCTGAAATTCCCCTTATTTGGGGGCAAAAAGGCAGAAATTTTACTTATTTTGAGGCAAAATTGCAGAAATTTCACTTATTTCAGGGTAATAAGTCAGAAATTTTCTTTATTTTGGGGCAAAAAACAGAAATTTCCTTGGTTTTGGGGGAAAAAGACAGAAATTCCACTTATTTAGAGGCAAAAAAGCAGAAATTCTTCTTATTTTGAAGCAAAAATGAAGAAATTTATCTTTTTTGTGGCAAAAGGTATACATTCCCCTTATTTTCGGGCTAAAAAGAAGAAATTCCCCGTATTTTGGAGCAAAATTGAAGAAATTCCCCTTATTTTGGAGCAAAAATGAAGAAATTTCCCTTTTTTATGGCAAAAAGGTATGCATTCTTTATATATTCGTGCAAAAAGGCAGAAATTCCCCGTATTTTGGAGCAAAATTGCAGAAATTCCCCTAAATGTGGGGCAAAAATGCAGAAATTCCCTATATTTTATGACAAAACGAGAGAAATTCTCCTTATTTTGGGGCAAAACTCAGAAATTCCACTTATTTTGGGGCAAAATTCCAGATATTTCCCTTATTTAGGGGCAAAATTGCAGAAATTTCACTTATTTTGGGGCAAAATTGCAGAAATTTCACTTATTTCAGAGAAAAAAAGCAGAAATTTTCCTTATTTTGGTGCAAAAAGGCAGAAATTCCTAATATTTTGTGGGAAAAAGGCAGAAATTCCCCTTATTTTGAGGTAAAAAAGCTGAAATTCCCCTTCATTGGGGGCAAAAAGGCAGAAATTTCCCTTATTTTGGGGCAAAATTGCAGAAATTTCACTTATTTCAGGGTAATAAGTCAGAAATTTTCCTAATTTTGGGGCCAAATGACAGAAATTTTCTTTGTTTTGGGGGGAAAAGACAGAAATTCCACTTATTTAGAGGCAAAAAAGCATAAATTCCCCTTATTTTGGAGCAAAAATGAAGAAATTTCCTTTTTTTATGGCAAAAAGGTATGCATTCTTTATATTTTCGGGCAAAAAAGCAGAAATTCCCCGTATTTTGGAGCAAAATTGCAGAAATTCCCCTAATTGTGGGGCGAAAAGGCAGAAATTCCCTGTGTGTTGAGGCAAAAAGACAGAAATTCTCCTTATTTTGGGGCAAAACTCAGAAATTCCACTTATTATGGGGCAAAATTGCAGAAATTTCACTTATTTCAGAGTAATAAGTCAGAAATTTTCCTTATTTTGGTGCAAAAAGGACAAAAATTCCCTTTGTTTTGAAGGATAAAGACAGAAATTCCACTTATTTAGAGGCAAAAAAGCAGAAATTCCCCTTATTTTGGAGCAAAACTAAAGAAATTTCTCTTTTTTATCGCAAAAAGGTATGCATTCTTCTTATTTTCGGGCAAAAGGCAGAAATTCCCCGTATTTTGGATCAAAATTGCAGAAATTCCCCTAATTGTGGGGCAAAACGGCAGAAATTCCCTATATGTTGGGGCAAAAATACAGAAATTCTCCTTATTTCGGGGGAAAACTCAGAAATTCCACTTATTTTGGGGCAAAATTCCAGAAATTTCCCTTATTTTGGGGCAAAATTGCAGAAATTTCACTTATTTTGAAGCAAAATTGCAGAAATTTCACTTATTTAAAAAAAATTCAGAAATTTTCCTATTTTGGTGCAAAAAGGCAGAAATTTCTTTGATTTTGGTACAAAATTGCAGAAATTTTTCTCATTTTGGGGCAAAAAGGCAGAAATCTCCCATATTTTGGGGCAAAAATGCAGAAATTCCCCTTATTTTGAGGTAAAAAGGCTGAAATTCCCATTATTTCGGGGCAAAAAGGCAGAAATTTCCCTTATTTTGAGGCAAAATTGCAGAAATTTCACTTATTTCATTGTAATAAGTCAGAAATTTTCCTTATTATGGGGCAAAAAAGACAGAAATTCCCTTTGTTTTGGGGGAAAAAGACAGAAATTCCACTATTTTAGAGGCAAAAAAGCAGAAATTCCTTTTATTTTGGAGTAAAAATGAAGAAATTTCCCTTTTTTGTGGCAAAAGGTATACATTCCACTTATTTTTGGGCTAAAAAGCAGAAATTCCCCGTATTTTGGAGCAAAATTGCAGAAATTCCCCTAATTGTGGGGCAAAAAGGCAGAAATTCCCTATATGTTGGGGCAAAAAGACAGAAATTCTCCTTATTTTGGGGCAAAACTCAGAAATTCCACTTATTTTGGGGCAAAATTCCAGAAATTTCCCTTATTTTGGGGCAAAATTGCAGAAATTTCACTTATTTTGGGGCAAAATTGCAGAAATTTCACTTATTTCAGGGAAAAAAGGCAGAAATTTTTCTTATTTTGGGGCAAAAAAACCAGAAATTTCTTTTATTTTGTGGCAAAAATGCAGAAATTCCCCTTCTTTTGAGGTAAAAAGGCTGAAATTTCCCTTATTTAATGGCAAAAAGTCAGAAATTTCCTTTATTTTGGGGCAAAATTGGAGAAATTTCACTTATTTCAGGGTAATAAGTCAGAAATTTTACTTATTTTGGGGCCAAAATAACAGAAATTCTCTTTGTTTTGAAGGAAAAGACAGAAATTCCACTTATTTAGAGGCAAAAAAGCAGAAATTCCCCTTATTTTGAAGCAAAAATGAAGAAATTTCCTTTTTTTTATGGCAAAAAGGTATGCATTCTTCTTATTTTCGGGCAAAAAGGCAGAAATTCCCCGTATTTTGGAGCAAAATTGCAGAAATTCCCCTTATTGTGGTGCAAATAGACAGAAATTCAATATATGTTGGGGCAAAAAGACAGAAATTCTCATTATTTTGGGGCAAAACTCAGAAATTCCACTTATTTTGGGGCAAAATTCCAGAAATTTTCTTTATTTTGGGGCAAAATTGCAGAAATTTCACTTATTTTGGGGCAAAATTGCAGAAATTTCACTTATTTCATGGTAAAAAGGCAGAAATTTTCCTTATTTTGGGGCGAAAATGCAGAAATTCCTAATATTTTGTGGTAAAAATGCAGAAATTCCCCTTATTTTGAGGTAAAAAGGCTGAAATTCCCCTTATTTGGGAACAAAAAAGCAGAAATTTCCCTTATTTTGGGGCAAAATTGCAGAAATTTCACTTTTTTCAGGGTAAAAGTAAGAAATTTTCCTTATTTGGGGCAAAAAAGACAGAAATCCCATTTGTTTTGGGGGAAAAAGACAGAAATTCCACTTATTTAGAGGCAAAAAAGCAGAAATCCCCTTATTTTGGAGCAAAAATGAAGAAATTTCCCTTTTTTGTGGCAAAAGGTATACATTCCCCTTATTTTCAGGCTAAAAAGCAGAAATTCTCCGTATTTTGGAGCAAAATTGCAAAAATTCCCCTAATTGTGGGGCAAAAATGCAGAAATTCTCTATATGTTAGGGCAAAAGGAAAGAAATTCTTTTTATTTTGGGGCAAAACTCAGAAATTCTACTTATTTTGGGGCAAAATTCCAGATATTTCCCTTATTTTGGGGCAAAATTGCAGAAATTTTACTTATTTTGGGGCAAAATTGCAGAAATATCACTTATTTCAGGGAAAAAAGGCAGAAATTTTTCTTATTTTGGGGCAAAAAAGACAGAAATTCCCTTTGCTTTGGGGGAAAAAGAGAGAAATTCAACTTATTTAGAGGCAAAAAAGCAGAAATTCTTCTTATTTTGGAGCAAAAATGAAGAAATTTTCTTTTTTTATGGAAAAAAGGTATGCATTCTTCTTATTTTCTGAAAAAAAGGCAGAAATTCCCCGTATTTTAGAGCAAAATTGCAGAAATTTCCCTAATTGTGTGCAAAAAGGCAAAAATTCCCTATATGTTGTGGCAAAAAGACAGAAATTCTCCTTATTTTGGGGCAAAATTCAGAAATTTCACTTATTTTTGGGCAAAATTGCAGAAATTTCACTTATTTCAGAAAAAAAAGGAGAAATTTTCTTATTTTGGGGCAAAAGGCAGAAATTCTCCTTATTTTAGGGCAAAATTGCAGAAATTTCCCTTATTTCGTGACAAAAAACAGAAATTCTCTTTATTTTGGGGCAATATTACAGAAAATACCTTTATTATGGGGAAAAATTGCAGATATTTCTTTTATTTTAAGGATAAATTGCAGAAATTTCACTTATTTCAGAGAAAAAAAGCAAAACTTTTTCTTATTTTAGGGCAAAATGCAGAAATTCCCATTATTATTGGGCACAATGGCAGAAATTCACCTTATTTTGGGGTGAAATTGCAGACATTTCACATATTTCAGGGCAAAAAGGCAGAAATTCCCCTTATTTTGGAGCAAAAATGAAAAAATTTCCATTTTTTATGGCAAAAAGGTATACATTCTTCTTATTTTCGGGCAAAAAGGCAGAAATTCCCTGTATTTTGGAGAAAAATTGCAGAAATTCCCCTAATTGTGGGGCAAAAAGGCAGAAATTTCCTATATGTTGGGGCAAAAAGACAGAAATTCTCCTTATTTTGGGGCAAAACTCAGAAATTGCACTTATTTTGGGGCAAAATGCCAGAAATTTCCCTTATTTTGGGGCAAAATTGCAGAAATTTCACTTATTTTGGGGCAAAATTGCAGAAATTTCTCTTATTTCGGAAAAAAAGCAGAATTTATTTATTTTGGTGCAAAAAGGCAGAAATTTCTTTTATTTTGGTACAAAATTGCAGAAATTTTTCTTATTGTGGGGCAAAAATGCAGAAATCTCCCATATATTGGGGCAAAATGCAGAAATTCCTCTTATTTTGAGGTAAAAAGGCTGAAATTCCCATTATTTGGAAGCAAAAAGGCAGAAATTTCCCTTATTTTGAGACAAAATTGCAGAAATTTCACTTATTTCGGAGAAAAAAAGCAAAAATTTTTCTTATTTTAGGGCAAAATGCAGAAATTCCCATTATTTTGGGGGCAAAAAGGCATAAATTCCCCTTATTTGGGGGCAAAAAGGCAGATATTCCCCTTATTTTGGGATAAAATTGCAGAAATGTCCCTTGTTTGGGGGCAAAATGCAGAAAATCCCCATAATTTCGGGCAAAAAAGCAGAAATTCCCCGTATTTTGGAGCAAAATTGAAGAAATTCCCCTAATATTGGGGCAAAAATGCAGAAATTCCCTTTATTTGGGGCAAATCGGCAGAAGTTCTTCTTATTTTTGGGAAAAGAGGCAGAAATTCCCTGTATTTTGAAGCAAAATTGCAGAAACTCCCCTAATTTTGGGGCAAAAAGGCAGAAATTCCCTTTATTTTGGGGCAAAAATACAGAAATTCTCCTTATATCGGGGCAAAAATCAGAAATTTCCCTAATTTTGGAGCAAAATTTTAGAAATTTCTTTTATTTTGGTACAGAATTGCAGAAATTTTTCTTATTTTGTGGCAAAAATGTAGAAATTTCCCATATTTTGGGGCAAAAATGCAGAAATTCTTCTTATTTTGAGGTAAAAAGGCTGAAATTCCCCTTATTTGGGGGCAAAAAGGCAGAAATTTCTCTTATTTTGGGGCAAAATTGCAGAAATTTCACTTATTTCAGGGAAATAAGTCAGAAATTTTCCTTATTTTGAGGCAAAAAAGACAGAAATTCCCTTTGTTTTGG
Organism: Micromys minutus; assembly: GCF_963924665.1. Classification (NCBI taxonomy): domain Eukaryota; kingdom Metazoa; phylum Chordata; class Mammalia; order Rodentia; family Muridae; genus Micromys; species Micromys minutus. The sequence goes on along the minus strand of NW_027667661.1, from coordinate 191,233 downwards.
GGCACAATGGCAGAAATTCCACTTATTTAGAGGCAAAAAAGCAGATATTCCCCTTATTTTGAAGCAAAAATGAAGAAATTTCTATTTCTTATGGCAAAAAGGTATGCATTCTTCTTATTTTCGGGCAATAAGGCAGAAATTCTTTGTATTTTGGAGCAAGATTGCAGAAATTCCCCTAATTGTGGGGCAAAAAGGCAGAAATCCCCTATATGTTGGGGCAAAAAGAAAGAAATTCTCCTTATTTTGGGGCAAAACTCAGAAATTCCACTTATTTTGGGGCAAAATTTCAGAAATTTCCCTTATTTTGGAGCAAAATTGCAGAAATTTCACTTATTTCAAAGAAAAAAAAGCACAAATTTTCTTATTTTGGGGCAAAAAGGCAGAAATTTCATTTATTTTGGTACAAAATTGCAGAAATTTTTCTTAATTTGGGCAAAAATGCAGAAATTTCCCATATTTTTCGACAAAAATGCAGAAATTCCCCTTATTTTGAGGTAAAAAGGCTGAAATTCCTCTTATTTTGGGGCAAAAAGTTAGAAATTCCCCTTATTTTAAAGGAAAATGACAGAAATTCCGTTTATTTTTGTGGAAAAGTCAGAAATTGCACTTATTTTGAGTCAAAAAGGCGGAAAATCCCCTTATTTTGGGGTAAAAAATGAAGAAATTAACCTTTTTTATGGCAAAAAGGTATACATTCTTTTTATTTTCGAGCAAAATTGCAGAAATTCCCCTAATTATGGGGAAAAAAGGCAGAAATTCCCCGTAATTTGGAGCAAAATTGCAGAAATTCCCCTAATTTTGGGGCAAAAACGCAGAACGTCCTTTTATTTTGGGGTAAAACTGCAGAAATTTCACATATTTCGCGGCAAAATGGCAGAAATTCCCTTTATTTTCGGAGAAAAAGGCAGAAAATCCCCGTATTTTAGAGCAAAATTGCAGAAATTTACCTAATTTTGGGGTAAAACATGCAATAATTTTCTTTATTTGGGGGCAAAAAGGCAGAAATTCCCCTTATTTTGGGGCAAAAATCAAAAATATCCCTTATTTTGGGGCAAAATTTTAGAAATTTCTTTTATTTTGGTACAGAATTGCAGAAATTTTTCTTATTTTGTGGCAAAAAGGAAGAAATTTCCCATATTTTGGAACAAAAATGCAGAAATTCCCCTTATTTTGAGGTAAAAGGGCTGAAATTCCCCTTATTTTGGGGCACAAAGAAAGAAATTTCACTTATTTTGGGGCAAAATTGCAGAAATTTCACTTATTTCAGAAAATAAAGGAGAAATTTTCTTATTTTCAGGCAAAAAGTCAGAAATTTCTTTTTTTGGTACAAAATTGCAGAAATTTTTCTTATTTTGGGGCAAAAAGGCATAAATTTCCCATATTTTGGGGCAAAAATGCTGAAATTCCCCTTATTTCGGGGCAAAAAGGCAGAAATTTCCCTTATTTTGGGGCAAAATTGCAGAAATTTCACTTATTTCAGGGTAATAAGTCAGAAATTTTCCTTACTTTGGGGCCAAAAGGACAAAAATTCCCTTTGTTTTTGGGGAAAAAGACAGAAATTCCACTTATTTAGAGGCAAAAAAGCAGAAATTTCTCTTATTTTGGAGCAAAAATGAAGAAATTTCCCTTTTGTATGGCAAAAAGTTATGCATTCTTCTTATTTTCGGGCAAAAAGGCAGAAATTCCCCGTATTTTGGAGCAAAATTGCAGAAATTCCCCTAATTGTGGGGCAAAAAGGCAGAAATTCCCTATATGTTGGGGCAAAAAGACAGAAATTCTCATTATTTTGGGGCAAAACTCAGAAATTCCACTTATTTTGGCGCAAAATTCCAGAAATTTCCCTTATTTTGAGGCAAAATTGCAGAAATTTCACTTATTTTGGGTCAAAATTGCAAAAATTTCACTTATGTCAGAAAAAAAAGCAGAAATTTTCTTATTTTGGTGCAAAATGGCAGAAATTTCTAATATTTTGGTACAAAATTGCAGAAATTTTTCTTATTTTAGGGCAAAAAGGCAGAAATCTCCCATATTTTGGGGCAAAAATGCAGAAATTCCTCTTATTTTTAGGTAAAAAGGCTGAAATTCCCCTTATTTGGGGGCAAAAATTTCCCTTATTTTGAGGCAAAATTGCAGAAATTTCACTTATTTCAGAGAACAAAAGCAGAAATTTTCTTATTTTGGGGCAAAAAGGCAGAAATTTCTTTTATTTTGGTACAAAATTGCAGAAATGTTTCTTATTTTGGGGCAAAAAGGCAGAAATCTCCCATATTTTGGGGCAAAAAAGCAGAAATTTCCCTTATTATGAGGTAAAAACGCTGAAATTCCCCTTATTTGGGGGCAAAAAGGCAGAAATTTCCCTTATTTTGAGGCAAAATTGCAGAAATTTCACTTATTTCAGAATAATAAGTCAGAAATTTTCCTTATTTTGGGGCAAAAAACAGAAATTCTCTTTGTTTTAAAGGAAAAAGACTGATATTCCACTTATTTAAAGGCTAAAAAGCAGAAATTCTTATTATTTTGGAGCAAAAATGAAGAAATTTTCCTTTTTTTGTGGAAAAAGGTAAACATTCCTCTAATTTTCGGGCTAAAAAGCAGAAATTCCCCGTATTTTGGAGCAAAATTGCAGAAATTCCCCTAATTGTGGGGCAAAAAGGCAGAAATTCCCTATATGTTGGGGCAAAAAGACAGAAATTCTCCTTATTTTGGGGCAAAACTCAGAAATTCCACTTATTTTGGGGCAAAATTCCAGAAATTTCCCTTATTTTGGGGCAAAATTGCAGAAATTTCACTTATTTTGGGGCGAAATTGCAGAAATTTCACTTTTTTCATGGAAAAAAAGGCAGAAATTTTCCTTATTTTGGGGCAAAAAGGCAGAAATTCCTCTTATTTTGAGGTAAAAAGGCTGAAATTCCCCTTATTTGGGGGCAAAAAGGCATAAATTTCCCTTATTTTGGGGCAAAATTGCAGAAATTTCACTTATTTCAGGGTAATAAGTCAGAAATTTTCCTTATTATGGGGCAAAAAAGACAGAAATTCCCTTTGTTTTGGGATAAAAAGACAGAAATTCCACTTATTTAGAGGCAAAAAAGCAGAAATTCCACTTATTTTGGAGTAAAAATTAAGAGATTTCCCTTTTTTATGGCAAAAAGGTATGCATTCTTTTTATTTTCGGACAAAAAGGCAGAAATTCCCCGTATTTTGGAGCAAAATTGCAGAAATTTCACTTATTTCAGAATAAAAATGAGAAATTTTCTTATCTTGGGGCAAAAGGCAGAAATTCCCCTTATTTTATGGCAAAATTGCAGAAATTGCCTTTATTTGGGGACAAAAAACAGAAATTCCCTTTATTTTGGGGCAAAATTGCAGAAAATTTTTTTATTATGGGAAAAAATTGGAGATATTTCTTTTATTTTAAGGCAACATTGCAGAAATTTCACTTATTTCAGAGAAAAAAACAAAAATCTTTCTTATTTTTGGCAAAATGCAGAAATTCCCATTATTTTGGGGCAAAAAGGCAGAAATTCACCTTATTTTGGGGTAAAATTGAAGACATGTCACATATTTCAGGGCATAAAGGCAGAAATTGCCCTTATTTGGGGGCAAAAAGGCAGAAATTCCTCTTATTTTGGGATAAAATTGCAGAAATTACCATTGTTTGGGGGCAAAAAGGCAGAAAATCCCCTTAATTTCGGGCAAAAAGCCAGAAATTCCCTGTATTTTGGAGCAAAATTGCAGAAATTCTCCTAATATTGGGGCAAAAATGCAGAAATTCCCTTTATTTGGGGCAAATTGGCAGAAGTTCCCCTTATTTTCAGGAAAAGAGGCAGAAATTCCCATTATTTTGAAGCAAAATTGCAGAAACTCCCCTAATTTTGGGGCAAAAAGGCAGAAATTCCCTTTATTTTGGGGCAAAAATACAGAAATTCTCCTTATATCTGGGCAAAAATCAGAAATTTCCCTTATTTTGGAGCAAAATTTTAGAAATTTCTTTTATTTTGGTACAGAATTGGAGAAATTTTTCTTATTCTGTGGCAAAAAGGCAGAAATTTCTTTTATTTTGGTGCAAAATTGCAGAAATTTTTCTAATTTTGGGGCAAAAAGGCATAAATTTCCCATATTTTGGGGCAAAAATGTAGAAATTTTCTTTATTTTGAGGTAAAAAGGCTGAAATTTCCCTTATTTGGGGGCAAAAAGGCAGAATTTTCTCTTATTTTGGGGCAAAATTGCAGAAATTTCACTTATTTCAGAAAAAAAGGAAAAATTTTCTTATTTGGGGGCAAAAAGGCAGAAATTTCTTTTATTTTGGTGCAAAATTACAGAAATTTTCTTTATTTTGGGGCAAAAAAGACAGAAATTCCCTTTGTTTTGGGGGGAAAAGACAGAAATTCCACTTATTTAGAGGCAAAAAAGCAGAAATTCCCCTTATTTTGGAGCAAAAATGAAGAAATTTCCCTTTTTCATGGCAAAAAGGTATGCATTCTTCTTATTTTCGGGCAAAAAGGCAGAAATTCCCTATATGTTGGAGCAAAAAGTCAGAAATTCTCCTTATTTTGGGGCAAAACTCAGATATTCCACATATTTTGGGGCAAAATTCCATAAATTTCCCTTATTTTGGGGCAAAATTGCAGAAATATCACTTATTTTAAGGCAAAATTGGAGAAATTTCACTTATTTCAGAAGAAAAAAGCAGAAATTTTCTTGTTTTGGGGCAAAAAGGGAGAAATTTCTTTTATTTTTGTACAAAATTGCAGAAATTTTTCTTATTTTGGGGCAAGAAGGCAGAAATTTCCTATATTTTGGGGCAAAAATTCAGAAATTCCCCTTATTTTTAGGTAAAAAGGCTGAAATTCTCTTTATTTGGGAGCAAAAAGGCAGAAATGGCCCTGATTTTGTGGCAAAATTCCAGAAATTTCACTTATTTTAGGGTAATAAGTCAGAAATTTTTTATTTTGGGGCAAAAAGGCAGAAATTTCTTTTATTTTGGTACAAAATTACAGAAATTTTTCTTATTTTGGGGCAAAAAAGAAGAAATTTCCCTTATTTTGGGGCAAAATTGCAGAAATTTCACTTATTTTGATGTAAAAAGGCTGAAATTCCCCTTATTTTGGGGCAAAATGGCAGAAGTTTTCCTTATTTTGGGGCAAAATTGCAGAAATTTCACTTATTTCAAGGTAATAAGTCAGAAATTTTCCTTATTTTGGGGCAAAAAAACAGAAATTCCTTGTTTTGGGGGAAAAAGACAGAAATTCCACTTATTTAGAGGCAAAAAAGCAGAAATTCCCCATATTTTGGAGCAAAATTGCAGAAATTCCCCTAATTGTGGGGCAAAAAGGCAGAAATTCCCTATATGTTAGGGCAAAACGACAGAAATTCTCCTCATTTGGGGGCAAAATTCAGAAATTCCATTTATTTTGGGGCAAAATTCCCAAAATTCCCCTCATTTTGGGGCAAAATTGCAGAAATTTCAATTATTTTGGGGCAAAATTGCAGAAATTTCACTTTTTTCAGGGAAAAAAGGCCGAAATTTTCCGTTTTTAGAAGCAAAAAGGCAGAAATTCCTAATATTTTGAGGCAAAAATGCAGAAATTCCATTTATTTAGAGGCAAAAAAGCAGAAATTCCCCTTACTTTGGAGCAAAATTGCAGAAATTTCCCTTTTTATAGCCAAAAGGTATGCATTCATCTTATTTTCAGGCAAAAAGGCAGAAATTCCCCGTATTTTGTAGTAAAATTGCAGAAATTCCCTATATGTTGGGGCAAAAAGACAGAAATTCTCCTTATTTTGGGGCAAAACTCAGAAATTCCACTTATTTTGGAACAAAATTTCAGAAATTTCCCTTATTTTTGGCCAAAATTGCAGAAATTTCACTTATTTTGGGGCAAAATTGCAGAAATTTCACTTATTTCAGAGAAAAAAAGCAGAAATTTTCTTATTTTGGGGCAAAAAGCAGAAATTTCCCATATTTTGAGGCAAAAATGCAGAAATTCCCCTTATTTTGAGGTAAAAAGGCTGAAATTCCCCTTATTTGGGGGCAAAAAGGCAGAAATTTCCCATATTTTGGGGCAAAATTGCAGAAATTTCACTTATTTCAGGGTACTAAGTCAGAAATTTTTCTTACTTTGGGGCAAAAAAGACAGAAATTCCCTTTGTTTTCAGGGAAAAAGACAGAAATTCCACTTATTTAGAGGCAAAAATGCAGAAATTCCCCTTATTTTGAAGCAAAAATGAAGAAATTTCAATTTCTTATGGCAATAAGGTATGCATTCTTCTTATTTTCAGGCAAAAAGGCAGAAATTCTTTGTATTTTGGAGCAAGATTGCAGAAATTCCCCTAATTGTGGGGCAAAAAGGCAGAAATCCCCTATATGTTGGGGCAAAAAGAAAGAAATTCTCCTTATTTTGGGGCAAAACTCAGAAATTCCACTTATTTTGGGGCAAAATTTCAGAAATTTCCCTTATTTTGGAGCAAAATTGCAGAAATTTCACTTATTTCAAAGAAAAAAAGCACAAATTTTCTTATTTTGGGGAAAAAGGCAGAAATTTCATTTATTTTGGTACAAAATTGCGGAAATTTTTCTTAATTTGGGCAAAAATGCAGAAATTTCCCATATTTTTCGACAAAAATGCAGAAATTTCCCTTATTTTGAGGTAAAAAGGCTGAAATTCCCCTTATTTTGGGGCAAAAAGTTAGAAATTCCCCTTATTTTAAAGGAAAAAGACAGAAATTCCATTTATTTTTGTGGAAAAGTCAGAAATTGCACTTATTTTGAGTCAAAAAGGCGGAAAATCCCCTTATTTTGGTGTAAAAAATGAAGAAATTAACCTTTTTTATGGCAAAAAGGTATACATTCTTTTTATTTTCGAGCAAAATTGCAGAAATTCCCCTAATTATGGGGAAAAAAGGCAGAAATTCCCCGTAATTTGGAGCAAAATTGCAGAAATTCCCCTAATTTTGGGGCAAAAACGCAGAACGTCCCTTTATTTTGGGGTAAAACTGCAGAAATTTCACTTATTTCGCGGCAAAATGGCAGAAATTCCCTTTATTTTCGGAGAAAAAGGCAGAAAATCCCCGTATTTTAGAGCAAAATTGCAGAAATTTACCTAATTTTGGGGTAAAACGTGCAGTAATTTTCTTTATTTTGGGGCAAAAAGGCAGAAATTCCCCTTATTTTGGGGCAAAAATCAAAAATATCCCTTATTTTGGGGCAAAATTTTAGAAATTTCTTTTATTTTGGTACAGAATTGCAGAAATTTTTCTTATTTTGTGGCAAAAAGGAAGAAATTTCCCATATTTTGGAACAAAAATGCAGAAATTCCCCTTATTTTGAGGTAAAAAGGCTGAAATTCCCCTTATTTCGGGGCAAAAAGGCAGAAATTTCCCTTATTTTGGGGCAAAATTGCAGAAATTTCACTTATTTCAGGGTAATAAGTCAGAAATTTTCCTTACTTTGGGGCCAAAAGGACAAAAATTCCCTTTGTTTTGGGGGAAAAAGACAGAAATTCCACTTATTTAGAGGCAAAAAAGCAGAAATTTCTCTTATTTTGGAGCAAAAATGAAGAAATTTCCCTTTTTTCTGGCAAAAAGTTATGCATTCTTCTTATTTTCGGGCAAAAAGGCAGAAATTCCCCGTATTTTGGAGCAAAATTGCAGAAATTCCCCTAATTGTGGGGCAAAAAGGCAGAAATTCCCTATATGTTGGGGCAAAAAGACAGAAATTCTCATTATTTTGGGGCAAAACTCAGAAATTCCACTTATTTTGGCGCAAAATTCCAGAAATTTCCCTTATTTTGAGGCAAAATTGCAGAAATTTCACTTATTTTGGGGCAAAATTGCAAAAATTTCACTTATGTCAGAAAAAAAGCAGAAATTTTCTTATTTTGGTGCAAAAAGGCAGAAATTTCTAATATTTTGGTACAAAATTGCAGAAATTTTTCTTATTTTAGGGCAAAAAGGCAGAAATCTCCCATATTTTGGGGCAAAAATGCAGAAATTCCTCTTATTTTTAGGTAAAAAGGCTGAAATTCCCCTTATTTGGGGGCAAAAAGGCAGAAATTTCCCTTATTTTGAGGAAAAATTGCAGAAATTTCACTTATTTCAGAGAACAAAAGCAGAAATTTTCTTATTTTGGGGCAAAAAGGCAGACATTTCTTTTATTTTGGTACAAAATTGCAGAAATGTTTCTTATTTTGGGGCAAAAAGGCAGAAATCTCCCATATTTTGGGGCAAAAAAGCAGAAATTTCCCTTATTTTGAGGTAAAAACGCTGAAATTCCCCTTATTTGGGGGCAAAAAGGCAGAAATTTCCCTTATTTTGAGGCAAAATTGCAGAAATTTCACTTATTTCAGAATAATAAGTCAGAAATTTTCCTTATTTTGGGGCAAAAAACAGAAATTCTCTTTGTTTTAAAGGAAAAAGACTGATATTCCACTTATTTAGAGGCTAAAAAGCAGAAATTCTTATTATTTTGGAGCAAAAATGAAGAAATTTTCCTTTTTTTGTGGAAAAAGGTATACATTCCTCTAATTTTCGGGCTAAAAAGCAGAAATTCCCCGTATTTTGGAGCAAAATTGCAGAAATTCCCCTAATTGTGTGGAAAAAAGGCAGAAATTCCCTATATGTTAGGGCAAAAAGACAGAAATTCTCCTTATTTTGGGGCAAAACTCAGAAATTCCACTTATTTTGGGGCAAAATTCCAGAAATTTCCCTTATTTTGGGGCAAAATTGCAGAAATTTCACTTATTTTGGGGCGAAATTGCAGAAATTTCACTTTTTTCATGGAAAAAAAGGCAGAAATTTTCCTTATTTTGGGGCAAAAAGGCAGAAATTCCTAATATTTTCTGGCAAAAATTCAGAAATTCCTCTTATTTTGAGGTAAAAAGGCTGAAATTCCCCTTATTTGGGGGCAAAAAGGCATAAATTTCCCTTATTTTGGGGCAAAATTGCAGAAATTTCACTTATTTCAGGGTAATAAGTCAGAAATTTTCCTTATTTTGGGGCAAAAAAGACAGAAATTCCCTTTGTTTTGGGATAAAAAGACAGAAATTCCACTTATTTAGAGGCAAAAAAGCAGAAATTCCACTTATTTTGGAGTAAAAATTAAGAGATTTCCCTTTTTTATTGCAAAAAGGTATGCATTCTTTTTATTTTCGGACAAAAAGGCAGAAATTCCCCGTATTTTGGAGCAAAATTGCAGAAATTTCACTTATTTCAGAATAAAAATGAGAAATTTTCTTATTTTGGGGCAAAAGGCAGAAATTCCCCTTATTTTATGGCAAAATTGCAGAAATTGCCTTTATTTGGGGACAAAAAACAGAAATTCCCTTTATTTTGGGGCAAAATTGCAGAAAATTTTTTTATTATGGGAAAAAATTGAAGATATTTCTTTTATTTTAAGGCAAAGTTGCAGAAATTTCACGTATTTCAGAGAAAAAAACAAAAATCTTTCTTATTTTTGGCAAAATGCAGAAATTACCATTATTTTGGGGCAAAAAGGCAGAAATTCACCTTATTTTGGGGTAAAATTGAAGACATGTCACATATTTCAGGGCATAAAGGCAGAAATTACCCTTATTTGGGGGCAAAAAGGCAGAAATTCCCCTTATTTTGGGATAAAATAGCAGAAATTACCCTTGTTTGGGGGCAAAAAGGCAGAAAATCCCCTTAATTTCGGGCAAAAAGGCAGAAATTCTCTGTATTTTGGATCAAAATTGCAGAAATTCTCCTAATATTGGGGCAAAAATGCAGAAATTCCCTTTATTTGGGGCAAATTGGCAGAAGTTCCCCTTATTTTCAGGAAAAGAGGCAGAAATTCCCATTATTTTGAAGCAAAATTGCAGAAACTCCCCTAATTTTGGGGCAAAAAGGCAGAAATTCCCTTTATTTTGGGGCAAAAATACAGAAATTCTCCTTATATCTGGGCAAAAATCAGAAATTTCCCTTATTTTGGAGCAAAATTTTAGAAATTTCTTTTATTTTGGTACAGAATTGGAGAAATTTTTCTTATTCTGTGGCAAAAAGGCAGAAATTTCTTTTATTTTGGTGCAAAATTGCAGAAATTTTTCTTATTTTGGGGCAAAAAGGCATAAATTTCCCATATTTTGGGGCAAAAATGTAGAAATTTTCTTTATTTTGAGGTAAAAAGGCTGAAATTTCCCTTATTTGGGGGCAAAAAGGCAGAAATTTCTCTTATTTTGGGGCAAATTGCAAAATTTCACTTATTTCAGAAAAAAAGGAAAAATTTTCTTATTTGGGGGCAAAAAGGCAGAAATTTCTTTTATTTTGGTGCAAAATTACAGAAATTTTCTTTATTTTGGGGCAAAAAAGACAGAAATTCCCTTTGTTTTGGGGGAAAAAGACAGAAATTCCACTTCTTTAGAGGCAAAAAAGCAGAAATTCCCCTTATTTTGGAGCAAAAATGAAGAAATTTCCCTTTTTCATGGCAAAAAGGTATGCATTCTTCTTATTTTCGGGCAAAAAGGCAGAAATTCCCTATATGTTGGAGCAAAAAGACAGAAATTCTCCTTATTTGGGGGCAAAACTCAGATATTCCACATATTTTGGGGCAAAATTCCATAAATTTCCCTTATTTTGGGGCAAAATTGCAGAAATATCACTTATTTTAAGGCAAAATTGGAGAAATTTCACTTATTTCAGAAGAAAAAAGCAGAAATTTTCTTGTTTTGGGGCAAAAAGGGAGAAATTTCTTTTATTTTTGTACAAAATTGCAGAAATTTTTCTTATTTTGGGGCAAGAAGGCAGAAATTTCCTATATTTTGGGGCAAAAATTCAGAAATTCCCCTTATTTTTAGGTAAAAAGGCTGAAATTCTCTTTATTTGGGAGCAAAAAGGCAGAAATTGCCCTGATTTTGTGGCAAAATTCCAGAAATTTCACTTATTTTAGGGTAATAAGTCAGAAATTTTTTATTTTGGGGCAAAAAGGCAGAAATTTCTTTTATTTTGGTACAAAATTACAGAAATTTTTCTTATTTTGGGGCAAAAAAGAAGAAATTTCCCTTATTTTGGGGCAAAATTGCAGAAATTTCACTTATTTTGATGTAAAAAGGCTGAAATTCCCCTTATTTTGGGGCAAAATGGCAGAAGTTTTCCTTATTTTGGGGCAAAATTGCAGAAATTTCACTTATTTCAAGGTAATAAGTCAGAAATTTTCCTTATTTTGGGGCAAAAAAACAGAAATTCCTTGTTTTGGGGGAAAAAGACAGAAATTCCACTTATTTAGAGGCAAAAAAGCAGAAATTCCCAATATTTTGGAGCAAAATTGCAGAAATTCCCCTAATTGTGGGGCAAAAAGGCAGAAATTTCCTATATGTTAGGGCAAAACGACAGAAATTCTCCTCATTTGGGGGCAAAATTCAGAAATTCCATTTATTTTGGGGCAAAATTCCCAAAATTCCCCTTATTTTGGGGCAAAATTGCAGAAATTTCAATTATTTTGGGGCAAAATTGCAGAAATTTCACTTTTTTCAGGGAAAAAAGGCCGAAATTTTCCGTTTTTAGGGGCAAAAAGGCAGAAATTCCTAATATTTTGAGGCAAAAATGCAGAAATTCATTTTATTTAGAGGCAAAAAAGCAGAAATTCCCCTTATTTTGGAGCAAAATTGCAGAAATTTCCCTTTTTATAGCCAAAAGGTATGCATTCTTCTTATTTTCAGGCAAAAGGGCAGAAATTCCCCGTATTTTGGAGTAAAATTGCAGAAATTCCCTATATGTTGGGGCAAAAAGACAGAAATTCTCCTTATTTTGGGGCAAAACTCAGAAATTCCACTTATTTTGGAACAAAATTTCAGAAATTTCCCTTATTTTTGGCCAAAATTGCAGAAATTTCACTTATTTTGGGGCAAAATTGCAGAAATTTCACTTATTTCAGAGAAAAAAAAGCAGAAATTTTCTTATTTTAGGGCAAAAAGGCAGAAATTTCCCATATTTTGAGGCAAAAATGCAGAAATTCCCCTTATTTTGAGGTAAAAAGGCTGAAATTCCCCTTATTTGGGAGAAAAGGCAGAAATTTCCCATATTTTGGGGCAAAATTGCAGAAATTTCACTTATTTCAGGGTACTAAGTCAGAAATTTTTCTTACTTTGGGGCAAAAAAGACAGAAATTCCCTTTGTTTTCAGGGAAAAAGACAGAAATTCCACTTATTTAGAGGCAAAAATGCAGAAATTCCCCTTATTTTGAAGCAAAAATAAAGAAATTTCTATTTCTTATGGCAAAAAGGTATGCATTCTTCTTATTTTCGGGCAAAAAGGCAGAAATTCTTTGTATTTCGGAGCAAAATTGCAGAAATTCCCCTAATTGTGGGGCAAAAAGGCAGAAATCCCCTATATGTTGGGGCAAAAAGAAAGAAATTCTCCTTATTTTGGGGCAAAACTCAGAAATTCCACTTATTTTGGGGCAAAATTTCAGAAATTTCCCTCATTTTGGAGCAAAATTGCAGAAATTTCACTTATTTCAAAGAAAAAAAGCACAAATTTTCTTATTTTGGGGCAAAAAGGCAGAAATTTCATTTATTTTGGTACAAAATTGCGGAAATTTTTCTTAATTTGGGCAAAAATGCAGAAATTTCCCATATTTTTCGAGAAAAATGCAGAAATTCCCCTTATTTTGAGGTAAAAAGGCTGAAATTCCCCTTATTTTGGGGCAAAAAGTTAGAAATTCCCCTTATTTTAAAGGAAAAGACAGAAATTCCGTTTATTTTTGTGGAAAAGTCAGAAATTGCACTTATTTTGAGTCAAAAAGGCGGAAAATCCCCTTATTTTGGGGTAAAAAATGAAGAAATTAACTTTTTTTATGGCAAAAAGGTATACATTCTTTTTATTTTCGAGCAAAATTGCAGAAATTCCCCTAATTATGGGGAAAAAAGGCAGAAATTCCCCGTAATTTGGAGCAAAATTGCAGAAATTCCCCTAATTTTGGGGCAAAAACGCAGAACGTCCCTTTATTTTGGGGTAAAACTGCAGAAATTTCACTTATTTCGCGGCAAAATGGCAGAAATTCCCTTTATTTTCGGAGAAAAAGGCAGAAAATCCCCGTATTTTAGAGCAAAATTGCAGAAATTTACCTAATTTTGGGGTAAAACATGCAGTAATTTTCTTTATTTTGGGGCAAAAAGGCAGAAATTCCCCTTATTTTGGGGCAAAAATCAAAAATATCCCTTATTTTGGGGCCAAATTTTAGAAATTTCTTTTATTTTTGTACAGAATTGCAGAAATTTTTCTTATTTTGTGGCAAAAAGGAAGAAATTTCCCATATTTTGGAACAAAAATGCAGAAATTCCCCTTATTTTGAGGTAAAAAGGCTGAAATTCCCCTTATTTCGGGGCAAAAAGGCAGAAATTTCCCTTATTTTGGGGCAAAATTGCAGAAATTTCACTTATTTCAGGGTAATAAGTCAGAAATTTTCCTTACTTTGGGGCCAAAAGGACAAAAATTCCCTTTGTTTTGGGGGAAAAAGACAGAAATTCCACTTATTTAGAGGCAAAAAAGCAGAAATTTCTCTTATTTTGGAGCAAAAATGAAGAAATTTCCCTTTTTCCTGGCAAAAAGTTATGCATTCTTCTTATTTTTGGGCAAAAAGGCAGAAATTCCCCGTATTTTGGAGCAAAAGTGCAGAAATTCCCCTAATTGTGGGGCAAAAAGGCAGAAATTCCCTATATGTTGGGGCAAAAAGACAGAAATTCTCATTATTTTGGGGCAAAACTCAGAAATTCCACTTATTTTGGCGCAAAATTCCAGAAATTTCCCTTATTTTGAGGCAAAATTGCAGAAATTTCACTTATTTTGGGGCAAAATTGCAAAAATTTCACTTATGTCAGAAAAAAGCAGAAATTTTCTTATTTTGGTGCAAAAAGGCAGAAATTTCTAATATTTTGGTACAAAATTGCAGAAATTTTTCTTATTTTAGGGCAAAAAGGCAGAAATCTCCCATATTTTGGGGCAAAAATGCAGAAATTCCTCTTATTTTTAGGTAAAAAGGCTGAAATTCCCCTTATTTGGGGGCAAAAAGGCAGAAATTTCCCTTATTTTGAGGCAAAATTGCAGAAATTTCACTTATTTCAGAGAACAAAAGCAGAAATTTTCTTATTTTGGGGCAAAAAGGCAGAAATTTCTTTATTTTGGTACAAAATTGCAGAAATGTTTCTTATTTTGGGGCAAAAAGGCAGAAATCTCCCATATTTTGGGGCAAAAAAGCAGAAATTTCCCTTATTTTGAGGTAAAAACGCTGAAATTCCCCTTATTTGGGGGCAAAAAGGCAGAAATTTCCCTTATTTTGAGGCAAAATTGCAGAAATTTCACTTATTTCAGAATAATAAGTCAGAAATTTTCCTTATTTTGGGGCAAAAAACAGAAATTCTCTTTGTTTTAAAGGAAAAAGACTGATATTCCACTTATTTAGAGGCTAAAAAGCAGAAATTCTTATTATTTTGGAGCAAAAATGAAGAAATTTTCCTTTTTTTGTGGAAAAAGGTATACATTCCTCTAATTTTCGGGCTAAAAAGCAGAAATTCCCCGTATTTTGGAGCAAAATTGCAGAAATTCCCCTAATTGTGGGGCAAAAAGGCAGAAATTCCCTATATGTTGGGGCAAAAAGACAGAAATTCTCCTTATTTTGGGGCAAAACTCAGAAATTCCACTTATTTTGGGGCAAAATTCCAGAAATTTCCCTTATTTTGGGGCAAAATTGCAGAAATTTCACTTATTTTGGGGCGAAATTGCAGAAATTTCACTTTTTTCATGCAAAAAAAGGCAGAAATTTTCCTTATTTTGGGGCAAAAAGGCAGAAATTCCTAATATTTTCTGGCAAAAATTCAGAAATTCCTTTTATTTTGAGGTAAAAAGGCTGAAATTCCCCTTATTTGGGGGCAAAAAGGCATAAATTTCCCTTATTTTGGGGCAAAATTGCAGAAATTTCACTTATTTCAGGGTAATAAGTCAGAAATTTTCCTTATTTTGGGGCAAAAAAGACAGAAATTCCCTTTGTTTTGGGATAAAAAGACAGAAATTCCACTTATTTAGAGGCAAAAAAGCAGAAATTCCACTTATTTTGGAGTAAAAATTAAGAGATTTCCCTTTTTTATGGCAAAAAGGTATGCATTCTTTTTATTTTCGGACAAAAAGGCAGAAATTCCCCGTATTTTGGAGCAAAATTGCAGAAATTTCACTTATTTCAGAATAAAAATGAGAAATTTTCTTATTTTGGGGCAAAAGGCAGAAATTCCCCTTATTTTATGGCAAAATTGCAGAAATTGCCTTTATTTGGGGACAAAAAACAGAAATTCCCTTTATTTTGGGGCAAAATTGCAGAAAATTTTTTTATTATGAGAAAAAATTGAAGATATTTCTTTTATTTTAAGGCAAAATTGCAGAAATTTCACTTATTTCAGAGAAAAAAACAAAAATCTTTCTTATTTTTGGCAAAATGCAGAAATTCCCATTATTTTGGGGCAAAAAGGCAGAAATTCACCTTATTTTGGGGTAAAATTGAAGACATGTCACATATTTCAGGGCATAAAGGCAGAAATTGCCCTTATTTGGGGGCAAAAAGGCAGAAATTCCCCTTATTTTGGGATAAAATTGCAGAAATTACCCTTGTTTGGGGGCAAAAAGGCAGAAAATCCCCTTAATTTCGGGCAAAAAGCCAGAAATTCCCTGTATTTTGGAGCAAAATTGCAGAAATTCTTCTAATATTGGGGCAAAAATGCAGAAATTCCCTTTATTTGGGGCAAATTGGCAGAAGTTCCCCTTATTTTCAGGAAAAGAGGCAGAAATTCCCATTATTTTGAAACAAAATTGCAGAAACTCCCCTAATTTTGGGGCAAAAAGGCAGAAATCCCCTTTATTTTGGGGCAAAAATACAGAAATTCTCCTTATATCTGGGCAAAAATCAGAAATTTCCCTTATTTTGGAGCAAAATTTTAGAAATTTCTTTTATTTTGGTACAGAATTGGAGAAATTTTTCTTATTCTGTGGCAAAAAGGCAGAAATTTCTTTTATTTTGGTGCAAAATTGCAGAAATTTTTCTAATTTTGGGGCAAAAAGGCATAAATTTCCCATATTTTGGGGCAAAAATGTAGAAATTTTCTTTATTTTGAGGTAAAAAGGCTGAAATTTCCCTTATTTGGGGGCAAAAAGGCAGAAATTTCTCTTATTTTGGGGCAAAATTGCAGAAATTTCACTTATTTCAGAAAAAAAGGAAAAATTTTCTTATTTGGGGGCAAAAAGGCAGAAATTTCTTTTATTTTGGTGCAAAATTACAGAAATTTTCTTTATTTTGGGGCAAAAAAGACAGAAATTCCCTTTGTTTTGGGGGAAAAAGACAGAAATTCCACTTATTTAGAGGCAAAAAAGCAGAAATTCCCCTTATTTTGGAGCAAAAATAAAGAAATTTCCCTTTTTCATGGCAAAAAGGTATGCATTCTTCTTATTTTCGGGCAAAAAGGCAGAAATTCCCTATATGTTGGAGCAAAAAGACCAAAATTCTCCTTATTTGGGGGCAAAACTCAGATATTCCACATATTTTGGGGCAAAATTCCATAAATTTCCCTTATTTTGGGGCAAAATTGCAGAAATATCACTTATTTTAAGGCAAAATTGGAGAAATTTCACTTATTTCAGAAGAAAAAAGCAGAAATTTTCTTGTTTTGGGGCAAAAAGGGAGAAATTTCTTTTATTTTTGTACAAAATTGCAGAAATTTTTCTTATTTTGGGGCAAGAAGGCAGAAATTTCCTATATTTTGGGGCAAAAATTCAGAAATTCCCCTTATTTTTAGGTAAAAAGGCTGAAATTCTCTTTATTTGGGAGCAAAAAGGCAGAAATTGCCCTGATTTTGTGGCAAAATTCCAGAAATTTCACTTATTTTAGGGTAATAAGTCAGAAATTTTTTATTTTGGGGCAAAAAGGCAGAAATTTCTTTTATTTTGGTACAAAATTACAGAAATTTTTCTTATTTTGGGGCAAAAAAGAAGAAATTTCCCTTATTTTGGGGCAAAATTGCAGAAATTTCACTTATTTTGATGTAAAAAGGCTGAAATTCCCCTTATTTTGGGGCAAAATGGCAGAAGTTTTCCTTATTTTGGGGCAAAATTGCAGAAATTTCACTTATTTCAAGGTAATAAGTCAGAAATTTTCCTTATTTTTGGGGCAAAAAAACAGAAATTCCTTGTTTTGGGGGAAAAAGACAGAAATTCCACTTATTTAGAGGCAAAAAAGCAGAAATTCCCAATATTTTGGAGCAAAATTGCAGAAATTCCCCTAATTGTGGGGCAAAAAGGCAGAAATTCCCTATATGTTAGGGCAAAACGACAGAAATTCTCCTCATTTGGGGGCAAAATTCAGAAATTCCATTTATTTTGGGGCAAAATTCCCAAAATTCCCCTTATTTTGGGGCAAAATTGCAGAAATTTCAATTATTTTGGGGCAAAATTGCAGAAATTTCACTTTTTTCAGGGAAAAAAGGCCGAAATTTTCCGTTTTTAGGGGCAAAAAGGCAGAAATTCCTAATATTTTGAGGCAAAAATGCAGAAATTCCATTTATTTAAAGGCAAAAAAGCAGAAATTCCCCTTATTTTGGAGCAAAATGGCAGAAATTTCCCTTTTTATAGCCAAAAGGTATGCATTCTTCTTATTTTCAGGCAAAAGGGCAGAAATTCCCCGTATTTTGGAGTAAAATTGCAGAAATTCCCTATATGTTGGGGCAAAAAGACAGAAATTCTCCTTATTTATGGGCAAAACTCAGAAATTCCACTTATTTTGGAACAAAATTTCAGAAATTTCCCTTATTTTTGGCCAAAATTGCAGAAATTTCACTTATTTTGGGGCAAAATTGCAGAAATTTCACTTATTTCAGGGAAAAAAAGCAGAAATTTTCTTATTTTGGGGCAAAAAGGCAGAAATTTCCCATATTTTGAGGCAAAAATGCAGAAATTCCCCTTATTTTGAGGTAAAAAGGCTGAAATTCCCCTTATTTGGGGGCAAAAAGGCAGAAATTTCCCATATTTTGGGGCAAAATTGCAGAAATTTCACTTATTTCAGGGTACTAAGTCAGAAATTTTTCTTACTTTGGGGCAAAAAAGACAGAAATTCCCTTTGTTTTCAGGGAAAAAGACAGAAATTCCACTTATTTAGAGGCAAAAATGCAGAAATTCCCCTTATTTTGAAGCAAAAATGAAGAAATTTCTATTTCTTATGGCAAAAAGGTATGCATTCTTCTTATTTTCGGGCAAAAAGGCAGAAATTCTTTGTATTTTGGAGCAAAATTGCAGAAATTCCCCTAATTGTGGGGCAAAAAGGCAGAAATCCCCTATATGTTGGGGCAAAAAGAAAGAAATTCTCCTTATTTTGGGGCAAAACTCAGAAATTCCACTTATTTTGGGGCAAAATTTCAGAAATTTCCCTCATTTTGGAGCAAAATTGCAGAAATTTCACTTATTTCAAAGAAAAAAAGCACAAATTTTCTTATTTTGGGGCAAAAAGGCAGAAATTTCATTTATTTGGTACAAAATTGCGGAAATTTTTCTTAATTTGGGCAAAAATGCAGAAATTTCCCATATTTTTCGACAAAAATGCAGAAATTCCCCTTATTTTGAGGTAAAAAGGCTGAAATTCCCCTTATTTTGGGGCAAAAAGTTAGAAATTCCCCTTATTTTAAAGGAAAAAGACAGAAATTCCGTTTATTTTTGTGGAAAAGTCAGAAATTGCACTTATTTTGAGTCAAAAAGGCGGAAAATCCCCTTATTTTGGGGTAAAAAATGAAGAAATTAACCTTTTTTATGGCAAAAAGGTATACATTCTTTTTATTTTCGAGCAAAATTGCAGAAATTCCCCTAATTATGGGGAAAAAAGGCAGAAATTCCCCGTAATTTGGAGCAAAATTGCAGAAATTCCCCTAATTTTGGGGCAAAAACGCAAAACGTCCCTTTATTTTGGGGTAAAACTGCAGAAATTTCACTTATTTTGCGGCAAAATGGCAGAAATTCCCTTTATTTTCGGAGAAAAAGGCAGAAAATCCCCGTATTTTAGAGCAAAATTGCAGAAATTTACCTAATTTTGGGGTAAAACATGCAGTAATTTTCTTTATTTTGGGGCAAAAAGGCAGAAATTCCCCTTATTTTGGGGCAAAAATCAAAAATATCCCTTATTTTGGGGCCAAATTTTAGAAATTTCTTTTATTTTTGTACAGAATTGCAGAAATTTTTCTTATTTTGTGGCAAAAAGGAAGAAATTTCCCATATTTTGGAACAAAAATGCAGAAATTCCCCTTATTTTGAGGTAAAAAGGCTGAAATTCCCCTTATTTGGGGGCAAAAAGGCAGAAATTTCCCATATTTTGGGGAAAAATTGCAGAAATTTCACTTATTTCAGGGTACTAAGTCAGAAATTTTTCTTACTTTGGGGCAAAAAAGACAGAAATTCCCTTTGTTTTCAGGGAAAAAGACAGAAATTCCACTTATTTAGAGGCAAAAATGCAGAAATTCCCCTTATTTTGGAGCAAAAATGAAGAAATTTCCCTTTTTTATGGCAAAAAGGTATGCATTCTTCTTATTTTCGGGCAAAAAGGCAGAAATTCCCCCTATTTTAGAGCAAAATTGCAGAAATTCCCCTAATTGTGGGGCAAAAAGGCAGAAATTCCCTATATGTTGGGGCAAAATACAGAAATTTTCCTTATTTTGGTGAAAAACTCAGAAATTCCACTTATTTTGGGGCAAAATTGCAGAAATTTCCCTTATTTTGGGGCAAAATTGCAGAAATTTCACTTATTTTGGGGCAAAATTGCAAAAATTTCACTTATGTCAGAAAAAAAGCAGAAATTTTCTTATTTTGGTGCAAAAAGGCAGAAATTTCTAATATTTTGGTACAAAATTGCAGAAATTTTTCTTATTTTAGGGCAAAAAGGCAGAAATCTCCCATATTTTGGGGCAAAAATGCAGAAATTCCTCTTATTTTTAGGTAAAAAGGCTGAAATTCCCCTTATTTGGGGGCAAAAAGGCAGAAATTTCCCTTATTTTGAGGCAAAATTGCAGAAATTACACTTATTTCAGAGAACAAAAGCAGAAATTTTCTTATTTTGGGCAAAAAGGCAGAAATTTCTTTTATTTTGGTACAAAATTGCAGAAATGTTTCTTATTTTGGGGCAAAAAGGCAGAAATCTCCCATATTTTGGGGCAAAAAAGCAGAAATTTCCCTTATTTTGAGGTAAAAACGCTGAAATTCCCCTTATTTGGGGGCAAAAAGGCAGAAATTTACCTTATTTTGAGGCAAAATTGCAGAAATTTCACTTATTTCAGAATAATAAGTCAGAAATTTTCCTTATTTTGGGGCAAAAAACAGAAATTCTCTTTGTTTTAAAGGAAAAAGACTGATATTCCACTTATTTAGAGGCTAAAGAGCAGAAATTCTTATTATTTTGGAGCAAAAATGAAGAAATTTTCCTTTTTTTGTGGAAAAAGGTATACATTCCTCTAATTTTCGGGCTAAAAAGCAGAAATTCCCCGTATTTTGGAGCAAAATTGCAGAAATTCCCCTAATTGTGTGGAAAAAAGGCAGAAATTCCCTATATGTTAGGGCAAAAAGACAGAAATTCTCCTTATTTTGGGGCAAAACTCAGAAATTCCACTTATTTTGGGGCAAAATTCCAGAAATTTCCCTTATTTTGGGGCAAAATTGCAGAAATTTCACTTATTTTGGGGCGAAATTGCAGAAATTTCACTTTTTTCATGGAAAAGAAGGCAGAAATTTTCCTTATTTTGGGGCAAAAAGGCAGAAATTCCTAATATTTTCTGGCAAAAATTCAGAAATTCCTCTTATTTTGAGGTAAAAAGGCTGAAATTCCCCTTATTTGGGGGCAAAAAGGCATAAATTTCCCTTATTTTGGGGCAAAATTGCAGAAATTTCACTTATTTCAGGGTAATAAGTCAGAAATTTTCCTTATTTTGGGGCAAAAAAGACAGAAATTCCCTTTGTTTTGGGATAAAAAGACAGAAATTCCACTTATTTAGAGGCAAAAAGCAGAAATTCCACTTATTTTGGAGTAAAAATTAAGAGATTTCCCTTTTTTATGGCAAAAAGGTATGCATTCTTTTTATTTTCGGACAAAAAGGCAGAAATTCCCCGTATTTTGGAGAAAAATTGCAGAAATTTCACTTATTTCAGAATAAAAATGAGAAATTTTCTTATTTTGGGGCAAAAGGCAGAAATTCCCCTTATTTTATGGCAAAATTGCAGAAATTGCCTTTATTTGGGGACAAAAAACAGAAATTCCCTTTATTTTGGGGCAAAATTGCAGAAAATTTTTTTATTATGGGAAAAAATTGAAGATATTTCTTTTATTTTAAGGCAAAATTGCAGAAATTTCACTTATTTCAGAGAAAAAAACAAAAATCTTTCTTATTTTTGGCAAAATGCAGAAATTCCCATTATTTTGGGGCAAAAAGGCAGAAATTCACCTTATTTTGGGGTAAAATTGAAGACATGTCACATATTTCAGGGAATAAAGGCAGAAATTGCCCTTATTTGGGGGCAAAAAGGCAGAAATTCCCCTTATTTTGTGATAAAATTGCAGAAATTACCCTTGTTTGGGGGCAAAAAGGCAGAAAATCCCCTTAATTTCGGGCAAAAAGGCAGAAATTCCCTGTATTTTGGAGCAAAATTGCAGAAATTCTCCTAATATTGGGGCAAAAATGCAGAAATTCCCTTTATTTGGGGCAAATTGGCAGAAGTTCCCCTTATTTTCAGGAAAAGAGGCAGAAATTCCCATTATTTTGAAGCAAAATTGCAGAAACTCCCCTAATTTTGGGGCAAAAAGGCAGAAATTCCCTTTATTTTGGGGCAAAAATACAGAAATTCTCCTTATATCTGGGCAAAAATCAGAAATTTCCCTTATTTTGGAGCAAAATTTTAGAAATTTCTTTTATTTTGGTACAGAATTGGAGAAATTTTTCTTATTCTGTGGCAAAAAGGCAGAAATTTCTTTTATTTTGGTGCAAATTTGCAGAAATTTTTCTTACTTTGGGGCAAAAACGCATAAATTTCCCATATTTTGGGGCAAAAATGTAGAAATTTTCTTTATTTTGAGGTAAAAAGGCTGAAATTTCCCTTATTTGGGGGCAAAAAGGCAGAAATTTCTCTTATTTTGGGGCAAAATTACAGAAATTTCACTTATTTCAGAAAAAAAGGAAAAATTTTCTTATTTGGGGGCAAAAAGGCAGAAATTTCTTTTATTTTGGTGCAAAATTACAGAAATTTTCTTTATTTTGGGGCAAAAAAGACAGAAATTCCCTTTGTTTTGGGGGAAAAAGACAGAAATTCCACTTCTTTAGAGGCAAAAAAGCAGAAATTCCCCTTATTTTGGAGCAAAAATGAAGAAATTTCCCTTTTTCATGGCAAAAAGGTATGCATTCTTCTTATTTTCGGGCAAAAAGGCAGAAATTCCCTATATGTTGGGGCAAAAAGACAGAAATTCTCCTTATTTTGGGGCAAAACTCAGATATTCCACATATTTTGGGGCAAAATTCCATAAATTTCCCTTATTTTGGGGCAAAATTGCAGAAATATCACTTATTTTAAGGCAAAATTGGAGAAATTTCACTTATTTCAGAAGAAAAAAGCAGAAATTTTCTTGTTTTGGGGCAAAAAGGGAGAAATTTCTTTTATTTTTGTACAAAATTGCAGAAATTTTTCTTATTTTGGGGCAAGAAGGCAGAAATTTCCTATATTTTGGGGCAAAAATTCAGAAATTCCCCTTATTTTTAGGTAAAAAGGCTGAAATTCTCTTTATTTGGGAGCAAAAAGGCAGAAATTGCCCTGATTTTGTGGCAAAATTCCAGAAATTTCACTTATTTTAGGGTAATAAGTCAGAAATTTTTTATTTTGGGGCAAAAAGGCAGAAATTTCTTTTATTTTGGTACAAAATTACAGAAATTTTTCTTATTTTGGGGCAAAAAAGAAGAAATTTGCCTTATTTTGGGGCAAAATTGCAGAAATTTCATTATTTTGATGTAAAAAGGCTGAAATTCCCCTTATTTTGGGGCAAAATGGCAGAAGTTTTCCTAATTTTGGGGCAAAATTGCAGAAATTTCACTTATTTCAAGGTAATAAGTCAGAAATTTTCCTTATTTTGGGGCAAAAAAAACAGAAATTCCTTGTTTTGGGGGAAAAAGACAGAAATTCCACTTATTTAGAGGCAAAAATCAGAAATTCCTCATATTTTGGAGCAAAATTGCAGAAATTCCCCTAATTGTGGGGCAAAAAGGAAGAAATTCCCTATATTTTAGGGCAAAACGACAGAAATTCTCCTCATTTGGGGGCAAAATTCAGAAATTCCATTTATTTTGGGGCAAAATTCCCAAAATTCCCCTTATTTTGGGGCAAAATTGCAGAAATTTCAAATATTTTGGGGCAAAATTGCAGAAATTTCACTTTTTTCAGGGAAAAAAGCCCGAAATTTTCCGTTTTTGGGGGCAAAAAGGCAGAAATTCCTAATATTTTGAGGCAAAAATGCAGAAATTCCTCTTATTTTGAGGTAAAAAGGCTGAAATTCCCCTTATTTGGGGGCAAAAATGCAGAAATTTCTCTAATACTGGGGCAAAATTGCAGAAATTTCACTTATTTCAGGGTAATAATTCAGAAATTTTCCTTATTTTGGGGCAAAAAATACAGAAATTCCATTTGTATGGGGGGAAAAAGACAGAAATTCCATTTATTTAGAGGCAAAAAAGCAGAAATTCCCCTTATTTTGGAGCAAAATTGCAGAAATTTCCCTTTTTATAGCCAAAAGGTATGCATTCTTCTTATTTTCAGGCAAAAAGGCAGAAATTCCCCGTATTTTGGAGTAAAATTGCAGAAATTCCCTTAATTGTGGAGCAAAAAGACAGAAATTCTCCTTATTTTGGGGCAAAATTCAGAAATTCCACTTATTTTGGAACAAAATTTAAGAAATTTCCCTTATTTTTGGCCAAAATTGCAGAAATTTTACTTATTTTGGGGCAAAATTGCAGAAATTTCACTTATTTCAGGGAAAAAAAGCAGAAATTTTCTTATTTTGGGGCAAAAAGGCAGAAATTTCCCATATTTTGAGGCAAAAATGCAGAAATTCCCCTTATTTTGAAATAAAAAGGCTGAAATTCCCCTTATTTGGGGGCAAAAAGGCAGAAATTTCCCATATTTTGGGGCAAAATTGCAGAAATTTCACTTATTTCAGGGTACTAAGTCAGAAATTTTTCTTACTTTGGGGCAAAAGAGACAGAAATTCCCTTTGTTTTCAGGGAAAAAGACAGAAATTCCACTTATTTAGAGGCAAAAATGCAGAAATTCCCCTTATTTTGGAGCAAAAATGAAGAAATTTCCCTTTTTTATGGCAAAAAGGTATGCATTCTTCTTATTTTCGGGCAAAAAGTCAGAAATTCCCCCTATTTTAGAGCAAAATTGCAGAAATTCCCCTAATTGTGGGGAAAAAAACAGAAATTCCCTATATGTTGGGGCAAAAAGACAGAAATTCTCCATATTTTGGGGCAAAACTCAGAAATTCCACTTATTTTGGGGCAAAATTCCAAAAATTTCCCTTATTTTGGGGCAAAATTGCAGAAATTTCAATTATTTAGGGGCAAAATTGCAGAAATTTCACTTATTTCAGGGGAAAAAGACAGAAATTTCTTTTATTTTGGTACAAAATTGCAGAAATTTTTCTTATTTTGGGCAAAAAGGCAGAAATTTCCCATATTTTGAGGCAAAAATGCAGAAATTTCACTTATTTCAGGGTAATAAGTCAGAAATTTTCATTACTTTGGCGCAAAAAAGACAGAAATTCCCTTTGTTTTGGTGGAAAAAGACAGAAATTCCAATTCTTTAGAGGCAAAAATGCAGAAATTCCCCTTATTTTGGCGCAAAAATGAAGAAATTTCCCTTTTTTATGGCAAAAAGGTATGCATTCTTCTTATTTTCGGGCAAAAAGGCAGAAATTCCCCCTATTTTAGAGCAAAATTGCAGAAATTCCCCTAATTGTGGGGCAAAAAGGCAGAAATTCCCTATATGTTGGGGCAAAAAGACAGAAATTCTCCTTATTTTAAAGCAAAACTCAGAAATTTCACTTATTTTGGGGCAAAATTACAGAAATTTCACTTATTTCAGAAAAAAAAAGCAGAAATTTTCTTATTTTGGGGCAAAAAGGCAGAAATTTCTTTTATTTTGGTACAAAATTGCAGAAATTATTCTTATTTTGGGGCAAAAAAGCAGAAATTTCTCATATTTTGGGGCAAAATTGCAGAAAATTTCCTTATTTTGAGGTAAAAAGGCTAAAATTCCCCTTATTTGGTTGCAAAAAGGCAGAAATTTTCCTTATTTGGGGAAAAAATTGCAGAAATTTCACTTATTTCAGGGTAATAAGTCAGAAATTTTCTTTATTTTGGGGCAAAAAAAGACAGAAATTCTCTTTCTTTTTGGGGGTAAAAGACAGAAATTCCACTTATTTAGAGGCAAAAAAGCAGAAATTCCCATTATTTTGGAGCAAAAATGAAGAAATTTCTATTTTATGGCAAAAAGGTATGCATTCTTCTTATTTTCGGGCAAAAAGTCAGAAATTCCCCCTATTTTAGAGCAAAATTGCAGAAATTCCCCTAATTGTGGGGCAAAAAAACAGAAATTCCCTATATGTTGGGGCAAAAAGATAGAAATTCTCCATATTTTGGGGCAAAACTCAGAAATTCCACTTATTTTGGGGCAAAATTCCAAAAATTTCCCTTATTTTGGGGCAAAATTGCAGAAATTTCACTTATTTAGGGGCAAAATTGCAGAAATTTCACTTATTTCAGGGGAAAAAGACAGAAATTTCTTTTATTTTGGTACAAAATTGCAGAAATGTTTCTTATTTTGGGGCAAAAAGGCAGAAATCTCCCATATTTTGGGGCAAAAAAGCAGAAATTTCCCTTATTTTGAGGTAAAAACGCTGAAATTCCCCTTATTTGGGGGCAAAAAGGCAGAAATTTCCCTTATTTTGAGGCAAAATTGCAGAAATTTCACTTATTTCAGAATAATAAGTCAGAAATTTTCCTTATTTTGGGGCAAAAAACAGAAATTCTCTTTGTTTTAAAGGAAAAAGACTGATATTCCACTTATTTAGAGGCTAAAAAGCAGAAATTCTTATTATTTTGGAGCAAAAATGAAGAAATTTTCCTTTTTTTGTGGAAAAAGGTATACATTCCTCTAATTTTCGGGCTAAAAAGCAGAAATTCCCCGTATTTTGGAGCAAAATTGCAGAAATTCCCCTAATTGTGTGGAAAAAAGGCAGAAATTCCCTATATGTTAGGGCAAAAAGACAGAAATTCTCCTTATTTTGGGGCAAAACTCAGAAATTCCACTTATTTTGGGGCAAAATTCCAGAAATTTCCCTTATTTTGGGGCAAAATTGCAGAAATTTCACTTATTTTGGGGCGAAATTGCAGAAATTTCACTTTTTTCATGGAAAAAAAGGCAGAAATTTTCCTTATTTTGGGGCAAAAAGGCAGAAATTCCTAATATTTTCTGGCAAAAATTCAGAAATTCCTCTTATTTTGAGGTAAAAAGGCTGAAATTCCCCTTATTTGGGGGCAAAAAGGCATAAATTTCCCTTATTTTGGGGCAAAATTGCAGAAATTTCACTTATTTCAGGGTAATAAGTCAGAAATTTTCCTTATTTTGGGGCAAAAAAGACAGAAATTCCCTTTGTTTTGGGATAAAAAGACAGAAATTCCACTTATTTAGAGGCAAAAAAGCAGAAATTCCACTTATTTTGGAGTAAAAATTAAGAGATTTCCCTTTTTTATGGCAAAAAGGTATGCATTCTTTTTATTTTCGGACAAAAAGGCAGAAATTCCCTGTATTTTGGAGCAAAATTGCAGAAATTTCACTTATTTCAGAATAAAAATGAGAAATTTTCTTATTTTGGGGCAAAAGGCAGAAATTCCCCTTATTTTATGGCAAAATTGCAGAAATTGCCTTTATTTGGGGACAAAAAACAGAAATTCCCTTTATTTTGGGGCAAAATTGCAGAAAATTTTTTTATTATGGGAAAAAATTGAAGATATTTCTTTTATTTTAAGGCAAAATTGCAGAAATTTCACTTATTTCAGAGAAAAAAACAAAAATCTTTCTTATTTTTGGCAAAATGCAGAAATTCCCATTATTTTGGGGCAAAAAGGCAGAAATTCACCTTATTTTGGGGTAAAATTGAAGACATGTCACATATTTCAGGGAATAAAGGCAGAAATTGCCCTTATTTGGGGGCAAAAAGGCAGAAATTCCCCTTATTTTGTGATAAAATTGCAGAAATTACCCTTGTTTGGGGGCAAAAAGGCAGAAAATCCCCTTAATTTCGGGCAAAAAGGCAGAAATTCCCTGTATTTTGGAGCAAAATTGCAGAAATTCTCCTAATATTGGGGCAAAAATGCAGAAATTCCCTTTATTTGGGGCAAATTGGCAGAAGTTCCCCTTATTTTCAGGAAAAGAGGCAGAAATTCCCATTATTTTGAAGCAAAATTGCAGAAACTCCCCTAATTTTGGGGCAAAAAGGCAGAAATTCCCTTTATTTTGGGGCAAAAATACAGAAATTCTCCTTATATCTGGGCAAAAATCAGAAATTTCCCTTATTTTGGAGCAAAATTTTAGAAATTTCTTTTATTTTGGTACAGAATTGGAGAAATTTTTCTTATTCTGTGGCAAAAAGGCAGAAATTTCTTTTATTTTGGTGCAAATTTGCAGAAATTTTTCTTACTTTGGGGCAAAAACGCATAAATTTCCCATATTTTGGGGCAAAAATGTAGAAATTTTCTTTATTTTGAGGTAAAAAGGCTGAAATTTCCCTTATTTGGGGGCAAAAAGGCAGAAATTTCTCTTATTTTGGGGCAAAATTACAGAAATTTCACTTATTTCAGAAAAAAAGGAAAAATTTTCTTATTTGGGGGCAAAAAGGCAGAAATTTCTTTTATTTTGGTGCAAAATTACAGAAATTTTCTTTATTTTGGGGCAAAAAAGACAGAAATTCCCTTTGTTTTGGGGGAAAAAGACAGAAATTCCACTTCTTTAGAGGCAAAAAAGCAGAAATTCCCCTTATTTTGGAGCAAAAATGAAGAAATTTCCCTTTTTCATGGCAAAAAGGTATGCATTCTTCTTATTTTCGGGCAAAAAGGCAGAAATTCCCTATATGTTGGGGCAAAAAGACAGAAATTCTCCTTATTTTGGGGCAAAACTCAGATATTCCACATATTTTGGGGCAAAATTCCATAAATTTCCCTTATTTTGGGGCAAAATTGCAGAAATATCACTTATTTTAAGGCAAAATTGGAGAAATTTCACTTATTTCAGAAGAAAAAAGCAGAAATTTTCTTGTTTTGGGGCAAAAAGGGAGAAATTTCTTTTATTTTTGTACAAAATTGCAGAAATTTTTCTTATTTTGGGGCAAGAAGGCAGAAATTTCCTATATTTTGGGGCAAAAATTCAGAAATTCCCCTTATTTTTAGGTAAAAAGGCTGAAATTCTCTTTATTTGGGAGCAAAAAGGCAGAAATTGCCCTGATTTTGTGGCAAAATTCCAGAAATTTCACTTATTTTAGGGTAATAAGTCAGAAATTTTTTATTTTGGGGCAAAAAGGCAGAAATTTCTTTTATTTTGGTACAAAATTACAGAAATTTTTCTTATTTTGGGGCAAAAAAGAAGAAATTTGCCTTATTTTGGGGCAAAATTGCAGAAATTTCATTATTTTGATGTAAAAAGGCTGAAATTCCCCTTATTTTGGGGCAAAATGGCAGAAGTTTTCCTAATTTTGGGGCAAAATTGCAGAAATTTCACTTATTTCAAGGTAATAAGTCAGAAATTTTCCTTATTTTGGGGCAAAAAAAACAGAAATTCCTTGTTTTGGGGGAAAAAGACAGAAATTCCACTTATTTAGAGGCAAAAATCAGAAATTCCTCATATTTTGGAGCAAAATTGCAGAAATTCCCCTAATTGTGGGGCAAAAAGGAAGAAATTCCCTATATTTTAGGGCAAAACGACAGAAATTCTCCTCATTTGGGGGCAAAATTCAGAAATTCCATTTATTTTGGGGCAAAATTCCCAAAATTCCCCTTATTTTGGGGCAAAATTGCAGAAATTTCAAATATTTTGGGGCAAAATTGCAGAAATTTCACTTTTTTCAGGGAAAAAAGGCCGAAATTTTCCGTTTTTGGGGGCAAAAAGGCAGAAATTCCTAATATTTTGAGGCAAAAATGCAGAAATTCCTCTTATTTTGAGGTAAAAAGGCTGAAATTCCCCTTATTTGGGGGCAAAAATGCAGAAATTTCTCTAATACTGGGGCAAAATTGCAGAAATTTCACTTATTTCAGGGTAATAATTCAGAAATTTTCCTTATTTTGGGGCAAAAAATACAGAAATTCCATTTGTATGGGGGGAAAAAGACAGAAATTCCATTTATTTAGAGGCAAAAAAGCAGAAATTCCCCTTATTTTGGAGCAAAATTGCAGAAATTTCCCTTTTTATAGCCAAAAGGTATGCATTCTTCTTATTTTCAGGCAAAAAGGCAGAAATTCCCCGTATTTTGGAGTAAAATTGCAGAAATTCCCTTAATTGTGGAGCAAAAAGACAGAAATTCTCCTTATTTTGGGGCAAAATTCAGAAATTCCACTTATTTTGGAACAAAATTTAAGAAATTTCCCTTATTTTTGGCCAAAATTGCAGAAATTTTACTTATTTTGGGGCAAAATTGCAGAAATTTCACTTATTTCAGGGAAAAAAAGCAGAAATTTTCTTATTTTGGGGCAAAAAGGCAGAAATTTCCCATATTTTGAGGCAAAAATGCAGAAATTCCCCTTATTTTGAAATAAAAAGGCTGAAATTCCCCTTATTTGGGGGCAAAAAGGCAGAAATTTCCCATATTTTGGGGCAAAATTGCAGAAATTTCACTTATTTCAGGGTACTAAGTCAGAAATTTTTCTTACTTTGGGGCAAAAGAGACAGAAATTCCCTTTGTTTTCAGGGAAAAAGACAGAAATTCCACTTATTTAGAGGCAAAAATGCAGAAATTCCCCTTATTTTGGAGCAAAAATGAAGAAATTTCCCTTTTTTATGGCAAAAAGGTATGCATTCTTCTTATTTTCGGGCAAAAAGTCAGAAATTCCCCCTATTTTAGAGCAAAATTGCAGAAATTCCCCTAATTGTGGGGAAAAAAACAGAAATTCCCTATATGTTGGGGCAAAAAGACAGAAATTCTCCATATTTTGGGGCAAAACTCAGAAATTCCACTTATTTTGGGGCAAAATTCCAAAAATTTCCCTTATTTTGGGGCAAAATTGCAGAAATTTCAATTATTTAGGGGCAAAATTGCAGAAATTTCACTTATTTCAGGGGAAAAAGACAGAAATTTCTTTTATTTTGGTACAAAATTGCAGAAATTTTTCTTATTTTGGGCAAAAAGGCAGAAATTTCCCATATTTTGAGGCAAAAATGCAGAAATTTCACTTATTTCAGGGTAATAAGTCAGAAATTTTCATTACTTTGGCGCAAAAAAGACAGAAATTCCCTTTGTTTTGGTGGAAAAAGACAGAAATTCCAATTCTTTAGAGGCAAAAATGCAGAAATTCCCCTTATTTTGGCGCAAAAATGAAGAAATTTCCCTTTTTTATGGCAAAAAGGTATGCATTCTTCTTATTTTCGGGCAAAAAGGCAGAAATTCCCCCTATTTTAGAGCAAAATTGCAGAAATTCCCCTAATTGTGGGGCAAAAAGGCAGAAATTCCCTATATGTTGGGGCAAAAAGACAGAAATTCTCCTTATTTTAAAGCAAAACTCAGAAATTTCACTTATTTTGGGGCAAAATTACAGAAATTTCACTTATTTCAGAAAAAAAAAGCAGAAATTTTCTTATTTTGGGGCAAAAAGGCAGAAATTTCTTTTATTTTGGTACAAAATTGCAGAAATTATTCTTATTTTGGGGCAAAAAAGCAGAAATTTCTCATATTTTGGGGCAAAATTGCAGAAAATTTCCTTATTTTGAGGTAAAAAGGCTAAAATTCCCCTTA
This sequence comes from Micromys minutus, assembly GCF_963924665.1. Lineage (NCBI taxonomy): Eukaryota > Metazoa > Chordata > Mammalia > Rodentia > Muridae > Micromys > Micromys minutus. The sequence goes on along the minus strand of NW_027667661.1, from coordinate 160,185 downwards.
TTTGGTTGCAAAAAGGCAGAAATTTTCCTTATTTGGGGAAAAAATTGCAGAAATTTCACTTATTTCAGGGTAATAAGTCAGAAATTTTCTTTATTTTGGGGCAAAAAAAGACAGAAATTCTCTTTCTTTTTGGGGGTAAAAGACAGAAATTCCACTTATTTAGAGGCAAAAAAGCAGAAATTCCCATTATTTTGGAGCAAAAATGAAGAAATTTCTATTTTATGGCAAAAAGGTATGCATTCTTCTTATTTTCGGGCAAAAAGTCAGAAATTCCCCCTATTTTAGAGCAAAATTGCAGAAATTCCCCTAATTGTGGGGCAAAAAAACAGAAATTCCCTATATGTTGGGGCAAAAAGATAGAAATTCTCCATATTTTGGGGCAAAACTCAGAAATTCCACTTATTTTGGGGCAAAATTCCAAAAATTTCCCTTATTTTGGGGCAAAATTGCAGAAATTTCACTTATTTAGGGGCAAAATTGCAGAAATTTCACTTATTTCAGGGGAAAAAGACAGAAATTTCTTTTATTTTGGTACAAAATTGCAGAAATTTTTCTTATTTTGGGCAAAAAGGCAGAAATTTCCCATATTTTGAGGCAAAAATGCAGAAATTTCACTTATTTCAGGGTAATAAGTCAGAAATTTTCCTTACTTTGGGGCAAAAAAGACAGAAATTCCCTTTGTTTTGGTGGAAAAAGACAGAAATTCCACTTATTTAGAGGCAAAAATGCAGAAATTCCCCTTATTTTGGAGCAAAAATGAAGAAATTTCCCTTTTTTATGGCAAAAAGGTATGCATTCTTCTTATTTTCGGGCAAAAAGGCAGAAATTCCCCATATTTTAGAGCAAAATTGCAGAAATTCCCCTTATTGTGGGGCAAAAAGGCAGAAATTCCCTATATGTTAGGGGAAAAGACAGAAATTCTCCTTATTTTAGAGCAAAACTCAGAAATTTCATATATTTTTGGGGCAAAATTGCAGAAATTTCACTTATTTCAGGGAAAAAAAGCAGAAATTTTCTTATTTTGGGGCAAAAAGGCAGAAATTTCCCATATTTTGAGGCAAAAATGCAGAAATTCCCCTTATTTTGAGGTAAAAAGGCTGAAATTCCCCTTATTTGGGGGCAAAAAGGCAGAAATTTCCCATATTTTGGGGCAATATTGCAGAAATTTCACTTATTTCAGGGTACTAAGTCAGAAATTTTTCTTACTTTGGGGCAAAAAAGACAGAAATTCCCTTTGTTTTCAGGGAAAAAAAACAGAAATTCCACTTATTTAGAGGCAAAAATGCAGAAATTCCCCTTATTTTGGCGCAAAAATGAAGAAATTTCCCTTTTTTATGGCAAAAAGGTATGCATTCTTCTTATTTTCGGGCAAAAAGGCAGAAATTCCCCCTATTTTAGAGCAAAATTGCAGAAATTCCCCTAATTGTGGGGCAAAAAGGCAGAAATTCCCTATATGTTGGGGCAAAAAGACAGAAATTCTCTTTATTTTAAAGCAAAACTCAGAAATTTCACTTATTTTGGGGCAAAATTACAGAAATTTCACTTATTTCAGAAAAAAAAAGCAAAAATTTTCTTATTTTGGGGCAAAAAGGCAGAAATTTCTTTTATTTTGGTACAAAATTGCAGAAATTATTCTTATTTTGGGGCAAAAAAGCAGAAATTTCTCATATTTTGGGGCAAAATTGCAGAAAATTTCCTTATTTTGAGGTAAAAAGGCTAAAATTCCCTTTATTTGGTTGCAAAAGGCAGAAATTTTCCTTATTTGGGGGAAAAATTGCAGAAATTTCACTTATTTCAGGGTAATAAGTCAGAAATTTTCTTTAATTTGGGGCAAAAAAAGACAGAAATTCTCTTTGTTTTGGGGGTAAAAGACAGAAATTCCACTTATTTAGAGGCAAAAAAGCAGAAATTCCCATTATTTTGGAGCAAAAATGAAGAAATTTCTCTTTTTTATGGCAAAAAGGTATGCATTCTTCTTATTTTCGGGCAAAAAGGCAGAAATTCCCCCTATTTTAGAGCAAAATTGCAGAAATTCCCCTAATTGTGGGGCAAAAAAACAGAAATTCCCTATATGTTGGGGCAAAAAGATAGAAATTCTCCATATTTTGGGGCAAAACTCAGAAATTCCACTTATTTTGGGGCAAAATTCCAAAAATTTCCCTTATTTTGGGGCAAAATTGCAGAAATTTCACTTATTTAGGGGCAAAATTGCAGAAATTTCACTTATTTCAGGGGAAAAAGACAGAAATTTCTTTTATTTTGGTACAAAATTGCAGAAATTTTTCTTATTTTGGGCAAAAAGGCAGAAATTTCCCATATTTTGAAGCAAAAATGCAGAAATTTCACTTATTTCAGGGTAATAAGTCAGAAATTTTCCTTACTTTGGGGCAAAAAAGACAGAAATTCCCTTTGTTTTGGTGGAAAAAGACAGAAATTCCACTTATTTAGAGGTAAAAATGCAGAAATTCCCCTTATTTTGGAGCAAAAATGAAGAAATTTCCTTTTTTTATGGCAAAAAGGTATGCATTCTTCTTATTTTCGGGCAAAAAAGCATAAATTCCCCATATTTTAGAGCAAAATTGCAAATATTCCCCTTATTGTGGGGCAAAAAGGCAGAAATTCCCTATATGTTGGGGGGAAAAGACAGAAATTCTCCTTATTTTAGAGCAAAACTCAGAAATTTCATTTATTTTGGGGCAAAATTGCAGAAATTTCACTTATTTCAGAAAAAAAAAGCAGAAATTTTTTTATTTTGGGGCAAAAAGGCAGAAATTTCTTTTATTTTGGTACAAAATTGCAGAAAATTTTCTATTTTGGGGCAAAAAGGCAGAAATTTCTCATATTTTGGGGCAAAAATGCAGAAAATCCCCTTATTTTGAGGTAAAAAGGCTAAAATTCCCCTTATTTGGTTGCAAAAAGGCAGAAATTTCCCTTATTTTGGGGCAAAATTGCAGAAATTTCACTTATATCAGGGTAATAAGTCAGAAATTTTCCTTATTTTGGGGCAAAAAAGACAGAAATTCCCTTTGTTTTGGGGGAAAAAGACAGAAATTCCACTTATTAAGAGGCAAAAAAGCAGAAATTCCCCTTATTTTGGAGCAAAAATGAAGAAATTTCCCTTTTTTATGGCAAAAAGGTATGCATTCTTCTTGTTTTCGGGCAAAAAGGCAGAAATTCCCCGTTTTTTGGAGCAAAATTGCAGAAATTCCCCTAATTTTGGGGCAAAAAGGCAGAAATTCCCTATATGTTAGGGCAAAACGACAGAAATTCTCCTTATTTTGGGGCAAAATTCAGAAATTCCATTTCTTTTGGTGCAAAATTCCCAAAATTTCCCTTATTTTGGGGCAAAATTGCAGAAAGTTCATTTATTTAGGGGCAAAATTGCAGAAATTTCACTTTTTTCAGGGAAAAAAGGCCGAAATTTTCCATTTTTGGGGGCAAAAATGCAGAAATTCTTAATATTTTGTGGCAAAAATGCAGAAATTTCCCTTATTTTGAGGTAAAAAGGCTGAAATTCCCCTTATTTGGGGGCAAAAATGTAGAAATTTCTCTAATACTGGGACAAAATTGCAGAAATTTCACTTATTTCAGGGTAATAATTCAGAAATTTTCCTTATTTTGGGGCAAAAAATACAGAAATTCCATTTGTATGTGGGGAAAAAGACAGAAATTCCATTTATTTAGAGGCAAAAAAGCAGAAATTCCTATTATTTTGGAGCAAAATTGCAGAAATTTCCCTTTTTATAGCAAAAAGGTATGCATTCTTCTTATTTTCAGGCAAAAAGGCAGAAATTCCCTGTATTTTGGAGTAAAATTGCAAAAATTCCCTTAATTGTAGGGCAAAAAGACAGAAATTCTCCTTATTTTGGGGCAAAACTCAGAAATTCCACTTATTTTAGAACAAAATTTCAGAAATTTCCCTTATTTTTGGCCAAAATTGCAGAAATTTCACTTATTTTGGGGCAAAATTGCAGAAATTTCACTTATTTCAGGGAAAAAAAGCAGAAATTTTCTTATTTTGGGGCAAAAAGGCAGAAATTTCCCATATTTTGAGGCAAAAATGCAGAAATTCCCCTTATTTTGAGGTAAAAAGGCTGAAATTCCCCTTATTTGGGGGCAAAAAGGCAGAAATTTCCCATATTTTGGGGCAAAATTGCAGAAATTTCACTTATTTCAGGGTACTAAGTCAGAAATTTTTCTTACTTTGGGGCAAAAAAGACAGAAATTCCCTTTGTTTTCAGGGAAAAAAACAGAAATTCCACTTATTTAGAGGCAAAAATGCAGAAATTCCCCTTATTTTGGCGCAAAAATGAAGAAATTTCCCTTTTTTATGGCAAAAAGGTATGCATTCTTCTTATTTTCGGGCAAAAAGGCAGAAATTCCCCCTATTTTAGAGCAAAATTGCAGAAATTCCCCTAATTGTGGGGCAAAAAGGCAGAAATTCCCTATATGTTGGGGCAAAAAGACAGAAATTCTCCTTATTTTAAAGCAAAACTCAGAAATTTCACTTATTTTGGGGCAAAATTACAGAAATTTCACTTATTTCAGAAAAAAAAAAGCAGAAATTTTCTTATTTTGGGGCAAAAAAGCAGAAATTTCTTTTATTTTGGTACAAAATTGCAGAAATTATTCTTATTTTGGGGCAAAAAAGCAGAAATTTCTCATATTTTGGGGCAAAATTGCAGAAAATTTCCTTATTTTGAGGTAAAAAGGCTAAAATTCCCCTTATTTGGTTGCAAAAAGGCAGAAATTTTCCTTATTTGGGGAAAAAATTGCAGAAATTTCACTTATTTCAGGGTAATAAGTCAGAAATTTTCTTTATTTTGGGGCAAAAAAAGACAGAAATTCTCTTTGTTTTGGTGGTAAAAGACAGAAATTCCACTTATTTAGAGGCAAAAAAGCAGAAATTCCCATTATTTTGGAGCAAAAATGAAGAAATTTCTCTTTTTTATGGCAAAAAGGTATGCATTCTTCTTATTTTCGGGCAAAAAGTCAGAAATTCCCCCTATTTTAGAGCAAAATTGCAGAAATTCCCCTAATTGTGGGGCAAAAAAACAGAAATTCCCTATATGATGGGGCAAAAAGATAGAAATTCTCCATATTTTGGGGCAAAACTCAGAAATTCCACTTATTTTGGGGCAAAATTCCAAAAATTTCCCTTATTTTGGGGCAAAATTGCAGAAATTTCACTTATTTAGGGGCAAAATTGCAGAAATTTCACTTATTTCAGGGGAAAAAGACAGAAATTTCTTTTATTTTGGTACAAAATTGCAGAAATTTTTCTTATTTTGGGCAAAAAGGCAGAAATTTCCCATATTTTGAGGCAAAAATGCAGAAATTTCACTTATTTCAGGGTAATAAGTCAGAAATTTTCCTTACTTTGGGGCAAAAAAGACAGAAATTCCCTTTGTTTTGGTGGAAAAAGACAGAAATTCCACTTATTTAGAGGCAAAAATGCAGAAATTCCCCTTATTTTGGCGCAAAAATGAAGAAATTTCCCTTATTTATGGCAAAAAGGTATGCATTCTTCTTATTTTCGGGCAAAAAGGCAGAAATTCCCCATATTTTAGAGCAAAATTGCAGAAATTCCCCTTATTGTGGGGCAAAAAGGCAGAAATTCCCTATATGTTGGGGGAAAAGACAGAAATTCTCCTTATTTTAGAGCAAAACTCAGAAATTTCATTTATTTTGGGGCAAAATTGCAGAAATTTCACTTATTTCAGGGAAAAAAAGCAGAAATTTTCTTATTTTGGGGCAAAAAGGCAGAAATTTCCCATATTTTGAGGCAAAAATGCAGAAATTCCCCTTATTTTGAGGTAAAAAGGCTGAAATTCCCCTTATTTGGGGGCAAAAAGGCAGAAATTTCCCATATTTTGGGGAAAAATTGCAGAAATTTCACTTATTTCAGAGTACTAAGTCAGAAATTTTTCTTACTTTGGGGCAAAAAAGACAGAAATTCCCTTTGTTTTCAGGGAAAAAAACAGAAATTCCACTTATTTAGAGGCAAAAATGCAGAAATTCCCCTAATTTTGGCGCAAAAATGAAGAAATTTCCTTTTTTATGGCAAAAAGGTATGCATTCTTCTTATTTTCGGGCAAAAAGGCAGAAATTCCCCCTATTTTAGAGCAAAATTGCAGAAATTCCCCTAATTGTGGGGCAAAAAGGCAGAAATTCCCTATATGTTGGGGCAAAAAGACAGAAATTCTCTTTATTTTAAAGCAAAACTCAGAAATTTCACTTATTTTGGGGCAAAATTACAGAAATTTCACTTATTTCAGAAAAAAAAAGCAGAAATTTTCTTATTTTGGGGCAAAAAGGCAGAAATTTCTTTTATTTTGGTACAAAATTGCAGAAATTATTCTTATTTTGGGGCAAAAAAGCAGAAATTTCTCATATTTTGGGGCAAAATTGCAGAAAATTTCCTTATTTTGAGGTAAAAAGGCTAAAATTCCCTTTATTTGGTTGCAAAAAGGCAGAAATTTTCCTTATTTGGGGGAAAAATTGCAGAAATTTCACTTATTTCAGGGTAATAAGTCAGAAATTTTCTTTATTTTGGGGCAAAAAAACACAGAAATTCTCTTTGTTTTGGGGGTAAAAGACAGAAATTCCACTTATTTAGAGGCAAAAAAGCAGAAATTCCCATTATTTTGGAGCAAAAATGAAGAAATTTCTCTTTTTTATGGCAAAAAGGTATGCATTCTTCTTATTTTCGGGCAAAAAGGCAGAAATTCCCCCTATTTTAGAGCAAAATTGCAGAAATTCCCCTAATTGTGGGGCAAAAAAACAGAAATTCCCTATATGTTGGGGCAAAAAGATAGAAATTCTCCATATTTTGGGGCAAAACTCAGAAATTCCACTTATTTTGGGGCAAAATTCCAAAAATTTCCCTTATTTTGGGGCAAAATTGCAGAAATTTCACTTATTTAGGGGCAAAATTGCAGAAATTTCACTTATTTCAGGGGAAAAAGACAGAAATTTCTTTTATTTTGGTACAAAATTGCAGAAATTTTTCTTATTTTGGGCAAAAAGGCAGAAATTTCACTTATTTCAGGGTAATAAGTCAGAAATTTTTCTTACTTTGGGGCAAAAAAGACAGAAATTCCCTTTGTTTTGGTGGAAAAAGACAGAAATTCCACTTATTTAGAGGCAAAAATGCAGAAATTCCCCTTATTTTGGAGCAAAAATGAAGAAATTTCCTTTTTTTATGGCAAAAAGGTATGCATTCTTCTTATTTTCGGGCAAAAAGGCAGAAATTCCCTATATTTTAGAGCAAAATTGCAGAAATTCCCCTTATTGTGGGGCAAAAAGGCAGAAATTCCCTATATGTTGGGGGAAAAGACAGAAATTCTCCTTATTTTAGAGCAAAACTCAGAAATTTCATTTATTTTGGGCCAAAATTGCAGAAATTTCACTTATTTCAGGAAAAAAAAGCAGAAATTTTCTTATTTTGGGGCAAAAAGGCAGAAATTTCTTTTATTTTGGTACAAAATTGCAGAAAATTTTCTTATTTTGGGGCAAAAAGGCAGAAATTTCTCATATTTTGGGGCAAAAATGCAGAAAATCCCCTTATTTTGAGGTAAAAAGGCTAAAATTCCCCTTATTTGGTTGCAAAAAGGCAGAAATTTCCCTTATTTTGGGGCAAAATTGCAGAAATTTCACTTATATCAGGGTAATAAGTCAGAAATTTTCCTTATTTTGGGGCAAAAAAGACAGAAATTCCCTTTGTTTTGGGGGAAAAAGACAGAAATTCCACTTATTAAGAGGCAAAAAAGCAGAAATTCCCCTTATTTTGGAGCAAAAATGAAGAAATTTCCCTTTTTTATGGCAAAAAGGTATGCATTCTTCTTGTTTTCGGGCAAAAAGGCAGAAATTCCCCGTTTTTTGGAGCAAAATTGCAGAAATTCCCCTAATTTTGGGGCAAAAAGGCAGAAATTCCCTATATGTTAGGGCAAAACGACAGAAATTCTCTTTATTTTGGGGCAAAATTCAGAAATTCCATTTCTTTTGGTGCAAAATTCCCAAAATTTCCCTTATTTTGGGGCAAAATTGCAGAAATTTCAATTATTTTGGGGCAAAATTGCAGAAATTTCACTTTTTTCCGGGAAAAAAGGCCGAAATTTTCCGTTTTTGGGGGCAAAAAGGCAGAAATTCCTAATATTTTGTGGCAAAAATGCAGAAATTTCCCATATTTTGAGGTAAAAAGGCTGAAATTCCCCTTATTTGGGGGCAAAAATGCAGAAATTTCTCTTATACTGGGGCAAAATTGCAGAAATTTCACATATTTTGGGGCAAAATTGCAGAAATTTCACTTATTTCAGGGACAAAAAGCAGAAATTTTCTTATTTTGGGGCAAAAAGGCAGAAATTTCCCATATTTTGAGGCAAAAATGCAGAAATTCCCCTTATTTTGAGTTAAAAAGGCTGAAATTCTCCTTATTTGGGGGCAAAAAGGCAGAAATTTCCCATATTTTGGGGCAAAATTGCAGAAATTTCACTTATTTCAGGGTACTAAGTCAGAAATTTTTCTTACTTTGGGGCAAAAAAGACAGAAATTCCCTTTGTTTTCAGGGAAAAAGACAGAAATTCCACTTATTTAGAGGCAAAAATGCAGAAATTCCCCTTATTTTGGAGCAAAAATGAAGAAATTTCCCTTTTTTATGGCAAAAAGGTATGCATTCTTCTTATTTTCGGGCAAAAAGGCAGAAATTCCCCCTATTTTAGAGCAAAATTGCAGAAATTCCCCTAATTTTGGGGCAAAAAGTCAGAAAGTCCCTATATGTTGGGGCAAAAAGACAGAAATTCTCCTTATTTTAAAGCAAAACTCAGAAATTTCACTTATTTTGGGGCAAAATTACAGAAATTTCACTTATTTCAAAAAAAAGCAGAAATTTTCTTATTTTGGGGCAAAAAGGCAAAAATTTCTTTTATTTTGGTACAAAATTGCAGAAATTATTCTTATTTTGAAGCAAAAAAGCAGAAATTTCTCATATTTTGGGGCAAAATTGCAGAAAATTTCCTTATTTTGAGGTAAAAAGGCTAAAATTCCCCTTATTTGGTTGCAAAAAGGCAGAAATTTTCCTTATTTTGGGGAAAATTGCAGAAATTTCACTTATTTCAGGGAAATAAGTCAGAAGTTTTTCTTACTTTGGGGCAAAAAAGACAGAAATTCCCTTTGTTTTCAAGGAAAAAGACAGAAATTCCACTTATTTAGAGGCAAAAATGCAGAAATTCCTCTTATTTTGGAGCAAAAATGAAGAAATTTCCCTTTTTTATGGCAAAAAGGTATGCATTCTTCTTATTTTCGGGCAAAAAGGCAGAAATTCCCTTTGTTTTGGGGGAAAAAGACAGAAATTCCACTTATTTAGAGGCAAAAAAGCAGAAATTCCCCATATTTTGGAGCAAAATTGCAGAAATTCCCCAAATTGTGGGGCAAAAAGGCAGAAATTCCCTATATGTTAGGGCAAAACGACAGAAATTCTCCTCATTTGGGGGCAAAATTCAGAAATTCCATTTATTTTGGGGCAAAATTCCCAAAATTCCCCTTATTTTGGGGCAAAATTGCAGAAATTTCAATTATTTTGGGGCAAAATTGCAGAAATTTCACTTTTTTCAGGGAAAAAAGGCCGAAATTTTCCGTTTTTAGGGGCAAAAAGTCAGAAATTCCTAATATTTTGAGGCAAAAATGCAGAAATTCCTCTTATTTTGAAGTAAAAAGGCTGAAATTCCCCTTATTTGGGGGCAAAAATGCAGAAATTTCTCTTATACTGGGGCAAAATTGCAGAAATTTCACTTATTTAAGGGTAATAATTCAGAAATTTTCCTTATTTTGGGGCAAAAAATACAGAAATTCCATTTGTATGGGTGGAAAAAGACAGAAATTCCATTTATTTAGAGGCAAAAAAGCAGAAATTCCCCTTATTTTGAGGTAAAAAGGCTGAAATTCCCCTTATTTTGAGGTAAAAAGGCTGAAATTCCCCTTATTTGGGGGCAAAAAGGCAGAAATTTCCCATATTTTGGGGCAAAATTGCAGAAATTTCACTTATTTCAGGGTACTAAGTCAGAAATTTTTCTTACTTTGGGGCAAAAAAGACAGAAATTCCCTTTGTTTTCAGGGAAAAAGACAGAAATTCCACTTATTTAGAGGCAAAAATGCAGAAATTCCCCTTATTTTGGAGCAAAAATGAAGAAATTTCCCTTTTTTATGGCAAAAAGGTATGCATTCTTCTTATTTTCAGGCAAAAAGGCAGAAATTCCCCCTATTTTAGAGCAAAATTGCAGAAATTCCCTATATGTTGGGGCAAAAAGACAGAAATTCTCCTTATTTTGGGGCAAAACTCAGAAATTCCACTTATTTTGGAACAAAATTTCAGAAATTTCCCTTATTTTTGGCCAAAATTGCAGAAATTTCACTTATTTTGGGGCAAAATTGCAGAAATTTCACTTATTTCAGGGAAAAAAAGCAGAAATTTTCTTATTTTGGGGCAAAAAGGCAGAAACTTCCCATATTTTGAGGCAAAAATGCAGAAATTCCCCTTATTTTGAGGTAAAAAGGCTGAAATTCCCCTTATTTGGGGGCAAAAAGGCAGAAATTTCCCATATTTTGGGGAAAAATTGCAGAAATTTCACTTATTTCAGGGTACTAAGTCAGAAATTTTTCTTACTTTGGGGCAAAAAAGACAGAAATTCCCTTTGTTTTCAGGGAAAAAGACAGAAATTCCACTTATTTAGAGGCAAAAATGCAGAAATTCCCCTTATTTTGGAGCAAAAATGAAGAAATTTCCCTTTTTTATGGCAAAAAGGTATGCATTCTTCTTATTTTCGGGCAAAAAGGCAGAAATTCCCCCTATTTTAGAGCAAAATTGCAGAAATTCCCCTAATTGTGGGGCAAAAAGGCAGAAATTCCCTATATGTTGGGGCAAAATACAGAAATTTTCCTTATTTTGGTGAAAAACTCAGAAATTCCACATATTTTGGGGCAAAATTGCAGAAATTTCCCTTATTTTGGAGCAAAATTGCAGAAATTTCACTTATTTTGGGGCAAAATTGCAGAAATTTCACTTTTTTCAGGGTAATAAGTCAGAAATTTTCCTTATTTTGGGGCAAAAAAGACAGAAATTCCCTATGTTCTGGGGCAAAAAGACAGTAATTCCACTTTTTTAGAGGCAAAAAAGCAGAAATTCCTTTCATTTTGGAGTAAAAATGAAGAAATTTCTTTTTTTGTGGCAAAAGGTATACATTCCCTTTATTTTCGGGCAAAAAGGCAGAAATTCCCCGTATTTTGGAGCAAACTTGCAGATATTCCCCTAATTGTGGGGCAAAAAGGCAGAAATTCCCTATATGTTGGGGCAAAAAGACAGAAATTCTCCTTATTTTGGGGCAAAACTCAGAAATTCCACTTATTTTGGTGCAAAATTCCAGAAATTTCCCTTATTTTGGGGCAAAATTGCAGAAATTTCACTTATTTTCAGGCAAAATTACATAAATTTCACTTATTTCAGAAAAAAAGCAGAATTTTCTTGTTTTGGTGCAAAAAGGCAGAAATTTCTTTTATTTTGTTACAAAATTGCAGAAATTTTTCTTATTTTGGGGCAAAAAGGCAGAAATCTCCCATATTTTGGGGCAAAAATGCAGAAATTCCTCTTATTTTGAGGTAAAAAGGCTGAAATTCCCCTTATTTGGGGGCAAAAGGGCAGAAATTTCCCTTATTTTGAGGCAAAATTGCAGAAATTTCACTTATTTCAGAGAAAAAAAGCAAAAACTTTTCTTATTTTAGGGCAAAATGCAGAAATTCCCATTATTTTGGGGCAAAAGGCAGAAATTCACCTTATTTTGTGGTAAAATTGCAGACATTTCACATATTTCAGGGCAAAAAGGTAGAAATTCCCCTTATATGTGGGCAAAAAGGCAGAAATTCCCCTTATTTTGGGATAAAATTGCAGAAATGTCCCTTGTTTGGGGGCAAAAATGCAGAAAATCCCCTTAATTTTTGGCAAAAAAGCAGAAATTTCCCGTATTTTGGAGCAAAATTGCAGAAATTCCCCTAATATTGGGGCAAAAATGCAGAAATTCCTATTATTTGGGGCAAATCGGCAGAAGTTCCCCTTATTTTCGGAAAAAGAGGCAGAAATTCCCTGTATTTTGAAGCAAAATTGCAGAAACTCCCCTAATTTTGGGGCAAAAAGGCATAAATTTCTCATATTTTGGGGCAAAAATGCAGAAATTTTTCTTATTTTGAGGTAAAAAGGCTGAAATTCCCCTTATTTGGGGGCAAAAAAGAAGAATTTCTCTTATTTTGGGGCAAAATTGCAGAAATTTCACTTATTTCAGAGTAATAAGTCAGAAATTTTCGTTATTTTGGGGAAAAAAAACAGAAATTCCCTTTGTTTTGGGGGGAAAGGACAGAAATTCCACTTTTTTAGAGGCAAAAAAGCAGAAATAACTTTTATTTTGGAGTAAAAATGTAGAAATTTCCCTTTTTTATGGCAAAAAGGTATGCATTCTTCTTATTTTCGGGCAAAAAGGCAGAAATTCCCCGTATTTTCGAGCAAAATTGCAAAAATTCCCCTAATTTTAGGGCAAAAAGGCAGAAATTCCCTATATGTTGGGGCAAAAAGACAGAAATTCTCCTTATTTTGGGGCAAAACTTAGAAATTCCACTTATTTTGGGGCAAAATTCTAGAAATTTTTCTTATTTTAAAGCAAAATTGCAGAAATTTCACTTATTTTGGGGTAAAATTGCAGAAATTTCACTTATTTCAGGGAAAAAAGGCAGAAATTTTTCTTATTTTGGGGCAAAAAGGAAAAATTTCCTAATATTTTGTGGCAATAATGCCGAAATTCCCCTTATTTTGAGGTAAAAAAGCTGAAATTTCCCTTATTTGGGGGCAAAAAGGCAGAAATTTCCCTTATTTTGGGGCAAAATTGCAGAAATTTCACTTATTTCAGGGTAATAAGTCAGAAATTTTCCTTATTTTGGGGCCAAAAGGAAAGAAATTCCCTTTGTTTTGGGGGAAAAAAACAGAAATTCCACTTATTTAGAGGCAAAAAAGCAGAAATTCCCCTTATTTTGGAGCAAAAATAAAGAAATTTCCCTTTTTTATGGCAAAAAGGTATGCATTCTTCTTATTTTCGGGCAAAAAGGCAGAAATTCCCCGTATTTTGAAGCAAAATTGCAGAAATTCCCCTAATTGTGGGGCAAAAAAACAGAAATTCCCTATATGTTGGGGCAAAAAGACAAAAATTCTCCTTATTTTGGGGTAAAACTCAGAAATTCCACTTATTTTGGGGGCAAAATTCCAGAAATTTCCCTTATTTTGGGGCAAAATTGCAGAAATTTTACTTATTTTGGGGCAAAATTGCAGAAATTTCACTTATTTCAGAAAAATAAGCAGAATTTATTTATTTTGGTGCAAAAAGGCAGAAATTTCTTTTATTTTGGTACAAATTGCAGAAATTTTTCTTATTTTGGGGCAAAAAGGCAGAAATCTTCATATTTTGGTGCAAAAATGCAGAAATACCTCTTATTTTGAGGTAAAAAGGCTGAAATTTCCCTTATTTGGGGGCAAAAAGGAAGAAATTTCCCTTATTATGAGGCAAAATTGCAGAAATTTCACTTATTTCACGATAATAAGTCAGAAATTTTCGTTATTTTGGGGCAAAAGAGACAGAAATTTCCTTTGTTTTGGGGGAAAAAAACAGAAATTCCACTTTTTTAGAGGCAAAAAAAGCAGAAATTCCTTTTATTTTGGAGTAAAAATGAAGAAATTTCCCTTTTTTGTGGCAAAAGGTACACATTCCACTTATTTTTGGGCTAAAAAGCAGAAATTACCCGTATTTTGGAGCAAAATTGCAGACATTCCCCTAATTGTGGGGCAAGAAGGGAGAAATTCCCTATATGTTGGGGCAAAAAGCAACAAATTCTCCTTATTTTGGGTCAAAACTCAGAAATTCTACTGATATTGGGGCAAAATTCCAGAAATTTCCCTTATTTTGGGGCAAAATTGCAGAAATTTCACTTATTTTTGGGCAAAATTGCAGAAATTTCACTTATTTCAGAAAAAAAAGCAGAAATTTTCTTATTTTGGTGCAAAAAGGCGGAAATTTCTTTTAAATTGGTACAAAATTGCAGAAATTTTTCTTATTTTGGGGCAAAAAGGCAGAAATCTCCCATATTTGGGGGCAAAAATGCAGAAATTTCTCTTATTTTGAGGTAAAAAGGCTGAAATTCCCCTTATTTGGGGGCAAAAAGGCAGAAATTTCCCTTATTTTGGGGCAAAATTGCAGAAATTTCACTTATTTCAGGCTAATAAGTCAGAAATTTTCCTTATTTTGGGGCAAAAAAGACAGAAATTTCCTTTGTTTTGGGGATAAAGACAGAATTACCACTTATTTAGAGGCAAAAAAGCAGAAATTCCCCTTATTTTGGAGCAAAACTGAAGAAATTTCTATTTTTTATGGCAAAAGGGTATGCATTCTTCTTATTTTCGGGCAAAAAGGCAGAAATTCCCCGTATTTTGGAGCAAAATTGCAGAAATTCCCCTAATTGTGGGGCAAGAAGGGGGAAATTCCCTATATGTTGGGGCAAAAAGACAGAAATTCTCCTTATTTTGGGGCAAAACTCAAAAATTCCACTTATTTTGGTGCAAAATTCCAGAAATTTCCCTTATTTTAGGGCAAAATTGCAGAAATTTCACTTATTTTGGGGCAAAATTGCAGAAATTTAACTTATTTCAGAAAAAAATTCAGAAATTTTTCTATTTTGGTGCAAAAAGGCAGAAATTTCTTTTATTTTGGTACAAAATTGCAGAAATTTTTCTTATTTTGGGGCAAAAAGGCAGAAATCCCCCATATTTTGAGGCAAAAATGCAGAAATTCCTCTTATTTTGAGGTAATAAGGCTGAAATTTCCCTTATTTGGGGGCAAAAAGGCAGAAATTTCCCTTATTTTGAGGCAAAATTGCAGAAATTTCACTTATTTCAGGGTAATAAGTCAGAAATTTTCTTTATTTTGGGGCAAAAAAGACAGAAATTCCCTTTGTTTTGGGAGAAAAAGACAGAAATTCCACTTTTTTAGAGGCAAAAAAGCAGAAATTCCTTTTATTTTGGAGTAAAAATGAAGAAATTTCCCTTTTTTATGGCAAAAAGGTATGCATTCCACTTATTTTCGGGCAAAAAGGCAGAAATTACCCGTATTTTGGAGCAATATTGCAGAAATTCCCCTAATTGTGGGGCAAAAGCAGAAATTCCCTATATGTTAGGGCAAAAAGACAGAAATTCTCCTTATTTTGGGGCAAAACTCAGAAATTCTACTTATTTTGGAGCAAAATTCCAGAAATATCCCTTATTTTGGGGCAAAATTGCAGAAATTTCACTTATTTTGGGGCAAAATTGCAGAAATTTCACTTATTTCAGGGTAAAAAGTCAGAAATTTTCCTTATTTTGGGGCCAAAAAGACAGAAATTCCCTTTGTTTTGGGGGAAAAAGACAGAAATTCCACTTATTTAGAGGCAAAAAAGCAGAAATTCCTCTTATTTTGGAGCAAAATTGCAGAAATTCCCCTAATTGTGGGGCAAAAAGGCAGAAATTCCCTATATGTTGGGGCAAAAAGAAACAACTTCTCCTTATTTTGGGTCAAAACTCAGAAATTCCACTGATATTGGGGCAAAATTCCAGAAATTTCCTGTATTTTGGGGCAAAATTGCAGAAACTTCACTTATTTTGGGGCAAAATTGCAGAAATTTCACTTATTTCAGAAAAAAAAGCAGAAATTTTCCTATTTTGGTGCAAAAAGGCAGAATTATCTTTTATTTTGGTACAAAATTGCAGAAATTTTTCTTATTTTGGGGCAAAAAGGCAGAAATCTCCCATATTTTGGGGCAAAAAAGCAGAAATTTCCCTTATTTTGAGGTAAAAACGCTGAAATTCCCCTTATTTGGGGGCAAAAAGGCAGAAATTTCCCTTATTTTGAGGCAAAATTGCAGAAATTTCACTTATTTCAGAATAATAAGTCAGAAATTTTCGTTATTTTGGGGCAAAAAAGACAGAAATTCCCTTTGTTTTGGGGGAAAAAGACAGAAATTCCACTTTTTTAGAGGCAAAAAAGCAGAAATTCCTTTTATTTTGGAGTAAAAATGAAGAAATTTCTTTTTTTGTGGCAAAAGGTATACATTCCACTTATTTTTGGGCTAAAAAGCAGAAATTACCCGTATTTTGGAGCAAAATTGCAGAAAATCCCCTAATTGTGGGGCAAAAAGGCAGAAATTCCCTATATGTTAGGGCAAAAAGACAGAAATTCTTTTTATTTTGGGGCAAAACTCAGAAATTCCACTTATTTTGCGGCAAAATTCTAGAAATTTCCCTTATTTTGGGGCAAAATTGCAGAAATTTCAGTTATTTTGGGGCAAAATTGCAGTAATTTCACTTATTTTGGGGCAAAATTGCAGAAATTCCAAATATTTTGTGGCAAAATGCAGAAATTCCCATTATTTTAAGGTAAAAAGGCAGAAATTCCCCTTATTTGGGGGTAAAAAACAGAAATTTCCCTTATTTTGGGGCAAAATTGCAGAAATTTCACTTATTTTGGGGCAAAATTGCAGAAATTTCACTTATTTCAGAAAAAAAATACAGAAATTTTCCTATTTTGGTGCAAAAAGGCAGAAATTTCTATTATGGTACAAAATTGAAGAAATTTTTCTTTTTTGGGGCAAAAAGGTACAAATCTCCCATATTTTGGGGAAAAAATGCAGAAATTCCTCTTATTTTGAGGTAAAAAGGTAGAAATTTTCCTTATTTGGGGGAAAAAGGCAGAAATTTCCCTTATTTTGAGGCAAAATTGCAGAAATTTCACTTATTTCAGTGTAATAAGTCAGAAATTTTCCTTATTTTGGGGCAAAAAATACAGAAATTCCCTTTGTTTTGGGGGAAAAAGACAGAAATTCCACTTTTTTAGCGGCAAAAAAGCAGAAATTCATTTTATTTTGGAGTAAAAATGAAGAAATTTCTTTTTTTTTGTGGCAAAAGATATACATTCCCCTTATTTTCAGGCTAAAAAGCAGAAATTCCCCGTATTTTGGAGCAAAATTGCAGAAATTCCCCTAATTGTGGGGCAAAAAGGCAGAAATTTCCGATATGTTAGGGCAAAAAGACAGAAATTCTTTTAATTTTGGGGCTAAACTCAGAAATTCCACTTATTTTGGGGCAAAATTCCAGAAATTTCCCTTATTTTGGGGCAAAATTGCAGAAATTTCACTTATTTTGGGGCAAAATTGCAGAAATTTCACTTATTTCAGGGTAATAAGTCAGAAATTTTCCTTATTTTGGGGCCAAAAAGACAGAAATTTCCTTTGTTTTGGGGTGAAAAAGATAGAAATTCCACTTATTTAGAGGCAAAAAAGCAGAAATTCCTCTTATTTTGGAGCAAAAATGAAGAAATTTCCCTTTTTTATGGCAAAAAGGTATGCATTCTTCTTATTTTCGGGCAAAAAGGCAGAAATTCCCAGTATTTTGGAGCAAAATTGCAGAAATTCCCCTAATTGTGGGGCAAAAAGGCAGAAATTCCCTATATGTTGGGGAAAAAAGAAACAAATTCTCCTTATTTTGGGTCAAAACTCAGAAATTCCTCTGATATTGGGGCAAAATTCCAGAAATTTCCCGTATTTTGGGGCAAAATTGCAGAAATTTCACTTATTTTGGGGCAAAATTGCAGAAATTTCACTTATTTCAGAAAAAAAGCAGAAATTTTCTTATTTTGGTGCAAAAAGGCGGAAATTTCTTTTATTTTGGTACAAAATTGCAGAAATTTTTCTTATTTTGGGGCAAAAGGCAGAAATCTCCCATATTTTGGGGCAAAAATGAAGAAATTTCTCTTATTTTGAGGTAAAAAGGCTGAAATTCCCATTATTTGGGGGCAAAAAGGCAGAAATTTCCCTTATTTTGAGGCAAAATTGCAGAAATTTCACTTATTTCAGTGTAATAAGTCAGAAATTTTCTTTATTTTGGGGCAAAAAAGAAAGAAATTCTTTTTGTTTTGAGGGAAAAAGGCAGAAATTCCACTTTTTTAGCGGCAAAAAAGCAAAAATTCATTTTATTTTGGAGTAAAAATGAAGAAATTTTTTTTTTGTGGCAAAAAGTATACATTCCCCTTATTTTCAGGCTAAAAAGCAGAAATTCCCCGTATTTTGGAGCAAAATTGCAGAAATTCCCCTAATTGTGTGGCAAAAAGGCAGAAATTGCCTATATGTTGGGGCAAAAAGACAGAAATTCTCCTAATTTTGGGGCAAAACTCAGAAATTCCACTTATTTTGGGGCAAAATTGCAGAAATTTCCCTTATTTTGGGGCAAAATTGCAGAAATTTCACTTATTTTGGGGCAAAATTGCAGAAATTTCACTTATTTCAGGGTAATAAGTCAGAAATTTTCCTTAATTTGGAGCAAAAAAACAGAAATTCCCTTTCTTTTGGGGGAAAAAGACAGAAATTCCACTTATTTAGAGGCAAAAAAGCTGAAATTCCCCTTATTTTGGAGCAAAAATGAAGAACTTTCCCTTTTTTATGGCAAAAAGTTATGCATTCTTCTTATTTTCGGGCAAAAAGGTAGAAATTCCCCGTATTTTGGAGCAAAATTGCAGAAATTCCCCTAATTGTGGGGCGAAAAGGCAGAAATTCCCTATATGTTAGGGCAAAAAGACAGAAATTCTCCTTATTTTGGGGCAAAACTCAGAAATTCCACTTATTTTAAGGCAAAATTCCAGAAATTTCCTTTATTTGGGAGCAAAATTGCAGAAATTTCTGTTATTTTGGGGCAAAATTGCAGAAATTTCACTTATTTCAGAAAAAAAAGCAGAAATTTTCTTATTTTGGTGCAAAAAGGCGGAAATTTCTTTTATTTTGGTACAAAATTGCAGAAATTTTTCTTATTTTGGGGCAAAAAGGCAGAAATCTCCCATATTTTGGGGCAAAAATGCAGAAATTCCTCTTATTTTGAGGTAAAAAGGCTGAAATTCCCCTTATTTGGAGGCAAAAAGGCAGAAATTTTTCTTATTTTGGGGCAAAATTGCAGAAATTTCACTTATTTCAGAGTAGTCAGTCAGAAATTTTTCTTATTTTGGGGCAAAAAAGCAGAAATTCCTTTTATTTTGGAGTAAAAATGAAGAAATTTCTTTTTTGTGGCAAATGGTATACATTCCCCTTATTTTCAGGCTAAAAAGCAGAAATTACCCGTATTTTGGAGCAAAATTGCAAAAATTCCGCTAATTGTGGGGCAAAAAGGCAGAAATTCCCTGTAAGTTAGAGCAAAAAAACAGAAAATCTCCTTATTTTGGGGCAAAACTCAGAAATTCCACTTACTTTGGGGCAAAATTCCAAAAATTTCCCTTATTTTGGGCCAAAATTGCAGAAATTTCACTTATTTTGAGGCAAAATTGCATAAATTTCACTTATTTCATCAGGGTAATAAGTCAGAAATTTTCCTTATTTTGGGGCAAAAAACACAGAAATTCCCTTTGTTTTGGGGGAAAAAGACAGAAATTCCACTTGTTTAGAGGCAAAAAAGCAGAAATTCCTTTTATTTTGGAGTAAAAATGAAGAAATTTCCTTTTTTTGTGGCAAAATGTATACATTCCACTTATTTTTGGGCTAAAAAGCTGAAATTACCCGTATTTTGGAGCAAAATTGCAGAAATTCCCCTAATTGTGGGGCAAAATGCAGAAATTCCCTATATGTTAGGGCAAACAGACAGAAATTCTCCTTATTTTGGGGCAAAACTCAGAAATTCCACTTATTTTGGGGCAAAATTCCAGAAATTTCCCTTATTTTGTGGCAAAATTGCAGAAATTTCCTTTACATTGGGGCAAAATTGCAGAAATTTCCCTTATTTTGGGGCAAAATTGCAGAAATTTCACTTATTTCATGGTAAAAAGGCAGAAATTTTCCTCATTTTGGGGCAAAAATGCAGAGATTCCAAATATTTTGTGGTAAAATTGCAAAAATTCCCCTTATTTTGAGGTAAAAAGGCAGAAATTCCCCTTATTTGGGGGCAAAAAGCAGAAATTTCCCTTATTCTGGGACAAAATTGCAGAAATTTCACTTATTTCAGGGTAATAAGTCAGAAATTTTCCTTATTTGGGGCAAAAAAGACAGAAATTCCTTTTGTTTTGGGGGGAAAAGACAGAAATTCCACTTATTTAGAAGCAAAAAAGCAGAAATTCCCCTTATTTTGGAGCAAAAATGAAGAAATTTCCTTTTTTTGTGGCAAAAGGTATGCATTCTTCTTATTTTCAGGCTAAAAAGCAGAAATTCCCCGTATTTTGGAACAAAATTGCAGAAATTCCCCTAATTGTGGGACAAAAAGGCAGAAATTTGCTATATGTTGGGGCAAAAAGACAGAAATTCTTTTTATTTTGGGGCAAAACTCAGAAATTCCACTTATTTTGGGACAAAATTCCAGAAATTTCACTTATTTTGGGGCAAAATTGCAGAAATTTCACTTATTTTGGCAAAATTGCAGAAATTTCAATTATTTCAGAAAAAAAGCAGAAATTTTCTTATTTTGGTGCAAAAAGGCAGAAATTTCTTTTATTTTGGTACAAAATTGCAGAAATTTTTCTTATTTGGGGGCAAAAAGCAGAAATCCCCTATATTTTGGGGCAAAAATGCATAAATTCCTCTTATTTTGATGTAAAAAGGCTGAAATTTCCCTTATTTGGGGGCAAAAAGACAGAAATTTCCTTTATTTTGAGGCAAAATTGCAGAAATTTCACTTATTTCAGGGTAATAAGTCAGAAATTTTTCTTACTTTGGGGCAAAAAACAGAAATTCCCTTTGTTTTGGAGGAAAAAGACAGAAATTCCACTTATTTAGAGGCAAAAAAGCAGAAATTCTTCTTTATTGGAGCAAAAATGAAGAAATTTATCTTTTTTTGTGGCAAAAGGTATACATTCCGCTTATTTTCGGGCTAAAAAGCAGAAATTCCCCGTATTTTGTATCAAAATTGCAGAAATTCCCCTTATTTTGGAGCAAAAATAAAGAAATTTCCCTTTTTTATGGTAAAAAGGTATGCATTCTTCTTATTTTCGGGCAAAAAGGCAGAAATTCCCCGTATTTTGGAGCAAAATTGCAGAAATTCCCCTAATTGTGGGGCAAAAAGGCAGAAATTCCCTATATGTTGGGGCAAAAAGACAGAAATTCTCCTTATTTTGGGGCAAAACTCAGAAATTCCACTTATTTTGGTGCAAAATTCCAGAAATTTCCCTTATTTTAGGGCAAAATTGCAGAAATTTCACTTATTTTGGGGCAAAATTGCAGAAATTTCACTTATTTCAGAAAAAAGCAGAATTTATTTATTTTGGTGCAAAAAGGCAGAAATTTCTTTTATTTTGGTACAAAATTGCAGAAATTTTTCTTATTTTGGGGCAAAAAGGCAGAAATCTCCCATATTTTGTGGCAAAAATGCAGAAATTTCTCTTATTTTGAGGTAAAAAGGCTGAAATTCCCCTTATTTGGGGGCAAAAAGGCAGAAATTTCACTTATTTTGAGGCAAAATTGCATAAATTTCACTTATTTCAGGGTAATAAGTCAGAAATTTTCCTTATTTTGGGGCAAAAAACAGAAATTCCCTTTGTTTTGGGGGAAAAAGACAGAAATTCCACTTTTTTAGAGGCAAAAAAGCAGAAATTCCTTTTATTTTGGAGTAAAAATGAAGAAATTTTTCTTTTTTGTGGCAAAATGTATACATTCCACTTATTTTTGGGCTAAAAAGCAGAAATTACCCGTATTTTGGAGCAAAATTGCAGAAATTCCCCTAATTGTGGGGCAAAAGGCAGAAATTCCCTATGTGTTGGGGAAAAAGACAAAAATTCTCCTTATTTTGGGGCAAAACTCAGAAATTCCACTTATTTTGGGGCAAAATTCCAGAAATTTCCCTTATTTTGTGGCAAAATTGCCGAAATTTCACTTATTTTGGGGCAAAATTGCAGAAATTTCACTTATTTCATGGTAAAAAGGCAGAAATTTTCCTCATTTTGGGGCAAAAAGGCAGAGATTCCAAATATTTTGTGGTAAAATTGCAAAAATTCCCCTTATTTTGAGGTAAAAAGGCAGAAATTCCCCTTATTTGGGGGCAAAAAGCAGATATTTCCCTTATTCTGGGACAAAATTGCAGAAATTTTACTTATTTCAGGGTAATAAGTCAGAAATTTTCCTTATTTGGGGAAAAAAAGACAGAAATTCCTTTTGTTTTGGGGGAAAAAGTCAGAAATTCCACTTATTTAGAAGCAAAAAAGCAGAAATTCCCCTTATTTTGGAGCAAAAATGAAGAAATTTCCTTTTTTTGTGGGAAAAGGTATGCATTCTTCTTATTTTCAGGCTAAAAAGCAGAAATTCCCCGTATTTTGGAGCAAAATTGCAGAAATTCCCCTAATTGTGGGACAAAAAGGCAGATATTCCATATATGTTTGGGCAAAAAGACAGAAATTCTCCTTATTTTAGAGCAAAACTCAGAAATTTCACTTATTTTGACGCAAAATTGCAGAAATTTCACTTATTTCAGAAAAAAAGCAGAAATTTTCTTAATTTGGGGCAAAAAGGCAGAAATTTCTCATATTTTGGGGCAAAAATGCAGAAAATCCCCTTATTTCGAGGTAAAAAGTCTAAAATTCCCCTTATTTGGTTGCAAAAAGCAGAAATTTCCCTTATTTTGGGGCAAAATTGCAGATATTTCATTTATTTCAGGGTAATAAGTCAGAAATTTTCCTTATTTTGGGGCAAAAAAGACACAAATTCTCTATGTTTTGGGGGAAAAAGACAGAAATTCCACTTATTTAGAGGCAAAAAAGCAGAAATTCCCCTTATTTTGGAGCGAAAATTAAGAAATTTCCCTTTTTTATGGCAAAAAGTTATGCATTTTTCTTATTTTCGGGCAAAAAGACAGAAATTCCCCGTATTTTTGAGCAAAATTGCAGAAATTCCCCTAATTGTGGGGCAAAAAGGCAGAAATTCCCCATGTGTTGGGGCAAAAAGACAGAAATTCTACTTATTTTAGGCAAAACTCAGAAATTCCACTTATTTTGGGGCAAAATTCCAAAAATTTCCCTTATTTTGGGGCAAAATTGCAGAAATTTCACTTATTTTGGGGCAAAATTGCAGAAATTTCACTTATTTCAGGGAAAAAAAGACAGAAATTTCTTTTATTTTGGTACAAAATTGCAGAAATTTTTTTATTTTTGGCAAAAAGGCAGAAATTTCCCATATTTTGGGGCAAAAATGCAGAAATTCCCCTTATTTTGAGGTAAAAATGCTGAAATTCCCCTTATTTTGGGGCAAAAAGCAGACATTTCCCTTATTTTGGGCAAAAATTGCAGAAATTTCACTTATTTTGAGTCAAAAAGGCAGAAAATCCAATTATTTTGGGGTAAAAATGAAGAAATTCCCCTTGTTTTGAGGTAAAAAGGCTGAAATTCCCCTTTTTTGGAGGCAAAAAGGCAGAAATTTCCCGTATTTTGGGGCAAAATTGCAGAAATTTCACTTATTTCAGGGTAATAAGTCAGAAATTTTTTTTATTTTGGAGCAAAAAAGACAGAAATTCCCTTTGTTTGGGGGAAAAAACAAAAATTCCACTTATTTAGAGGCAAAAAAGCAGAAATTCCCCTTATTTTGGAGCAAAAATTAAGAAATTTCATTTTTTTATGGCAAAAAGGTATGCACTCTTATTATTTTCGGGCAAAAAGGCAGAAATTCCCCGTATTTTAGAGCAAAATTGCAGAAATTCCCCTAATTGTGGGGCAAAAAGGCATAAATTCCCTATATGTTGGAGCAAAAAGACAGAAATTCATCTTATTTTGGGGCAAAACTCAGAAATTCCACTTATTTTGGGGCACAATTCCAGAAATTTCCCTTCTTTTGGGGCAAAATTGCAGAAATTTCACTTATTTTGAGGCAAAATTGCAGAAATTTTACTTATTTCAGAAAAAAAAGCAGAAATTTTCTTATTTTGGGGCAGAAAGGCAGAAATTTTTTTTATTTTGGTATAAATTGCAGAAATTTTTCTTATTTTGGGGCAAAAAGTCAGAAATTTCCCATTATTTGGGGCAAATATGCAGAAATTCCCCTTATTTTGGGGCAAAAAGTCAGAAATTCCCCTTATTTTGGGGCAAAAAGCAGATATTTCCCTTATTTTTGGGGAAAAATTTTAGAAATTTAACTTATTTCAGGGCAAAAAGTCAGAAATTCCGTTTATTTTTGGGGAAAAGTCAGAAATTGCACTTATTTTGAGTCAAAAAGGCGGAAAATCCCCTTATTTTGGAGTAAAAATGAAGAAATTTCCCTTTTTTATGGCAAAAGGTATACATTCTTTTTATTTTCGGGCAAAAAGGCAGAAATTCCCTGTATTTTGGAGCAAAATTGCAGAAATTCCTCTAATTTTGGGGCAAAAACGCAGAACTTCCCCTTATTTTGGGGTAAAACTGCAGAAATTTCACTTATTTCGCGGCAAAATGGCAGAAATTCACTTCATTTTCGGCGAAAAGAGAGAAAATTCCCGTATTTTGGAGCAAAATAACAGAAATTCACCTAATTTTGGGGTAAAATATGCAGTAATTTTCTTTATTTTAAGGCAAAAAGGCAGAAATTCCCCTTATTTTGTGGCAAAAATCAGAAATTCCCCTTATTTTAGAAAAAATTGCAGAAATTTCCTTTATTATGGGGAAAAATTGCAGAAATTTCTTTTATTGTAAGGCAAAATTGCAGAAATTTCATTTATTTCAGAGAAAAAAACAAAAATTTTTTTTATTTTAGGGCAAAATGCAGAAATTTCCATTATTTTGGGGCACAAAGACAGAAATTCACCTTCTTTTGGGGTAAAATTTCAAACATTTCACATATTTCAGGGCAAAAAGGCAGAAATTCCCCTTATTTGGGGGTAAAAAGGCAGAAATTCTTCATATTTTGGGTTAAAATTGCAGAAATTTCCCTTGTTTGGGGGCAAAAAGGCAGAAAATCCCCATAATTTCGGGCAAAAAGGCAGAAATTCCCCGTATTTTGGAGCAAAATTGCAGAAATTCCCCTAATTGTGGGGCAAAAAGGCAGAAATTCCCGATATGTTGGGGCAAAAAGACAGAAATTCTCCTTATTTTCGGGCAAAACTCAGAAATTCCATTTATTTTGGGGCAAAATTCCAGAAATTTCCCTTATTTGGGGGCAAAATTGCAGAAATTTCACTTATTTCAGGGCAAAATTCAAAAATTGCTTTTATTTTGGGGCAAAAAGACAGAAATTCCGTTTACTTTTGGGTAAAAAGGCAGAAATTTCACTTATTTTGAGGTAAGAAGGCAGAAATTCCTCTTATTTTGCAGCAAAAATGAAGAAATTTCCCTTTTTTGTGGCAAAAGGTATACATTCCCCTTATTTTCGGGCAAAAAAGCAGAAATTCCCCGTATTTTGGAGCACAATTGCAGAAAATCCCCTAATTGTGGGGCAAAAAGGCAGAAATTCCCATTATTTTGATGGCAAAAAGGCAGGAATTCACCTTATTTTGGGCTAAAATTGCAGAAATTTCACATATTTCAGAGCAAAAAGGCAGAAATTTCCCTTCATTTGGGGCAAAAATGAAGAAATTTCCCTTTTTTATGGCAAAAAAGTATGCATTCCCCTTATTTTCGGCAAAAAGGCAGAAATTCCCTGTATTTTGGAGCAAAATTGCAGAAATTCCCCTAATTGTGGGGCAAAAAGGCAGAAATTCTCTTTATTTTGTGGCAAAACTCAGAAATTCCACTTATTTTGGGGCAAAATTCCAGAAATTTCCCTTATTTTGGGGCAAAATTGCAGAAATTTCACTTATTTTGGGGCAAAATTGCAGAAATTTCACTTATTTCAGGTAAAAATGGCAGAAATTTTTTTTATTTTGGGGCAAAAAGGCAGAATTTCCTAATATTTTGTGGCAAAAATGCAGAAATTCCCCTTATTTTGAGGTAAAAAGGCTTAAATTCCCCTTATTTGGGGGCAAAAAGGCAGAAATTTTTCTTATTTTGGGGCAAAATTGCAGACATTTCACTTATTTCAGGGTAATAAGTCAGAAATTTTCCTTATTTTGGGGCAAAAAAGACAGAAATTCCCTTTGTTTTGGGGGGAAAATACAGAAATTCCACTTCTTTGAAGGCAAAAAGGCAGAAATTCCCCTTATTTTGGAGCAAAAATGAAGAAATTCCCCTAATTGTTGGGCAAAAAGGCAGAAATTCCCTATATGTTGGGGCAAAAAGACAGAAATTCTCCTTATTTTGGGGCAAAAATCAGAAATTCCACTTATTTTGGGGCAAAATTGCAGGAATTTACCTTATTTTGGGGCAAAATTGCAGAAATTTCCCTTATTTGGGGCAAAATAGCAGAAATTTCACTTATTTTCAGGTAAAAAGGCTGAAATATCCTTTATTTTGGGGCAAAAAGGAAGAAATTCCCCTTATTTTGGGGCAAAATTGCCGAAATTTTCCTTATTTTGAAGCAAAAAGGCTGAAATTCTTATTTTGAGGTAAAATGCTGAAATTCCCCATATTTTGGGGAAAAAGGCAAAACTTCTTCTTATTTTGGGACAAAGAGGCACAAATTTCCCTTATTTTCGGGCAAAATTGCAGAAATTTCATTTATTTCAGGGCAAAAAGTCAGAAATTCCTTTTATTTTGGGGCAAAGAGCAGAAATTTCTTTTATTATGGTACAAAATTGAAGAAATTTTTCTTATTATGAAACAAAAAGGCAGAAAATTCCCCTTATTTTGAGGCAAAAAGCAGAAATTATTCTTATTTTGAGGTAAAATGCAGAAATTCTTTTTATTTTGGGGCTAAAATGCAGAAATTCCCCGTATTTTGAAGCAAAATTGCAGAAATTCTCATAATTTTCGGGCAAAAAGGCAGAAATTCCCCTTATTTTGGGGCAAAAATACAGAAAATCTCCTTTATCGGGAGCAAACAGTCAGAAATTCCCCTTCTTTTGGGGCAAAATTGCAGAAATTTCCTTTACATTGGGGCAAAATTGCAGAAATTTCCCTTATTTTGGGGCAAATTTGCAGAAATTTCCCTTATTTTGGGGCAAAATTGCAGAAATTTCCCTTATTTTGGGGCAAAATTGCAGAAATTTCACTTATTTCAGGGAAAAAAGGCGGAAATTTTTTTTGGGGGGCAAAAAGGCAGAAATTTCTTTTATTTTGGTACAAAATTGCAGAAATTTTTCTTATTTTGGGGCAAAAAGTCAGAAATTCCCCATATTTTGGGGCAAAAAGGCAGAAATTCCCCTTATTTTTAGGTAAAAAGTCTGAAATTCCCCTTATTTTGGGGCAAAAAGACAGAAATTTCGTTTATTTTGGGGAAAAGGCAGAAATTGCACTTATTTTGAGTCAAAAAGGTAGAAAATCCCCTTATTTTGGGGCAAAAATGAAGAAATTTGCTTTTTTATGGCAAAAAGGTATACATTCCCTTTATTTTCGGGCAAAAAGGCAGAAATTACCCGTATTTTGGAGCAAAATTGCAGAAATTCCTCTAATTTTTGGGCAAAAAGGCAGAAATTCCCCTTATTTTGGGGTAAAACTGCAGAAATTTCACTTATTTTACGGCAAAATGTCAGAAATTCCCCTTATTTTCGGGAAAAAAGGCAGAAAATCCCCTTATTTTAGGGCAAAATTGCAGAAATTTCCCTTATTTGGGGTCAAAAAGAGAAATTCCCCTTCTCTTGAGGCAAAATTGCAGAAATTTCCCTTATTATGGGGAAAAATTGCAGAAATTTCCCTTATTTTAGGACAAAATTGCAGAAATTTCACTTATTTCAGAGAAAAAATGCAAAAATTTTTCTTATTTTGGGGCAAAAAGGCAGAAATTCCAATTATTTTGGGGCAAAAAGGCAGAAATTCACCTTATTTTGGGTTAAAATATCAGAAATTTCACATATTTCAGGGCAAAATGGCAGAAATTCCCCTTATTTGGGGGCAATAAGGCAGAAATTTCCCTTCTTTTGGGATAAAATTGCAGAAATTTCCCTTATTTGGGGGCAAAAAGGCAGAAAATCCACTTAATTTCGGGTAAAAAGGCAGAAATTCCTCATATTTTGAAGCAAAATTGCAGAAACTCCCCTAATTTTGGGGCAAAAAGGCAGAAATTCCCTTTATTTTGGGGCAAAAATAGAGAAATTCTCCTTATTTTGGTGCAAAAATCAGAAATTTCCCTTATTTTGGGGCAAAATTATAGAAATTTCTTTTATTTTGTTACAGACTTGCAGAAATTTTTCTTATTTTGTGGCAAAAAGGCTAAAATTCTACTTATTTTGAGGTAAAATCCTGAAATTCCACATATTTTGGGGCAAAAAGGCAGAAATTCCCCTCATTTGGGGGCAAAAAGGCACATATTTCCCTTATTTTCGGGCATAATTGCAGGAATTTCATTTATTTCAGGGCAAAAAGTCAGAAATTCCTTTTATTTTGGGGCAAAAAGCAGAAATTTCTTTTATTATGGTACAAAATTGAAGAAATTTTTCGTATTTTGAAACAAAAAGGCAGAAAATTCCCCTTATTTTGAGGCAAAAGGCAGAAATTATTCTTATTTTGAGGTAAAATGCAGAAATTCTTTTTATTTTGGGGCTAAAAGGCAGAAATTCCTCGTATTTTGAAGCAAAATTGCAGAAATTCTCATAATTTTCGGGCAAAAAGGCAGAAATTCTCCCTATTTTGGGGCAAAAAGACACAAAATCTCCTTTTTCGGGAGCAAACAGTCAGAAATTCCCCTTATTTTGGGGCAAAATTGCAGAAATTTCCTTTACATTGGGGCAATATTGCAGAAATTTCCCTTATTTTGAGGCAAAATTGCAGAAATTTCACTTATTTCAGGGAAAAAAGGCGGAAATTTTTTTTGCGGGGAAAAAAGGCAGAAATTTTTTTTATTTTGGTACAAAATTGCAGAAATTTTTATTATTTTGGGGCAAAGAGTCAGAAATTCCCCATATTTTGGTGCAAAAAGGCTGAAATTCCCCTTATGTTGAGGTAAAATCCTGAAATTCCCCATATTTTGGGGCAAAAAGGCAGAAATTCCCCTCATTTGGGGGCAAAAAGGCACAAATTTCCCTTATTTTCAGGCATAATTGCAGGAATTTCATTTATTTCAGGGCAAAAAGTCAGAAATTCCTTTTATTTTGGGGCAAAAAGCAGAAATTTCTTTTATTTTGATACAAAATTGTAGAAATTTTCCTTATTTTGGAACAAAAAGGCAAAAATTACCCATATTTTGGGGAAAAAGGCAGAAATTCTTCTTATTTTGAGGTAAAAAGGCTGAAATTCCCGTTATTTTGGGGCAAAAAGGCAGAAATTCTCTTTACTTTGTGGCAAAAAGGCAGAAATTCCCGTTAATTGGGGCAGAAAAGCAGAAATTTTCCTTATTTAAGGGCAATAGGGCAGAAATTCCCTATATTTTGTGGCAAAAATGCAGAAATTCCCCTTATTTAGAGGTAAAATGATGAAATTCCCCTTATTTTCGGCAAAAAGGCAGAAATTCCTATTATTTTGGGGCAAAATTGCAGAAATTTCAATTATTTCAGGGCAAAAAGTCAGAAATTTGCCTTATTTTGGGGCAAAAAGCAGAAATTCCCCTAATTTTGGGGCCAAAAACAGAAATTCCCCTTATTTTGGGGTAAAATTGCAGAAATTTCAAATATTTCAGGGCAAAAAGGCAGAAATTCCACTTTATTTCGGACAATAACGCAGAAATTCCCCGTATTTTAAAGCTAAATTTCAGAAATTCCCCTTATATTGGTGCAGAAATGCAGAAATTCCTTTTATTTTTGTGCAATAAGGCAGATTTCCCCGTATTTTGAAGCAAAATTGCACATATTCCCCTAATTTTGAGGGAAAATGCAGAAATTCACATTATTTTGGAACAAAAAGACAGAAATTCTCCTTATTTCAGTACAAGAAGTCAGAAATTCCCCTTATTTTGGGGCAAAATTGCAGAAATTTCACTTATTTCAGAGAAAAAGCACAGAAATTTCTCTTATTTTGGGGAAAAAGGCAGAAATTTCTTTTATTTTGGTACAAAATTGCAGAAATTTTCTTTATTTTGGGGAAAATGCAGAAATTCCCCATGTTTTTGGGCAAAAAGGCAGAGAAACCCTTATTTTGAGGAAAAAAGACAGAAATTCCCTTTCTTTTGTGGCAAAAAGGCAGAAATTTCCCTTATTTTGGGGCAAAATTGCAGAAATTTCACCTATTTCAGGGAAATATTCAAAAATTCCTTTTATTTTGGAACAAAAAGAGAGAAATTCCGTTTATTTTTGGGTAAAAAGGCAGAAATTTCAGTTATTTTGAGGTAAGAAGGCAGAAATGCCTCTTATTTTGCGGCAAAAATGAAGAAATTTCCCTTTTTTGTGGCAAAAGGTATACATTCCCCTTATTTTTGGGCAAAAAGGCAGAAATTCCCCGTATTTTGGAGCACAATTGCAGAAAATCCCCAAATTGTGGGGCAAAAAGGCAGAAATTCCCTATATGTTGGGGCAAAAAGACAAAAATTCTCCTTATTTTGGGACAAAACTCAGAATTTCCACTTATTTTGGGGCAAAATTCCAGAAATTTCCCTTATTTTGGGGCAAAATTGCAGAAATTTCACTTATTTTGGGGCAAAATTGCAGAAATTTCCTTTATTTCAGGTAAAAATGGCAGAAATTTTTCTTATTTTGGGGCAAAAAGGCAGAAATTCCTAATATTTTGTGGCAAAAATGCAGAAATTCCCCTTATTTTGAGGTAAAAAGGCTGAAATTCCCCTTATTTGGGTGCAAAAAGGCAGAAATTTTTCTTATTTTGGGGCAAAATTGCAGACATTTCACTTATTTCAGGGTAATAAGTCAGAAATTTTCCTTATTTTGGGGCAAAAAGACAGAAATTCCCCTAATTGTGGGGCAAAAAGGCAGAAATTCCCTATATGTTGGGGCAAAAAGACAGAAATTCTCCTTATTTTGGGGCAAAACTCAAAAATTCCACTTATTTTGGGGCAAAATTGCAGGAATTTACCTTATTTTGGGGCAAAATTGCAGAAATTTTCCTTATTTGGGGCAAAATTGCAGAAATTTCACTTATTTTCAGGTAAAAAGACTGAAATATCCTTTATTTTGGGGCAAAAAGGAAGAAATTCCCCTTATTTTGGGGCAAAATTGCAGAAATTTTTCTTATTTTGGGGCAAAAAGGCTGAAATTCTTCTTATTTTGAGGTAAAATGCTG
Organism: Micromys minutus; assembly: GCF_963924665.1. Classification (NCBI taxonomy): domain Eukaryota; kingdom Metazoa; phylum Chordata; class Mammalia; order Rodentia; family Muridae; genus Micromys; species Micromys minutus. The sequence goes on along the minus strand of NW_027667661.1, from coordinate 128,962 downwards.
AAATTCCCCATATTGTGGGGCAAAAGGAAAAAATTCTTCTTATTTTGGGGCAAAAAGGCACAAATTTCCCTTATTTTCGGGCAAAATTGCAGAAATTTCATTTATTTCAGGGCAAAAATTCAGAAATTCCTTTTATTTTGGGGCAAAGAGCAGAAATTTCTTTTATTATGGTACAAAATTGAAGAAATTTTTCTTATTTTGAAACAAAAAGGCAGAAAATTCCCCTTATTTTGAGGCAAAAGGCAGAAACTATTCTTATTTTGTGGTAAAATGCAGAAATTCCCTTTATTTTGGGGCTAGAAAGCAGAAATTCCCCGTATTTTGAAGCAAAATTGCAGAAATTCTCATAATTTTCGGGCAAAAGGCAAAAATTCTCCTTATTTTGGGGCAAAAAGACAGAAAATCTCCTTTTTTGGGAGCAAACAGTCAGAAATTTTCCTTATTTTGGGGCAAAATTGCAGAAATTTCCTTTACATTGGGGCAAAATTGCAGAAATTTCCATATTTTGGGGCAAAATTGCAGAAATTTCACTTATTTCAGGGAAAAAAGGCGAAATTTTTTTTTGGGGGGCAAAAAGGCAGAAATTTTTTTTATTTTGGTACAAAATTGCAGAAATTTTTCTTATTTTGGGGCAAAAAGTCAGAAATTCCTCATATTTTGGGGCAAAAAGGCAGAAATTCCCCTTATTTTGAGGTAAAAAGGCTGTAATTCCCCTTATTTTGGGGCAAAAAGACAGAAATTTTGTTTATTTTGGGGAAAAGGCAGAAATTGCACTTATTTTGAGTCAAAAAGGTGGAAAATCCCCTTATTTTGGGGCAAAAATGAAGAAATTTGCTTTTTTTATGGCAAAAAGGTATACATTCCCTTTATTTTTGGGCAAAATGGCACAAATTCCCCGTATTTTGGAGCAACATTGCAGAAATTCCCCTAATTTTTGGGCAAAAAGGCAGAAATTCCCCTTATTTTGGGGTTAAACTGCAGAAATTTAACTTTTTTGCGGCAAAATGTCAGAAATTCCCCTTATTTTCGGCAAAAAAAGCAGATAATCCTCTTATTTTAGGGAAAAATTGCAGAAATTTCTCTTATTTTGGGGCAAAATTGCAGAAATTTCACTTATTTCGCGGCAAAATGTCAGAAATTCCCCTTATTTTCGGCAAAAAAGGCAGAAAATTCCCGTATTTTGGAGAATAAATTTCAGAAATTCACCTAATTTTAGGGTAAAAAAATACAGTAATTTTCTTTATTTTTGGGCAAAAAGGCAGAAATTCTCCTTATTTTAGGGCAAAAAGGCAGAAATTCTTATTTTAGGGCAAAATTGCAGAAATTTTCCTTATTTGGGGGCAAAAAACAAAAATTCCCCTTATTTTGGGGCAAAATTGCAGAAATTTCCCTTATTATGGGGAAAAATTGCAGAAATTTCCCTTATTTTAGGGCAAAATTGCAGAAATTTCACTTATTTCAGAGAAAAAAAGCAAAATTTTTCTTATTTTGGGGCAAAAAGGCAGAAATTCCCATTATTTTGGGGCAAAAAGGCAGAAATTCACCTTATTTTGGGGTAAAATTGCAGAAATTTCACATATTTCAGGGCAAAAAGACAGAAATTCCCCTTATTTTAAGGCAGAAAGGCAGAAATTCCCCTTATTTTGGAATAAAGTTGCAGAAATTTTTTTTCTTTAGGGGCAAAAAGGCAGAAAATCCACTTAATTTCGGGTAAAAAAGCAGAAATTCCTGTTATTTTGGAGCAAAATTGCAGAAACTCCCCTAATTTTGGGGCATAAAGGCAGAAATTCCCTTTATTTTGGGGCAAAAATAGAGAAATTCTCATTATTTTGGGGCAAAAATCAGAAATTTCCCTTATTTCGGGTCAAAATTTTAGAAATTTCTTTTATATTGTTACAGACTTGCAGAAATTTTTCTTATTTTGTGGCAAAAAGGCAGAAATTTCCCATATTTTGGTGCAAAAAGCCTAAAATTTCCTTTATTATGAGGTAAAATCCTGAAATTCCCCATATTTTGGGGCAAAAAGGCAGAAATTCCCCTCATTTGGAGGCAAAAATACACAAATTTCCCTTATTTTCGGGCATAATTGCAGGAATTTCATTTATTTCAGGGCAAAAAGTCAGAAATTCCTTTTATTTTGGGGCAAAAAGCAGAAATTTCTTTTATTTTGATACAAAATTGTAGAAATTTTCCTTATTTTGGAACAAAAAGGCAAAAATTACCCATATTTTGGGGAAAAAGGCAGAAATTCCCCTTATTTTGAGGTAAAAAGGCTGAAATTCCCGTTATTTTGGGGTAAAAAGGCAGAAATTCCCTTTACTTTGTGGCAAAAAGGCAGAAATTCCCGTTAATTGGGGCAGAAAAGCAGAAATTTTCCTTATTTAAGGGCAATAGGGCAGATATTCCCCATATTTTGTGGCAAAAAGGCAGAAATTCCCCTTATTTGGAGGTAAAATGATGAAATTCCCCTTTTTTTTCGGCAAAAAGGCAGAAATTCCTATTATTTTGGGGCAAAATTGCAGAAATTTCCTTTATTTTGGGGCAAAATTGCAGAAATTTCCCTTATTTTGGGGCAAAATTGCAGAAATTTCACTTATTTCAGGGAAAAAGCACAGAAATTTCTCTTATTTTGGGGCAAAAAGGCAGAAATTTCTTTTATTTTGGTACAAAATTGCAGAAATTTTCTTTATTTTGGGGCAAAAATGAAGAAATTCCCCATATTTTGGGGCAAAAAGGAAGAGATTCCTCTTATCATGAGGTAAAGTGCTGAAATATCCCTTATTTTGGGGCAAAAAGACAGAAATTCCCTTTATTTTGTGGCAAAAAGGCAAAAATTTCCCTTATTTTGGGGCAAAATTGCAGAAATTTCACTTATTTCAGGGCAAAATTCAAAAATTCCTTTTATTTTTGGGCAAAAAGAGAAATTTTGTTTATTTTTGGGTAAAAAGGCAGAAATTTCACTTATTGTGAGGTAAGAAGGCAGAAATTCCTCTTATTTTGGGGCAAAAATGAAGAAATTTCCCTTTTTTTGTGGCAAAAGGTATATATTCTCCTTATTTTCGGGCAAAAAAGCAGAAATATCCCGTTTTTTGGAGCACAATTGCAGAAAATCCCCTAATTGTGGGGCAAAAAGGCAGAAATTCCCTATATGTTGGGGCAAAAAGACAGAAATTCTCCTTATTTTGGGGCAAAACTCAGAAATTCCACTTATTTTGGGGCAAAATTCCAGAAATTTCCCTTATTTTGGGGAAATTTGCAGAAATTTCACTTATTTTGGGGCAAAATTGCAGAAATTTCACTTATTTCAGGTAAAAATGGCAGAAATTTTTCTTATTTTGGGGCAAAAAGGCAGAAATTCCTAATATTTTGTGGCAAAAATGCAGAAATTCCCCTTATTTTGAGGTAAAAAGGCTGAAATTCCCCTTATTTGGGGGCAAAAAGGCAGAAATTTCCCTTATTTTGGGGCAAAATTGCAAACATTTCACTTATTTCAGGGTAATAAGTCAGAAATTTTCCTTATTTTGGGACAAAAAACACAGAAATTCCCTTTGTTTTGGAAGGAAAATACAGAAATTCCATTTCTTTAGAGGCAAAATGCAGAAATTCCCCTTATTTTGAAGCAAAAATGAAGAAATTCCCCTAATTGTTGGGCAAAAAGGCAGAAATTCCCTATATGTTGGGGCAAAAAGACAGAAATTCTCCTTATTTTGGGGCAAAACTCAGAAATTCCACTTATTTTGGGGCAAAATTCCAGAAATTTCCCTTATTTTGGGGAAATTTGCAGAAATTTCACTTATTTTGGGGCAAAATTGCAGAAATTTCACTTATTTCAGGTAAAAATGGCAGAAATTTTTCTTATTTTGGGGCAAAAAGGCAGAAATTCCTAATATTTTGTGGCAAAAATGCAGAAATTCCCCTTATTTTGAGGTAAAAAGGCTGAAATTCCCCTTATTTGGGGGCAAAAAGGCAGAAATTTCCCTTATTTTGGGGCAAAATTGCAAACATTTCACTTATTTCAGGGTAATAAGTCAGAAATTTTCCTTATTTTGGGACAAAAAACACAGAAATTCCCTTTGTTTTGGAAGGAAAATACAGAAATTCCATTTCTTTAGAGGCAAAATGCAGAAATTCCCCTTATTTTGAAGCAAAAATGAAGAAATTCCCCTAATGTTGGGCAAAAAGGCAGAAATTCCCTATATGTTGGGGCAAAAAGACAGAAATTCTTCTTATTTTGGGACAAAACTCAGAAATTCCACTTATTTTGGGGCAAAATTGCAGGAATTTACCTTATTTTGAGGCAAAATTGCAGAAATTTCCCTTATTTGGGGCAAAATTGCAGAAATTTCACTTATTTTCAGGTAAAAAGGCTGAAATATCCTTTATTTTGGGGCAAAAAGGAAGAAATTCCCCTTATTTTGGGGCAAAATTGCAGAAATTTTCCTTATTTTGGGGCAAAAAGGCTGAAATTCTTATTTTGAGGTAAAATGCTGAAATTCCCCATATTTTGGGGCAAAAGGCAAAACTTCTTCTTATTTTGGGGCAAAGAGGCACAAATTTCTCTTATTTTCGGGCAAAATTGCAGAAATTTCATTTATTTCAGGGCAAAAAGTCAGAAATTCCTTTTATTTTGGGGCAAAGAGCAGAAATTTCTTTTATTATGGTACAAAATTGAAGAAATTTATCTTATTTTGAAACAAAAAGGCAGAAAATTCCCCTTATTTTGAGGCAAAAGGCAGAAATTATTCTCAATTTGAGGTAAAATGCAGAAATTCCCTTTATTTTGGGGCTAAAAAACAGAAATTCCCTGTATTTTGAAGCAAAATTGCAGAAATTCTCATAATTTTTGGGCAAAAATGCAGAAATTCTCCTTATTATGGGGCAAAAAGACAGAAAATCTCCTTTTTCGGGAGCAAACAGTCAGAAATTCCCCTTATTTTGGGGCAAAATTGCAGAAATTTCCTTTACATTGGGGCAAAATTGCAGAAATTTCCCTTATTTTGGGGCAAAACTGAAGAAATTTTCTTTTTTTATGGCAAAAAGGTATGCATTCTTCTTATTTTCGGGCAAAAAGGCAGAAATTCCCCTATTTTGGAGCAAAATTGCAGAAATTCCCCTAATTGTGGGGCAAAAAGGGAGAAATTCCCTATATGTTGTGGCAAAAAGACAGAAATTCTCCTTATTTTGGGGCAAAACTCAGAAATTCCACTTATTTTAGGGCAAAATTCCAGAAATTTCCCTTATTTTGGGGCAAAATTGCAGAAATTTCACTTATTTTGGAGCAAAATTGCAGAAATTTCACTTATTTCAGAAAAAAAGCAGAAATTTTCTTATTTTGGTGCAAAAAGGCAGAAATTTCTTTTATTTTGGTACAAAATTGCATAAATTATTCTTATTTTGGAAGAAAAAGGCAGAAATCTCCCATATTTTGGGGCAAAAATGCAGCAATTCCTCTTATTTTTAGGTAACAAGGCTTAAATTCCCCTTATTTGGGGGTAAAAAGGCAGAAATTTCCCTTATTTTCGAGCAAAATTGCAGAAATTTCACTTATTTCAGGGTAATAAGTCAGAAATTTTCCTTATTTTGGGGCAAAAAAGACAGAAATTCCCTTTGTTTTTGGGGATAAAGACAGAAATTCAACTTATTTAGAGGCAAAAAAGCAGAAATTCCCCTTATTTTGGAGCAAAACTGAAGAAATTTCCCTTTTTTATGGCAAAAAGGTATGCATTATTCTTATTTTCGGGCAAAAAGGCAGAAATTCCCCTATTTTGGAGCAAAATTGCAGAAATTCCCCTAATTGTAGGGCAAAAAGGGAGAAATTCCCTATATGTTGGGGCAAAAAGTCAGAAATTCTCCTTATTTTGGGGCAAAACTCAGAAATTCCACTTATTTTGGTGCAAAATTCCAGAAATTTCCCTTATTTTGGGGAAAAATTGCAGAAATTTAACTTATTTCAGAAAAAAATTCAGAAATTTTCCTATTTTGGTGCAAAAAGGCAGAAATTTCTTTTATTTTGGTACAAAATTGCAGAAATTTTTTTTATTTTGGGGCAAAAAGGCAGAAATCCCCATATTTTGGGGCAAGAAAGCAGAAATTCCTCTTATTTTGAGGTAAAAAGGCTGAAATTTCCCTTATTTGGGGGCAAAAAGGCAGAAATTTCCTTTATTTTGAGGCAAAATTGCAGAAATTTCACTTATTTCAGAGTAATAAGTCAGAAATTTTCCTTTTTTTGGGGCAAAAAACACAGAAATTCCCTTTGTTTTGGGGGAAAAAGACAGAAATTCCACTTTTTTAGAGGCAAAAAAACAGAAATTCCTTTTATTTTGGAGTAAAAATTAAGAGATTTCCCTTTTTTATGGCAAAAAGGTATGCATTCTTTTTATTTTCGGACAAAAAGGCAGAAATTCCCCGTATTTTGGAGCAAAATTGCAGAAATTTCACTTATTTCAGAATAAAAATGAGAAATTTTCTTATTTTGGGGCAAAAGGCAGAAATTCCCCTTATTTTATGGCAAAATTGCAGAAATTGCCTTTATTTGGGGACAAAAAACAGAAATTCCCTTTATTTTGGGGCAAAATTGCAGAAAATTTTTTTATTATGAGAAAAAATTGAAGATATTTCTTTTATTTTAAGGCAAAATTGCAGAAATTTCACTTATTTCAGAGAAAAAAACAAAAATCTTTCTTATTTTTGGCAAAATGCAGAAATTCCCATTATTTTGGGGCAAAAAGGCAGAAATTCACCTTATTTTGGGGTAAAATTGAAGACATGTCACATATTTCAGGGCATAAAGGCAGAAATTGCCCTTATTTGGGGGCAAAAAGGCAGAAATTCCCCTTATTTTGGGATAAAATTGCAGAAATTACCCTTGTTTGGGGGCAAAAAGGCAGAAAATCCCCTTAATTTCGGGCAAAAAGCCAGAAATTCCCTGTATTTTGGAGCAAAATTGCAGAAATTCTTCTAATATTGGGGCAAAAATGCAGAAATTCCCTTTATTTGGGGCAAATTGGCAGAAGTTCCCCTTATTTTCTGGAAAAGAGGCAGAAATTCCCATTATTTTGAAACAAAATTGCAGAAACTCCCCTAATTTTGGGGCAAAAAGGCAGAAATCCCCTTTATTTTGGGGCAAAAATACAGAAATTCTCCTTATATCTGGGCAAAAATCAGAAATTTCCCTTATTTTGGAGCAAAATTTTAGAAATTTCTTTTATTTTGGTACAGAATTGGAGAAATTTTTCTTATTCTGTGGCAAAAAGGCAGAAATTTCTTTTATTTTGGTGCAAAATTGCAGAAATTTTTCTAATTTTGGGGCAAAAAGGCATAAATTTCCCATATTTTGGGGCAAAAATGTAGAAATTTTCTTTATTTTGAGGTAAAAAGGCTGAAATTTCCCTTATTTGGGGGCAAAAAGGCAGAAATTTCTCTTATTTTGGGGCAAAATTGCAGAAATTTCACTTATTTCAGAAAAAAAGGAAAAATTTTCTTATTTGGGGGCAAAAAGGCAGAAATTTCTTTTATTTTGGTGCAAAATTACAGAAATTTTCTTTATTTTGGGGCAAAAAAGACAGAAATTCCCTTTGTTTTGGGGGAAAAAGACAGAAATTCCACTTATTTAGAGGCAAAAAAGCAGAAATTCCCCTTATTTTGGAGCAAAAATAAAGAAATTTCCCTTTTTCATGGCAAAAAGGTATGCATTCTTCTTATTTTCGGGCAAAAAGGCAGAAATTCCCTATATGTTGGAGCAAAAAGACAGAAATTCTCCTTATTTTGGGGCAAAACTCAGATATTCCACATATTTTGGGGCAAAATTCCATAAATTTCACTTATTTTGGGGCAAAATTGCAGAAATATCACTTATTTTAAGGCAAAATTGGAGAAATTTCACTTATTTCAGAAGAAAAAAGCAGAAATTTTCTTGTTTTGGGGCAAAAAGGGAGAAATTTCTTTTATTTTTGTACAAAATTGCAGAAATTTTTCTTATTTTGGGGCAAGAAGGCAGAAATTTCCTATATTTTGGGGCAAAAATTCAGAAATTCCCCTTATTTTTAGGTAAAAAGGCTGAAATTCTCTTTATTTGGGAGCAAAAAGGCAGAAATTGCCCTGATTTTGTGGCAAAATTCCAGAAATTTCACTTATTTTAGGGTAATAAGTCAGAAATTTTTTATTTTGGGGCAAAAAGGCAGAAATTTCTTTTATTTTGGTACAAAATTACAGAAATTTTTCTTATTTTGGGGCAAAAAAGAAGAAATTTCCCTTATTTTGGGGCAAAATTGCAGAAATTTCACTTATTTTGATGTAAAAAGGCTGAAATTCCCCTTATTTTGGGGCAAAATGGCAGAAGTTTTCCTTATTTTGGGGCAAAATTGCAGAAATTTCACTTATTTCAAGGTAATAAGTCAGAAATTTTCCTTATTTTTGGGGCAAAAATACAGAAATTCCTTGTTTTGGGGGAAAAAGACAGAAATTCCACTTATTTAGAGGCAAAAAAGAAGAAATTCCCAATATTTTGGAGCAAAATTGCAGAAATTCCCCTAATTGTGGGGCAAAAAGGCAGAAATTCCCTATATGTTAGGGCAAAACGACAGAAATTCTCCTCATTTGGGGGCAAAATTCAGAAATTCCATTTATTTTGGGGCAAAATTCCCAAAATTCCCCTTATTTTGGGGCAAAATTGCAGAAATTTCAATTATTTTGGGGCAAAATTGCAGAAATTTCACTTTTTTCAGGGAAAAAAGGCCGAAATTTTCCGTTTTTAGGGGCAAAAAGGCAGAAATTCCTAATATTTTGAGGCAAAAATGCAGAAATTCCATTTATTTAAAGGCAAAAAAGCAGAAATTCCCCTTATTTTGGAGCAAAATGGCAGAAATTTCCCTTTTTATAGCCAAAAGGTATGCATTCTTCTTATTTTCAGGCAAAAGGGCAGAAATTCCCCGTATTTTGGAGTAAAATTGCAGAAATTCCCTATATGTTGGGGCAAAAAGACAGAAATTCTCCTTATTTATGGGCAAAACTCAGAAATTCCACTTATTTTGGAACAAAATTTCAGAAATTTCCCTTATTTTTGGCCAAAATTGCAGAAATTTCACTTATTTTGGGGCAAAATTGCAGAAATTTCACTTATTTCAGAGAAAAAAAAGCAGAAATTTTCTTATTTTGGGGCAAAAGGCAGAAATTTCCCATATTTTGAGGCAAAAATGCAGAAATTCCCCTTATTTTGAGGTAAAAAGGCTGAAATTCCCCTTATTTGGGGGCAAAAAGGCAGAAATTTCCCATATTTTGGGGCAAAATTGCAGAAATTTCACTTATTTCAGGGTACTAAGTCAGAAATTTTTCTTACTTTGGGGCAAAAAAGACAGAAATTCCCTTTGTTTTCAGGGAAAAAGACAGAAATTCCACTTATTTAGAGGCAAAAATGCAGAAATTCCCCTTATTTTGAAGCAAAAATGAAGAAATTTCTATTTCTTATGGCAAAAAGGTATGCATTCTTCTTATTTTCGGGCAAAAAGGCAGAAATTCCCCGTATTTTTGAGCAAAATTGCAGAAATTCCCCTAATTGTGGGGCAAAAAGGCAGAAATCCCCTATATGTTGGGGCAAAAAGAAAGAAATTCTCCTTATTTTGGGGCAAAACTCAGAAATTCCACTTATTTTGGGGCAAAATTTCAGAAATTTCCCTCATTTTGGAGCAAAATTGCAGAAATTTCACTTATTTCAAAGAAAAAAAGCACAAATTTTCTTATTTTGGGGCAAAAAGGCAGAAATTTCATTTATTTGGTACAAAATTGCGGAAATTTTTCTTAATTTGGGCAAAAATGCAGAAATTTCCCATATTTTTCGACAAAAATGCAGAAATTCCCCTTATTTTGAGGTAAAAAGGCTGAAATTCCCCTTATTTTGGGGCAAAAAGTTAGAAATTCCCCTTATTTTAAAGGAAAAAGACAGAAATTCCGTTTATTTTTGTGGAAAAGTCAGAAATTGCACTTATTTTGAGTCAAAAAGGCGGAAAATCCCCTTATTTTGGGGTAAAAAATGAAGAAATTAACCTTTTTTATGGCAAAAAGGTATACATTCTTTTTATTTTCGAGCAAAATTGCAGAAATTCCCCTAATTATGGGGAAAAAAGGCAGAAATTCCCCGTAATTTGGAGCAAAATTGCAGAAATTCCCCTAATTTTGGGGCAAAAACGCAAAACGTCCCTTTATTTTGGGGTAAAACTGCAGAAATTTCACTTATTTCGCGGCAAAATGGCAGAAATTCCCTTTATTTTCGGAGAAAAAGGCAGAAAATCCCCGTATTTTAGAGCAAAATTGCAGAAATTTACCTAATTTTGGGGTAAAACATGCAGTAATTTTCTTTATTTTGGGGCAAAAAGGCAGAAATTCCCCTTATTTTGGGGCAAAAATCAAAAATATCCCTTATTTTGGGGCCAAATTTTAGAAATTTCTTTTATTTTTGTACAGAATTGCAGAAATTTTTCTTATTTTGTGGCAAAAAGGAAGAAATTTCCCATATTTTGGAACAAAAATGCAGAAATTCCCCTTATTTTGAGGTAAAAAGGCTGAAATTCCCCTTATTTGGGGGCAAAAAGGCAGAAATTTCCCATATTTTGGGGAAAAATTGCAGAAATTTCACTTATTTCAGGGTACTAAGTCAGAAATTTTTCTTACTTTGGGGCAAAAAAGACAGAAATTCCCTTTGTTTTCAGGGAAAAAGACAGAAATTCCACTTATTTAGAGGCAAAAATGCAGAAATTCCCCTTATTTTGGAGCAAAAATGAAGAAATTTCCCTTTTTTATGGCAAAAAGGTATGCATTCTTCTTATTTTCGGGCAAAAAGGCAGAAATTCCCCCTATTTTAGAGCAAAATTGCAGAAATTCCCCTAATTGTGGGGCAAAAAGGCAGAAATTTCCTATATGTTGGGGCAAAATACAGAAATTTTCCTTATTTTGGTGAAAAACTCAGAAATTCCACTTATTTTGGGGCAAAATTGCAGAAATTTCCCTTATTTTGGGGCAAAATTGCAGAAATTTCACTTATTTTGGGGCAAAATTGCAAAAATTTCACTTATGTCAGAAAAAAAGCAGAAATTTTCTTATTTTGGTGCAAAAAGGCAGAAATTTCTAATATTTTGGTACAAAATTGCAGAAATTTTTCTTCTTTTAGGGCAAAAAGGCAGAAATCTCCCATATTTTGGGGCAAAAATGCAGAAATTCCTCTTATTTTTAGGTAAAAAGGCTGAAATTCCCCTTATTTGGGGGCAAAAAGGCAGAAATTTCCCTTATTTTGAGGCAAAATTGCAGAAATTACACTTATTTCAGAGAACAAAAGCAGAAATTTTCTTATTTTGGGCAAAAAGGCAGAAATTTCTTTTATTTTGGTACAAAATTGCAGAAATGTTTCTTATTTTGGGGCAAAAAGGCAGAAATCTCCCATATTTTGGGGCAAAAAAGCAGAAATTTCCCTTATTTTGAGGTAAAAACGCTGAAATTCCCCTTATTTGGGGGCAAAAAGGCAGAAATTTACCTTATTTTGAGGCAAAATTGCAGAAATTTCACTTATTTCAGAATAATAAGTCAGAAATTTTCCTTATTTTGGGGCAAAAAACAGAAATTCTCTTTGTTTTAAAGGAAAAAGACTGATATTCCACTTATTTAGAGGCTAAAAAGCAGAAATTCTTATTATTTTGGAGCAAAAATGAAGAAATTTTCCTTTTTTTGTGGAAAAAGGTATACATTCCTCTAATTTTCGGGCTAAAAAGCAGAAATTCCCCGTATTTTGGAGCAAAATTGCAGAAATTCCCCTAATTGTGTGGAAAAAAGGCAGAAATTCCCTATATGTTAGGGCAAAAAGACAGAAATTCTCCTTATTTTGGGGCAAAACTCAGAAATTCCACTTATTTTGGGGCAAAATTCAAGAAATTTCCTTTATTTTGGGGCAAAAGTGCAGAAATTTCACTTATTTTGGGGCGAAATTGCAGAAATTTCACTTTTTTCATGGAAAAAAAGGCAGAAATTTTCCTTATTTTGGGGCAAAAAGGCAGAAATTCCTAATATTTTGTGGCAAAAATTCAGAAATTCCTCTTATTTTGAGGTAAAAAGGCTGAAATTCCCCTTATTTGGGGGCAAAAAGGCATAAATTTCCCTTATTTTGGGGCAAAATTGCAGAAATTTCACTTATTTCAGGGTAATAAGTCAGAAATTTTCCTTATTTTGGGGCAAAAAAGACAGAAATTCCCTTTGTTTTGGGATAAAAAGACAGAAATTCCACTTATTTAGAGGCAAAAAGCAGAAATTCCACTTATTTTGGAGTAAAAATTAAGAGATTTCCCTTTTTTATGGCAAAAAGGTATGCATTCTTTTTATTTTCGGACAAAAAGGCAGAAATTCCCCGTATTTTGGAGAAAAATTGCAGAAATTTCACTTATTTCAGAATAAAAATGAGAAATTTTCTTATTTTGGGGCAAAAGGCAGAAATTCCCCTTATTTTATGGCAAAATTGCAGAAATTGCCTTTATTTGGGGACAAAAAACAGAAATTCCCTTTATTTTGGGGCAAAATTGCAGAAAATTTTTTTATTATGGGAAAAAATTGAAGATATTTCTTTTATTTTAAGGCAAAATTGCAGAAATTTCACTTATTTCAGAGAAAAAAACAAAAATCTTTCTTATTTTTGGCAAAATGCAGAAATTCCCATTATTTTGGGGCAAAAAGGCAGAAATTCACCTTATTTTGGGGTAAAATTGAAGACATGTCACATATTTCAGGGAATAAAGGCAGAAATTGCCCTTATTTGGGGGCAAAAAGGCAGAAATTCCCCTTATTTTGTGATAAAATTGCAGAAATTACCCTTGTTTGGGGGCAAAAAGGCAGAAAATCCCCTTAATTTCGGGCAAAAAGGCAGAAATTCCCTGTATTTTGGAGCAAAATTGCAGAAATTCTCCTAATATTGGGGCAAAAATGCAGAAATTCCCTTTATTTGGGGCAAATTGGCAGAAGTTCCCCTTATTTTCAGGAAAAGAGGCAGAAATTCCCATTATTTTGAAGCAAAATTGCAGAAACTCCCCTAATTTTGGGGCAAAAAGGCAGAAATTCCCTTTATTTTGGGGCAAAAATACAGAAATTCTCCTTATATCTGGGCAAAAATCAGAAATTTCCCTTATTTTGGAGCAAAATTTTAGAAATTTCTTTTATTTTGGTACAGAATTGGAGAAATTTTTCTTATTCTGTGGCAAAAAGGCAGAAATTTCTTTTATTTTGGTGCAAATTTGCAGAAATTTTTCTTACTTTGGGGCAAAAACGCATAAATTTCCCATATTTTGGGGCAAAAATGTAGAAATTTTCTTTATTTTGAGGTAAAAAGGCTGAAATTTCCCTTATTTGGGGGCAAAAAGGCAGAAATTTCTCTTATTTTGGGGCAAAATTACAGAAATTTCACTTATTTCAGAAAAAAAGGAAAAATTTTCTTATTTGGGGGCAAAAAGGCAGAAATTTCTTTTATTTTGGTGCAAAATTACAGAAATTTTCTTTATTTTGGGGCAAAAAAGACAGAAATTCCCTTTGTTTTGGGGGAAAAAGACAGAAATTCCACTTCTTTAGAGGCAAAAAAGCAGAAATTCCCCTTATTTTGGAGCAAAAATGAAGAAATTTCCCTTTTTCATGGCAAAAAGGTATGCATTCTTCTTATTTTCGGGCAAAAAGGCAGAAATTCCCTATATGTTGGGGCAAAAAGACAGAAATTCTCCTTATTTTGGGGCAAAACTCAGATATTCCACATATTTTGGGGCAAAATTCCATAAATTTCCCTTATTTTGGGGCAAAATTGCAGAAATATCACTTATTTTAAGGCAAAATTGGAGAAATTTCACTTATTTCAGAAGAAAAAAGCAGAAATTTTCTTGTTTTGGGGCAAAAAGGGAGAAATTTCTTTTATTTTTGTACAAAATTGCAGAAATTTTTCTTATTTTGGGGAAAGAAGGCAGAAATTTCCTATATTTTGGGGCAAAAATTCAGAAATTCCCCTTATTTTTAGGTAAAAAGGCTGAAATTCTCTTTATTTGGGAGCAAAAAGGCAGAAATTGCCCTGATTTTGTGGCAAAATTCCAGAAATTTCACTTATTTTAGGGTAATAAGTCAGAAATTTTTTATTTTGGGGCAAAAAGGCAGAAATTTCTTTTATTTTGGTACAAAATTACAGAAATTTTTCTTATTTTGGGGCAAAAAAGAAGAAATTTGCCTTATTTTGGGGCAAAATTGCAGAAATTTCATTATTTTGATGTAAAAAGGCTGAAATTCCCCTTATTTTGGGGCAAAATGGCAGAAGTTTTCCTAATTTTGGGGCAAAATTGCAGAAATTTCACTTATTTCAAGGTAATAAGTCAGAAATTTTCCTTATTTTGGGGCAAAAAAAACAGAAATTCCTTGTTTTGGGGGAAAAAGACAGAAATTCCACTTATTTAGAGGCATAAATCAGAAATTCCTCATATTTTGGAGCAAAATTGCAGAAATTCCCCTAATTGTGGGGCAAAAAGGAAGAAATTCCCTATATTTTAGGGCAAAACGACAGAAATTCTCCTCATTTGGGGGCAAAATTCAGAAATTCCATTTATTTTGGGGCAAAATTCCCAAAATTCCCCTTATTTTGGGGCAAAATTGCAGAAATTTCAAATATTTTGGGGCAAAATTGCAGAAATTTCACTTTTTTCAGGGAAAAAAGGCCGAAATTTTCCGTTTTTGGGGGCAAAAAGGCAGAAATTCCTAATATTTTGAGGCAAAAATGCAGAAATTCCTCTTATTTTGATGTAAAAAGGCTGAAATTCCCTTTATTTGCGGGCAAAAATGCAGAAATTTCTCTAATACTGGGGCAAAATTGCAGAAATTTCACTTATTTCAGGGTAATAATTCAGAAATTTTCCTTATTTTGGGGCAAAAAATACAGAAATTCCATTTGTATGGGGGGAAAAAGACAGAAATTCCATTTATTTAGAGGCAAAAAAGCAGAAATTCCCCTTATTTTGGAGCAAAATTGCAGAAATTTCCCTTTTTATAGCCAAAAGGTATGCATTCTTCTTATTTTCAGGCAAAAAGGCAGAAATTCCCCGTATTTTGGAGTAAAATTGCAGAAATTCCCTTAATTGTGGAGCAAAAAGACAGAAATTCTCCTTATTTTGGGGCAAAATTCAGAAATTCCACTTATTTTGGAACAAAATTTAAGAAATTTCCCTTATTTTTGGCCAAAATTGCAGAAATTTTACTTATTTTGGGGCAAAATTGCAGAAATTTCACTTATTTCAGGGAAAAAAAGCAGAAATTTTCTTATTTTGGGGCAAAAAGGCAGAAATTTCCCATATTTTGAGGCAAAAATGCAGAAATTCCCCTTATTTTGAAATAAAAAGGCTGAAATTCCCCTTATTTGGGGGCAAAAAGGCAGAAATTTCCCATATTTTGGGGCAAAATTGCAGAAATTTCACTTATTTCAGGGTACTAAGTCAGAAATTTTTCTTACTTTGGGGCAAAAGAGACAGAAATTCCCTTTGTTTTCAGGGAAAAAGACAGAAATTCCACTTATTTAGAGGCAAAAATGCAGAAATTCCCCTTATTTTGGAGCAAAAATGAAGAAATTTCCCTTTTTTATGGCAAAAAGGTATGCATTCTTCTTATTTTCGGGCAAAAAGTCAGAAATTCCCCCTATTTTAGAGCAAAATTGCAGAAATTCCCCTAATTGTGGGGAAAAAAACAGAAATTCCCTATATGTTGGGGCAAAAAGACAGAAATTCTCCATATTTTGGGGCAAAACTCAGAAATTCCACTTATTTTGGGGCAAAATTCCAAAAATTTCCCTTATTTTGGGGCAAAATTGCAGAAATTTCAATTATTTAGGGGCAAAATTGCAGAAATTTCACTTATTTCAGGGGAAAAAGACAGAAATTTCTTTTATTTTGGTACAAAATTGCAGAAATTTTTCTTATTTTGGGCAAAAAGGCAGAAATTTCCCATATTTTGAGGCAAAAATGCAGAAATTTCACTTATTTCAGGGTAATAAGTCAGAAATTTTCATTACTTTGGCGCAAAAAAGACAGAAATTCCCTTTGTTTTGGTGGAAAAAGACAGAAATTCCAATTCTTTAGAGGCAAAAATGCAGAAATTCCCCTTATTTTGGCGCAAAAATGAAGAAATTTCCCTTTTTTATGGCAAAAAGGTATGCATTCTTCTTATTTTCGGGCAAAAAGGCAGAAATTCCCCCTATTTTAGAGCAAAATTGCAGAAATTCCCCTAATTGTGGGGCAAAAAGGCAGAAATTCCCTATATGTTGGGGCAAAAAGACAGAAATTCTCCTTATTTTAAAGCAAAACTCAGAAATTTCACTTATTTTGGGGCAAAATTACAGAAATTTCACTTATTTCAGAAAAAAAAAGCAGAAATTTTCTTATTTTGGGGCAAAAAGGCAGAAATTTCTTTTATTTTGGTACAAAATTGCAGAAATTATTCTTATTTTGGGGCAAAAAAGCAGAAATTTCTCATATTTTGGGGCAAAATTGCAGAAAATTTCCTTATTTTGAGGTAAAAAGGCTAAAATTCCCCTTATTTGGTTGCAAAAAGGCAGAAATTTTCCTTATTTGGGGAAAAAATTGCAGAAATTTCACTTATTTCAGGGTAATAAGTCAGAAATTTTCTTTATTTTGGGGCAAAAAAAGACAGAAATTCTCTTTCTTTTTGGGGGTAAAAGACAGAAATTCCACTTATTTAGAGGCAAAAAAGCAGAAATTCCCATTATTTTGGAGCAAAAATGAAGAAATTTCTATTTTATGGCAAAAAGGTATGCATTCTTCTTATTTTCGGGCAAAAAGTCAGAAATTCCCCCTATTTTAGAGCAAAATTGCAGAAATTCCCCTAATTGTGGGGCAAAAAAACAGAAATTCCCTATATGTTGGGGCAAAAAGATAGAAATTCTCAATATTTTGGGGCAAAACTCAGAAATTCCACTTATTTTGGGGCAAAATTCCAAAAATTTCCCTTATTTTGGGGCAAAATTGCAGAAATTTCACTTATTTAGGGGCAAAATTGCAGAAATTTCACTTATTTCAGGGGAAAAAGACAGAAATTTCTTTTATTTTGGTACAAAATTGCAGAAATTTTTCTTATTTTGGGCAAAAAGGCAGAAATTTCCCATATTTTGGGGCAATATTGCAGAAATTTCACTTATTTCAGGGTACTAAGTCAGAAATTTTTCTTACTTTGGGGCAAAAAAGACAGAAATTCCCTTTGTTTTCAGGGAAAAAAAACAGAAATTCCACTTATTTAGAGGCAAAAATGCAGAAATTCCCCTTATTTTGGCGCAAAAATGAAGAAATTTCCCTTTTTTATGGCAAAAAGGTATGCATTCTTCTTATTTTCGGGCAAAAAGGCAGAAATTCCCCCTATTTTAGAGCAAAATTGCAGAAATTCCCCTAATTGTGGGGCAAAAAGGCAGAAATTCCCTATATGTTGGGGCAAAAAGACAGAAATTCTCTTTATTTTAAAGCAAAACTCAGAAATTTCACTTATTTTGGGGCAAAATTACAGAAATTTCACTTATTTCAGAAAAAAAAAGCAAAAATTTTCTTATTTTGGGGCAAAAAGGCAGAAATTTCTTTTATTTTGGTACAAAATTGCAGAAATTATTCTTATTTTGGGGCAAAAAAGCAGAAATTTCTCATATTTTGGGGCAAAATTGCAGAAAATTTCCTTATTTTGAGGTAAAAAGGCTAAAATTCCCTTTATTTGGTTGCAAAAGGCAGAAATTTTCCTTATTTGGGGGAAAAATTGCAGAAATTTCACTTATTTCAGGGTAATAAGTCAGAAATTTTCTTTAATTTGGGGCAAAAAAAGACAGAAATTCTCTTTGTTTTTGGGGTAAAAGACAGAAATTCCACTTATTTAGAGGCAAAAAAGCAGAAATTCCCATTATTTTGGAGCAAAAATGAAGAAATTTCTCTTTTTTATGGCAAAAAGGTATGCATTCTTCTTATTTTCGGGCAAAAAGGCAGAAATTCCCCCTATTTTAGAGCAAAATTGCAGAAATTCCCCTAATTGTGGGGCAAAAAAACAGAAATTCCCTATATGTTGGGGCAAAAAGATAGAAATTCTCCATATTTTGGGGCAAAACTCAGAAATTCCACTTATTTTGGGGCAAAATTCCAAAAATTTCCCTTATTTTGGGGCAAAATTGCAGAAATTTCACTTATTTAGGGGCAAAATTGCAGAAATTTCACTTATTTCAGGGGAAAAAGACAGAAATTTCTTTTATTTTGGTACAAAATTGCAGAAATTTTTCTTATTTTGGGCAAAAAGGCAGAAATTTCCCATATTTTGAAGCAAAAATGCAGAAATTTCACTTATTTCAGGGTAATAAGTCAGAAATTTTCCTTACTTTGGGGCAAAAAAGACAGAAATTCCCTTTGTTTTGGTGGAAAAAGACAGAAATTCCACTTATTTAGAGGTAAAAATGCAGAAATTCCCCTTATTTTGGAGCAAAAATGAAGAAATTTCCTTTTTTTATGGCAAAAAGGTATGCATTCTTCTTATTTTCGGGCAAAAAGTCAGAAATTCCCCCTATTTTAGAGCAAAATTGCAGAAATTCCCCTAATTGTGGGGCAAAAAGGCAGAAATTCCCTATATGTTGGGGCAAAAAGACAGAAATTCTCCTTATTTTAAAGCAAAACTCAGAAATTTCACTTATTTTGGGGCAAAATTACAGAAATTTCACTTATTTCAGAAAAAAAAAGCAGAAATTTTCTTATTTTGGGGCAAAAAGGCAGAAATTTCTTTTATTTTGGTACAAAATTGCAGAAATTATTCTTATTTTGGGGCAAAAAAGCAGAAATTTCTCATATTTTGGGGCAAAATTGCAGAAAATTTCCTTATTTTGAGGTAAAAAGGCTAAAATTCCCCTTATTTGGTTGCAAAAAGGCAGAAATTTTCCTTATTTGGGGAAAAAATTGCAGAAATTTCACTTATTTCAGGGTAATAAGTCAGAAATTTTCTTTATTTTGGGGCAAAAAAAGACAGAAATTCTCTTTCTTTTTGGGGGTAAAAGACAGAAATTCCACTTATTTAGAGGCAAAAAAGCAGAAATTCCCATTATTTTGGAGCAAAAATTAAGAAATTTCTATTTTATGGCAAAAAGGTATGCATTCTTCTTATTTTCGGGCAAAAAGGCAGAAATTCCCCCTATTTTAGAGCAAAATTGCAGAAATTCCCCTAATTGTGGGGCAAAAAAACAGAAATTCCCTATATGTTGGGGCAAAAAGATAGAAATTCTCCATATTTTGGGGCAAAACTCAGAAATTCCACTTATTTTGGGGCAAAATTCCAAAAATTTCCCTTATTTTGGGGCAAAATTGCAGAAATTTCACTTATTTAGGGGCAAAATTGCAGAAATTTCACTTATTTCAGGGGAAAAAGACAGAAATTTCTTTTATTTTGGTACAAAATTGCAGAAATTTTTCTTATTTTGGGCAAAAAGGCAGAAATTTCCCATATTTTGGGGCAATATTGCAGAAATTTCACTTATTTCAGGGTACTAAGTCAGAAATTTTTCTTACTTTGGGGCAAAAAAGACAGAAATTCCCTTTGTTTTCAGGGAAAAAAAACAGAAATTCCACTTATTTAGAGGCAAAAATGCAGAAATTCCCCTTATTTTGGCGCAAAAATGAAGAAATTTCCCTTTTTTATGGCAAAAAGGTATGCATTCTTCTTATTTTCGGGCAAAAAGGCAGAAATTCCCCCTATTTTAGAGCAAAATTGCAGAAATTCCCCTAATTGTGGGGCAAAAAGGCAGAAATTCCCTATATGTTGGGGCAAAAAGACAGAAATTCTCTTTATTTTAAAGCAAAACTCAGAAATTTCCCTTATTTTGGGGCAAAATTACAGAAATTTCACTTATTTCAGAAAAAAAAAGCAAAAATTTTCTTATTTTGGGGCAAAAAGGCAGAAATTTCTTTTATTTTGGTACAAAATTGCAGAAATTATTCTTATTTTGGGGCAAAAAAGCAGAAATTTCTCATATTTTGGGGCAAAATTGCAGAAAATTTCCTTATTTTGAGGTAAAAAGGCTAAAATTCCCTTTATTTGGTTGCAAAAGGCAGAAATTTTCCTTATTTGGGGGAAAAATTGCAGAAATTTCACTTATTTCAGGGTAATAAGTCAGAAATTTTCTTTAATTTGGGGCAAAAAAAGACAGAAATTCTCTTTGTTTTGGGGGTAAAAGACAGAAATTCCACTTATTTAGAGGCAAAAAAGCAGAAATTCCCATTATTTTGGAGCAAAAATGAAGAAATTTCTCTTTTTTATGGCAAAAAGGTATGCATTCTTCTTATTTTCGGGCAAAAAGTCAGAAATTCCCCCTATTTTAGAGCAAAATTGCAGAAATTCCCCTAATTGTGGGGCAAAAAAACAGAAATTCCCTATATGTTGGGGCAAAAAGATAGAAATTCTCCATATTTTGGGGCAAAACTCAGAAATTCCACTTATTTTGGGGCAAAATTCCAAAAATTTCCCTTATTTTGGGGCAAAATTGCAGAAATTTCACTTATTTAGGGGCAAAATTGCAGAAATTTCACTTATTTCAGGGGAAAAAGACAGAAATTTCTTTTATTTTGGTACAAAATTGCAGAAATTTTTCTTATTTTGGGCAAAAAGGCAGAAATTTCCCATATTTTGAAGCAAAAATGCAGAAATTTCACTTATTTCAGGGTAATAAGTCAGAAATTTTCCTTACTTTGGGGCAAAAAAGACAGAAATTCCCTTTGTTTTGGTGGAAAAAGACAGAAATTCCACTTATTTAGAGGTAAAAATGCAGAAATTCCCCTTATTTTGGAGCAAAAATGAAGAAATTTCCTTTTTTTATGGCAAAAAGGTATGCATTCTTCTTATTTTCGGGCAAAAAAGCATAAATTCCCCATATTTTAGAGCAAAATTGCAAATATTCCCCTTATTGTGGGGCAAAAAGGCAGAAATTCCCTATATGTTGGGGGGAAAAGACAGAAATTCTCCTTATTTTAGAGCAAAACTCAGAAATTTCATTTATTTTGGGGCAAAATTGCAGAAATTTCACTTATTTCAGAAAAAAAAAGCAGAAATTTTTTTATTTTGGGGCAAAAAGGCAGAAATTTCTTTTATTTTGGTACAAAATTGCAGAAAATTTTCTATTTTGGGGCAAAAAGGCAGAAATTTCTCATATTTTGGGGCAAAAATGCAGAAAATCCCCTTATTTTGAGGTAAAAAGGCTAAAATTCCCCTTATTTGGTTGCAAAAAGGCAGAAATTTCCCTTATTTTGGGGCAAAATTGCAGAAATTTCACTTATATCAGGGTAATAAGTCAGAAATTTTCCTTATTTTGGGGCAAAAAAGACAGAAATTCCCTTTGTTTTGGGGGAAAAAGACAGAAATTCCACTTATTAAGAGGCAAAAAAGCAGAAATTCCCCTTATTTTGGAGCAAAAATGAAGAAATTTCCCTTTTTTATGGCAAAAAGGTATGCATTCTTCTTGTTTTCGGGCAAAAAGTCAGAAATTCCCCGTTTTTTGGAGCAAAATTGCAGAAATTCCCCTAATTTTGGGGCAAAAAGGCAGAAATTCCCTATATGTTAGGGCAAAACGACAGAAATTCTCCTTATTTTGGGGCAAAATTCAGAAATTCCATTTCTTTTGGTGCAAAATTCCCAAAATTTCCCTTATTTTGGGGCAAAATTGCAGAAAGTTCATTTATTTAGGGGCAAAATTGCAGAAATTTCACTTTTTTCAGGGAAAAAAGGCCGAAATTTTCCATTTTTGGGGGCAAAAAGGCAGAAATTCTTAATATTTTGTGGCAAAAATGCAGAAATTTCCCTTATTTTGAGGTAAAAAGGCTGAAATTCCCCTTATTTGGGGGCAAAAATGTAGAAATTTCTCTAATACTGGGGCAAAATTGCAGAAATTTCACTTATTTCAGGGTAATAATTCAGAAATTTTCCTTATTTTGGGGCAAAAAATACAGAAATTCCATTTGTATGTGGGGAAAAAGACAGAAATTCCATTTATTAAGAGGCAAAAAAGCAGAAATTCCCCTTATTTTGGAGCAAAATTGCAGAAATTTCCCTTTTTATAGCAAAAAGGTATGCATTCTTCTTATTTTCAGGCAAAAAGGCAGAAATTCCCTGTATTTTGGAGTAAAATTGCAAAAATTCCCTTAATTGTAGGGCAAAAAGACAGAAATTCTCCTTATTTTGGGGCAAAACTCAGAAATTCCACTTATTTTAGAACAAAATTTCAGAAATTTCCCTTATTTTTGGCCAAAATTGCAGAAATTTCACTTATTTTGGGGCAAAATTGCAGAAATTTCACTTATTTCAGGGAAAAAAAGCAGAAATTTTCTTATTTTGGGGCAAAAAGGCAGAAATTTCCCATATTTTGAGGCAAAAATGCAGAAATTCCCCTTATTTTGAGGTAAAAAGGCTGAAATTCCCCTTATTTGGGGGCAAAAAGGCAGAAATTTCCCATATTTTGGGGCAAAATTGCAGAAATTTCACTTATTTCAGGGTACTAAGTCAGAAATTTTTCTTACTTTGGGGCAAAAAAGACAGAAATTCCCTTTGTTTTCAGGGAAAAAAACAGAAATTCCACTTATTTAGAGGCAAAAATGCAGAAATTCCCCTTATTTTGGCGCAAAAATGAAGAAATTTCCCTTTTTTATGGCAAAAAGGTATGCATTCTTCTTATTTTCGGGCAAAAAGGCAGAAATTCCCCCTATTTTAGAGCAAAATTGCAGAAATTCCCCTAATTGTGGGGCAAAAAGGCAGAAATTCCCTATATGTTGGGGCAAAAAGACAGAAATTCTCCTTATTTTAAAGCAAAACTCAGAAATTTCACTTATTTTGGGGCAAAATTACAGAAATTTCACTTATTTCAGAAAAAAAAAAGCAGAAATTTTCTTATTTTGGGGCAAAAAGGCAGAAATTTCTTTTATTTTGGTACAAAATTGCAGAAATTATTCTTATTTTGGGGCAAAAAAGCAGAAATTTCTCATATTTTGGGGCAAAATTGCAGAAAATTTCCTTATTTTGAGGTAAAAAGGCTAAAATTCCCCTTATTTGGTTGCAAAAAGGCAGAAATTTTCCTTATTTGGGGAAAAAATTGCAGAAATTTCACTTATTTCAGGGTAATAAGTCAGAAATTTTCTTTATTTTGGGGCAAAAAAAGACAGAAATTCTCTTTGTTTTGGTGGTAAAAGACAGAAATTCCACTTATTTAGAGGCAAAAAAGCAGAAATTCCCATTATTTTGGAGCAAAAATGAAGAAATTTCTCTTTTTTATGGCAAAAAGGTATGCATTCTTCTTATTTTCGGCCAAAAAGTCAGAAATTCCCCCTATTTTAGAGCAAAATTGCAGAAATTCCCATAATTGTGGGGCAAAAAAACAGAAATTCCCTATATGTTGGGGCAAAAAGATAGAAATTCTCCATATTTTGGGGCAAAACTCAGAAATTCCACTTATTTTGGGGCAAAATTCCAAAAATTTCCCTTATTTTGGGGCAAAATTGCAGAAATTTCACTTATTTAGGGGCAAAATTGCAGAAATTTCACTTATTTCAGGGGAAAAAGACAGAAATTTCTTTTATTTTGGTACAAAATTGCAGAAATTTTTCTTATTTTGGGCAAAAAGGCAGAAATTTCCCATATTTTGAGGCAAAAATGCAGAAATTTCACTTATTTCAAGGTAATAAGTCAGAAATTTTCCTTACTTTGGGGCAAAAAAGACAGAAATTCCCTTTGTTTTGGTGGAAAAAGACAGAAATTCCACTTATTTAGAGGCAAAAATGCAGAAATTCCCCTTATTTTGGCGCAAAAATGAAGAAATTTCCCTTATTTATGGCAAAAAGGTATGCATTCTTCTTATTTTCGGGCAAAAAGGCAGAAATTCCCCATATTTTAGAGCAAAATTGCAGAAATTCCCCTTATTGTGGGGCAAAAAGGCAGAAATTCCCTATATGTTGGGGGAAAAGACAGAAATTCTCCTTATTTTAGAGCAAAACTCAGAAATTTCATTTATTTTGGGGCAAAATTGCAGAAATTTCACTTATTTCAGGGAAAAAAAGCAGAAATTTTCTTATTTTGGGGCAAAAAGGCAGAAATTTCCCATATTTTGAGGCAAAAATGCAGAAATTCCCCTTATTTTGAGGTAAAAAGGCTGAAATTCCCCTTATTTGGGGGCAAAAAGGCAGAAATTTCCCATATTTTGGGGAAAAATTGCAGAAATTTCACTTATTTCAGAGTACTAAGTCAGAAATTTTTCTTACTTTGGGGCAAAAAAGACAGAAATTCCCTTTGTTTTCAGGGAAAAAAACAGAAATTCCACTTATTTAGAGGCAAAAATGCAGAAATTCCCCTAATTTTGGCGCAAAAATGAAGAAATTTCCCTTTTTTATGGCAAAAAGGTATGCATTCTTCTTATTTTCGGGCAAAAAGGCAGAAATTCCCCCTATTTTAGAGCAAAATTGCAGAAATTCCCCTAATTGTGGGGCAAAAAGGCAGAAATTCCCTATATGTTGGGGCAAAAAGACAGAAATTCTCTTTATTTTAAAGCAAAACTCAGAAATTTCACTTATTTTGGGGCAAAATTACAGAAAATTCACTTATTTCAGAAAAAAAAAGCAGAAATTTTCTTATTTTGGGGCAAAAAGGCAGAAATTTCTTTTATTTTGGTACAAAATTGCAGAAATTATTCTTATTTTGGGGCAAAAAAGCAGAAATTTCTCATATTTTGGGGCAAAATTGCAGAAAATTTCCTTATTTTGAGGTAAAAAGGCTAAAATTCCCTTTATTTGGTTGCAAAAAGGCAGAAATTTTCCTTATTTGGGGGAAAAATTGCAGAAATTTCACTTATTTCAGGGTAATAAGTCAGAAATTTTCTTTATTTTGGGGCAAAAAAAGACAGAAATTCTCTTTGTTTTGGGGGTAAAAGACAGAAATTCCACTTATTTAGAGGCAAAAAAGCAGAAATTCCCATTATTTTGGAGCAAAAATGAAGAAATTTCTCTTTTTTATGGCAAAAAGGTATGCATTCTTCTTATTTTCGGGCAAAAAGGCAGAAATTCCCCCTATTTTAGAGCAAAATTGCAGAAATTCCCCTAATTGTGGGGCAAAAAAACAGAAATTCCCTATATGTTGGGGCAAAAAGATAGAAATTCTCCATATTTTGGGGCAAAACTCAGAAATTCCACTTATTTTGGGGCAAAATTCCAAAAATTTCCCTTATTTTGGGGCAAAATTGCAGAAATTTCACTTATTTAGGGGCAAAATTGCAGAAATTTCACTTATTTCAGGGGAAAAAGACAGAAATTTCTTTTATTTTGGTACAAAATTGCAGAAATTTTTCTTATTTTGGGCAAAAAGGCAGAAATTTCACTTATTTCAGGGTAATAAGTCAGAAATTTTTCTTACTTTGGGGCAAAAAAGACAGAAATTCCCTTTGTTTTGGTGGAAAAAGACAGAAATTCCACTTATTTAGAGGCAAAAATGCAGAAATTCCCCTTATTTTGGAGCAAAAATGAAGAAATTTCCTTTTTTTATGGCAAAAAGGTATGCATTCTTCTTATTTTCGGGCAAAAAGGCAGAAATTCCCTATATTTTAGAGCAAAATTGCAGAAATTCCCCTTATTGTGGGGCAAAAAGGCAGAAATTCCCTATATGTTGGGGGAAAAGACAGAAATTCTCCTTATTTTAGAGCAAAACTCAGAAATTTCATTTATTTTGGGCCAAAATTGCAGAAATTTCACTTATTTCAGGAAAAAAAAGCAGAAATTTTCTTATTTTGGGGCAAAAAGGCAGAAATTTCTTTTATTTTGGTACAAAATTGCAGAAAATTTTCTTATTTTGGGGCAAAAAGGCAGAAATTTCTCATATTTTGGGGCAAAAATGCAGAAAATCCCCTTATTTTGAGGTAAAAAGGCTAAAATTCCCCTTATTTGGTTGCAAAAAGGCAGAAATTTCCCTTATTTTGGGGCAAAATTGCAGAAATTTCACTTATATCAGGGTAATAAGTCAGAAATTTTCCTTATTTTGGGGCAAAAAAGACAGAAATTCCCTTTGTTTTGGGGGAAAAAGACAGAAATTCCACTTATTAAGAGGCAAAAAAGCAGAAATTCCCCTTATTTTGGAGCAAAAATGAAGAAATTTCCCTTTTTTATGGCAAAAAGGTATGCATTCTTCTTGTTTTCGGGCAAAAAGGCAGAAATTCCCCGTTTTTTGGAGCAAAATTGCAGAAATTCCCCTAATTTTGGGGCAAAAAGGCAGAAATTCCCTATATGTTAGGGCAAAACGACAGAAATTCTCTTTATTTTGGGGCAAAATTCAGAAATTCCATTTCTTTTGGTGCAAAATTCCCAAAATTTCCCTTATTTTGGGGCAAAATTGCAGAAATTTCAATTATTTTGGGGCAAAATTGCAGAAATTTCACTTTTTTCCGGGAAAAAAGGCCGAAATTTTCCGTTTTTGGGGGCAAAAAGGCAGAAATTCCTAATATTTTGTGGCAAAAATGCAGAAATTTCCCATATTTTGAGGTAAAAAGGCTGAAATTCCCCTTATTTGGGGGCAAAAATGCAGAAATTTCTCTTATACTGGGGCAAAATTGCAGAAATTTCACATATTTTGGGGCAAAATTGCAGAAATTTCACTTATTTCAGGGACAAAAAGCAGAAATTTTCTTATTTTGGGGCAAAAAGGCAGAAATTTCCCATATTTTGAGGCAAAAATGCAGAAATTCCCCTTATTTTGAGTTAAAAAGGCTGAAATTCTCCTTATTTGGGGGCAAAAAGGCAGAAATTTCCCATATTTTGGGGCAAAATTGCAGAAATTTCACTTATTTCAGGGTACTAAGTCAGAAATTTTTCTTACTTTGGGGCAAAAAAGACAGAAATTCCCTTTGTTTTCAGGGAAAAAGACAGAAATTCCACTTATTTAGAGGCAAAAATGCAGAAATTCCCCTTTTTTGGAGCAAAAATGAAAAAATTTTCCTTTTTTATGGCAAAAAGGTATGCATTCTTCTTATTTTCGGGCAAAAAGGCAGAAATTCCCCCTATTTTAGAGCAAAATTGCAGAAATTCCCCTAATTTTGGGGCAAAAAGTCAGAAAGTCCCTATATGTGGGGCAAAAAGACAGAAATTCTCCTTATTTTAAAGCAAAACTCAGAAATTTCACTTATTTTGGGGCAAAATTACAGAAATTTCACTTATTTCAAAAAAAAGCAGAAATTTTCTTATTTTGGGGCAAAAAGGCAAAAATTTCTTTTATTTTGGTACAAAATTGCAGAAATTATTCTTATTTTGAAGCAAAAAAGCAGAAATTTCTCATATTTTGGGGCAAAATTGCAGAAAATTTCCTTATTTTGAGGTAAAAAGGCTAAAATTCCCCTTATTTGGTTGCAAAAAGGCAGAAATTTTCCTTATTTTGGGGAAAATTGCAGAAATTTCACTTATTTCAGGGAAATAAGTCAGAAGTTTTTCTTACTTTGGGGCAAAAAAGACAGAAATTCCCTTTGTTTTCAGGGAAAAAGACAGAAATTCCACTTATTTAGAGGCAAAAATGCAGAAATTCCTCTTATTTTGGAGCAAAAATGAAGAAATTTCCCTTTTTTATGGCAAAAAGGTATGCATTCTTCTTATTTTCGGGCAAAAAGGCAGAAATTCCCTTTGTTTTGGGGGAAAAAGACAGAAATTCCACTTATTTAGAGGCAAAAAAGCAGAAATTCCCCATATTTTGGAGCAAAATTGCAGAAATTCCCCAAATTGTGGGGCAAAAAGGCAGAAATTCCCTATATGTTAGGGCAAAACGACAGAAATTCTCCTCATTTGGGGGCAAAATTCAGAAATTCCATTTATTTTGGGGCAAAATTCCCAAAATTCCCCTTATTTTGGGGCAAAATTGCAGAAATTTCAATTATTTTGGGGCAAAATTGCAGAAATTTCACTTTTTTCAGGGAAAAAAGGCCGAAATTTTCCGTTTTTAGGGGCAAAAAGTCAGAAATTCCTAATATTTTGAGGCAAAAATGCAGAAATTCCTCTTATTTTGAAGTAAAAAGGCTGAAATTCCCCTTATTTGGGGGCAAAAATGCAGAAATTTCTCTTATACTGGGGCAAAATTGCAGAAATTTCACTTATTTAAGGGTAATAATTCAGAAATTTTCCTTATTTTGGGGCAAAAAATACAGAAATTCCATTTGTATGGGTGGAAAAAGACAGAAATTCCATTTATTTAGAGGCAAAAAAGCAGAAATTCCCCTTATTTTGAGGTAAAAAGGCTGAAATTCCCCTTATTTTGAGGTAAAAAGGCTGAAATTCCCCTTATTTGGGGGCAAAAAGGCAGAAATTTCCCATATTTTGGGGCAAAATTGCAGAAATTTCACTTATTTCAGGGTACTAAGTCAGAAATTTTTCTTACTTTGGGGCAAAAAAGACAGAAATTCCCTTTGTTTTCAGGGAAAAAGACAGAAATTCCACTTATTTAGAGGCAAAAATGCAGAAATTCCCCTTATTTTGGAGCAAAAATGAAGAAATTTCCCTTTTTTATGGCAAAAAGGTATGCATTCTTCTTATTTTCAGGCAAAAAGGCAGAAATTCCCCCTATTTTAGAGCAAAATTGCAGAAATTCCCTATATGTTGGGGCAAAAAGACAGAAATTCTCCTTATTTTGGGGCAAAACTCAGAAATTCCACTTATTTTGGAACAAAATTTCAGAAATTTCCCTTATTTTTGGCCAAAATTGCAGAAATTTCACTTATTTTGGGGCAAAATTGCAGAAATTTCACTTATTTCAGGGAAAAAAAGCAGAAATTTTCTTATTTTGGGGCAAAAAGGCAGAAACTTCCCATATTTTGAGGCAAAAATGCAGAAATTCCCCTTATTTTGAGGTAAAAAGGCTGAAATTCCCCTTATTTGGGGGCAAAAAGGCAGAAATTTCCCATATTTTGGGGAAAAATTGCAGAAATTTCACTTATTTCAGGGTACTAAGTCAGAAATTTTTCTTACTTTGGGGCAAAAAAGACAGAAATTCCCTTTGTTTTCAGGGAAAAAGACAGAAATTCCACTTATTTAGAGGCAAAAATGCAGAAATTCCCCTTATTTTGGAGCAAAAATGAAGAAATTTCCCTTTTTTATGGCAAAAAGGTATGCATTCTTCTTATTTTCGGGCAAAAAGGCAGAAATTCCCCCTATTTTAGAGCAAAATTGCAGAAATTCCCCTAATTGTGGGGCAAAAAGGCAGAAATTCCCTATATGTTGGGGCAAAATACAGAAATTTTCCTTATTTTGGTGAAAAACTCAGAAATTCCACTTATTTTGGGGCAAAATTGCAGAAATTTCCCTTATTTTGGGGCAAAATTGCAGAAATTTCACTTATTTTGGGGCAAAATTGCAGAAATTTCACTTTTTTCAGGGTAATAAGTCAGAAATTTTCCTTATTTTGGGGCAAAAAAGACAGAAATTCCCTATGTTCTGGGGGAAAAAGACAGTAATTCCACTTTTTTAGAGGCAAAAAAGCAGAAATTCCTTTCATTTTGGAGTAAAAATGAAGAAATTTCTTTTTTTGTGGCAAAAGGTATACATTCCCTTTATTTTCGGGCAAAAAGGCAGAAATTCCCCGTATTTTGGAGCAAACTTGCAGATATTCCCCTAATTGTGGGGCAAAAAGGCAGAAATTCCCTATATGTTGGGGCAAAAAGACAGAAATTCTCCTTATTTTGGGGCAAAACTCAGAAATTCCACTTATTTTGGGGCAAAATTCCAGAAATTTCCCTTATTTTGGGGCAAAATTGCAGAAATTTCACTTATTTTCAGGCAAAATTACATAAATTTCACTTATTTCAGAAAAAAAGCAGAATTTTCTTGTTTTGGTGCAAAAAGGCAGAAATTTCTTTTATTTTGTTACAAAATTGCAGAAATTTTTCTTATTTTGGGGCAAAAAGGCAGAAATCTCCCATATTTTGGGGCAAAAATGCAGAAATTCCTCTTATTTTGAGGTAAAAAGGCTGAAATTCCCCTTATTTGGGGGCAAAAGGGCAGAAATTTCCCTTATTTTGAGGCAAAATTGCAGAAATTTCACTTATTTCAGAGAAAAAAAGCAAAAACTTTTCTTATTTTAGGGCAAAATGCAGAAATTCCCATTATTTTGGGGCAAAAGGCAGAAATTCACCTTATTTTGTGGTAAAATTGCAGACATTTCACATATTTCAGGGCAAAAAGGTAGAAATTCCCCTTATATGTGGGCAAAAAGGCAGAAATTCCCCTTATTTTGGGATAAAATTGCAGAAATGTCCCTTGTTTGGGGGCAAAAATGCAGAAAATCCCCTTAATTTTTGGCAAAAAAGCAGAAATTTCCCGTATTTTGGAGCAAAATTGCAGAAATTCCCCTAATATTGGGGCAAAAATGCAGAAATTCCTATTATTTGGGGCAAATCGGCAGAAGTTCCCCTTATTTTCGGAAAAAGAGGCAGAAATTCCCTGTATTTTGAAGCAAAATTGCAGAAACTCCCCTAATTTTGGGGCAAAAAGGCATAAATTTCTCATATTTTGGGGCAAAAATGCAGAAATTTTTCTTATTTTGAGGTAAAAAGGCTGAAATTCCCCTTATTTGGGGGCAAAAAAGAAGAATTTCTCTTATTTTGGGGCAAAATTGCAGAAATTTCACTTATTTCAGAGTAATAAGTCAGAAATTTTCGTTATTTTGGGGCAAAAAAACAGAAATTCCCTTTGTTTTGGGGGGAAAGGACAGAAATTCCACTTTTTTAGAGGCAAAAAAGCAGAAATAACTTTTATTTTGGAGTAAAAATGTAGAAATTTCCCTTTTTTATGGCAAAAAGGTATGCATTCTTCTTATTTTCGGGCAAAAAGGCAGAAATTCCCCGTATTTTCGAGCAAAATTGCAAAAATTCCCCTAATTTTAGGGCAAAAAGGCAGAAATTCCCTATATGTTGGGGCAAAAAGACAGAAATTCTCCTTATTTTGGGGCAAAACTCAGAAATTCCACTTATTTTGGGGCAAAATTCTAGAAATTTTTCTTATTTTAAAGCAAAATTGCAGAAATTTCACTTATTTTGGGGTAAAATTGCAGAAATTTCACTTATTTCAGGGAAAAAAGGCAGAAATTTTTCTTATTTTGGGGCAAAAAGGAAAAATTTCCTAATATTTTGTGGCAATAATGCCGAAATTCCCCTTATTTTGAGGTAAAAAAGCTGAAATTTCCCTTATTTGGGGGCAAAAATGCAGAAATTTCCCTTATTTTGGGGCAAAATTGCAGAAATTTCACTTATTTCAGGGTAATAAGTCAGAAATTTTCCTTATTTTGGGGCCAAAAGGAAAGAAATTCCCTTTGTTTTGGGGGAAAAAGACAGAAATTCCACTTATTTAGAGGCAAAAAAGCAGAAATTCCCCTTATTTTGGAGCAAAAATAAAGAAATTTCCCTTTTTTATGGCAAAAAGGTATGCATTCTTCTTATTTTCGGGCAAAAAGGCAGAAATTCCCCGTATTTTGAAGCAAAATTGCAGAAATTCCCCTAATTGTGGGGCAAAAAAACAGAAATTCCCTATATGTTGGGGCAAAAAGACAGAAATTCTCCTTATTTTGGGGTAAAACTCAGAAATTCCACTTATTTTGGGGGCAAAATTCCAGAAATTTCCCTTATTTTGGGGCAAAATTGCAGAAATTTTACTTATTTTGGGGCAAAATTGCAGAAATTTCACTTATTTCAGAAAAATAAGCAGAATTTATTTATTTTGGTGCAAAAAGGCAGAAATTTCTTTTATTTTGGTACAAATTGCAGAAATTTTTCTTATTTTGGGGCAAAAAGGCAGAAATCTTCATATTTTGGTGCAAAAATGCAGAAATACCTCTTATTTTGAGGTAAAAAGGCTGAAATTTCCCTTATTTGGGGGCAAAAAGGAAGAAATTTCCCTTATTATGAGGCAAAATTGCAGAAATTTCACTTATTTCACGATAATAAGTCAGAAATTTTCGTTATTTTGGGGCAAAAGAGACAGAAATTTCCTTTGTTTTGGGGGAAAAAAACAGAAATTCCACTTTTTTAGAGGCAAAAAAAGCAGAAATTCCTTTTATTTTGGAGTAAAAATGAAGAAATTTCCCTTTTTTGTGGCAAAAGGTACACATTCCACTTATTTTTGGGCTAAAAAGCAGAAATTACCCGTATTTTGGAGCAAAATTGCAGACATTCCCCTAATTGTGGGGCAAGAAGGGAGAAATTCCCTATATGTTGGGGCAAAAAGCAACAAATTCTCCTTATTTTGGGTCAAAACTCAGAAATTCTACTGATATTGGGGCAAAATTCCAGAAATTTCCCTTATTTTGGGGCAAAATTGCAGAAATTTCACTTATTTTTGGGCAAAATTGCAGAAATTTCACTTATTTCAGAAAAAAAAGCAGAAATTTTCTTATTTTGGTGCAAAAAGGCGGAAATTTCTTTTAAATTGGTACAAAATTGCAGAAATTTTTCTTATTTTGGGGCAAAAAGGCAGAAATCTCCCATATTTGGGGGCAAAAATGCAGAAATTTCTCTTATTTTGAGGTAAAAAGGCTGAAATTCCCCTTATTTGGGGGCAAAAAGGCAGAAATTTCCCTTATTTTGGGGCAAAATTGCAGAAATTTCACTTATTTCAGGCTAATAAGTCAGAAATTTTCCTTATTTTGGGGCAAAAAAGACAGAAATTTCCTTTGTTTTGGGGATAAAGACAGAAATACCACTTATTTAGAGGCAAAAAAGCAGAAATTCCCCTTATTTTGGAGCAAAACTGAAGAAATTTCTATTTTTTATGGCAAAAGGGTATGCATTCTTCTTATTTTCGGGCAAAAAGGCAGAAATTCCCCGTATTTTGGAGCAAAATTGCAGAAATTCCCCTAATTGTGGGGCAAGAAGGGGGAAATTCCCTATATGTTGGGGCAAAAAGACAGAAATTCTCCTTATTTTGGGGCAAAACTCAAAAATTCCACTTATTTTGGTGCAAAATTCCAGAAATTTCCCTTATTTTAGGGCAAAATTGCAGAAATTTCACTTATTTTGGGGCAAAATTGCAGAAATTTAACTTATTTCAGAAAAAAATTCAGAAATTTTTCTATTTTGGTGCAAAAAGGCAGAAATTTCTTTTATTTTGGTACAAAATTGCAGAAATTTTTCTTATTTTGGGGCAAAAAGGCAGAAATCCCCCATATTTTGAGGCAAAAATGCAGAAATTCCTCTTATTTTGAGGTAATAAGGCTGAAATTTCCCTTATTTGGGGGCAAAAAGGCAGAAATTTCCCTTATTTTGAGGCAAAATTGCAGAAATTTCACTTATTTCAGGGTAATAAGTCAGAAATTTTCTTTATTTTGGGGCAAAAAAGACAGAAATTCCCTTTGTTTTGGGAGAAAAAGACAGAAATTCCACTTTTTTAGAGGCAAAAAAGCAGAAATTCCTTTTATTTTGGAGTAAAAATGAAGAAATTTCCCTTTTTTATGGCAAAAAGGTATGCATTCCACTTATTTTCGGGCAAAAAGGCAGAAATTACCCGTATTTTGGAGCAATATTGCAGAAATTCCCCTAATTGTGGGGCAAAAGCAGAAATTCCCTATATGTTAGGGCAAAAAGACAGAAATTCTCCTTATTTTGGGGCAAAACTCAGAAATTCTACTTATTTTGGAGCAAAATTCCAGAAATATCCCTTATTTTGGGGCAAAATTGCAGAAATTTCACTTATTTTGGGGCAAAATTGCAGAAATTTCACTTATTTCAGGGTAAAAAGTCAGAAATTTTCCTTATTTTGGGGCCAAAAAGACAGAAATTCCCTTTATTTTGGGGGAAAAAGACAGAAATTCCACTTATTTAGAGGCAAAAAAGCAGAAATTCCTCTTATTTTGGAGCAAAATTGCAGAAATTCCCCTAATTGTGGGGCAAAAAGGCAGAAATTCCCTATATGTTGGGGCAAAAAGAAACAACTTCTCCTTATTTTGGGTCAAAACTCAGAAATTCCACTGATATTGGGGCAAAATTCCAGAAATTTCCTGTATTTTGGGGCAAAATTGCAGAAACTTCACTTATTTTGGGGCAAAATTGCAGAAATTTCACTTATTTCAGAAAAAAAAGCAGAAATTTTCCTATTTTGGTGCAAAAAGGCAGAATTATCTTTTATTTTGGTACAAAATTGCAGAAATTTTTCTTATTTTGGGGCAAAAAGGCAGAAATCTCCCATATTTTGGGGCAAAAAAGCAGAAATTTCCCTTATTTTGAGGTAAAAACGCTGAAATTCCCCTTATTTGGGGGCAAAAAGGCAGAAATTTCCCTTATTTTGAGGCAAAATTGCAGAAATTTCACTTATTTCAGAATAATAAGTCAGAAATTTTCGTTATTTTGGGGCAAAAAAGACAGAAATTCCCTTTGTTTTGGGGGAAAAGGACAGAAATTCCACTTTTTTAGAGGCAAAAAAGCAGAAATTCCTTTTATTTTGGAGTAAAAATGAAGAAATTTCTTTTTTTGTGGCAAAAGGTATACATTCCACTTATTTTTGGGCTAAAAAGCAGAAATTACCCGTATTTTGGAGCAAAATTGCAGAAAATCCCCTAATTGTGGGGCAAAAAGGCAGAAATTCCCTATATGTTAGGGCAAAAAGACAGAAATTCTTTTTATTTTGGGGCAAAACTCAGAAATTCCACTTATTTTGTGGCAAAATTCTAGAAATTTCCCTTATTTTGGGGCAAAATTGCAGAAATTTCACTTATTTTGGGGCAAAATTGCAGTAATTTCACTTATTTTGGGGCAAAATTGCAGAAATTCCAAATATTTTGTGGCAAAATGCAGAAATTCCCCTTATTTTAAGGTAAAAAGGCAGAAATTCCCCTTATTTGGGGGTAAAAAACAGAAATTTCCCTTATTTTGGGGCAAAATTGCAGAAATTTCACTTATTTTGGGGCAAAATTGCAGAAATTTCACTTATTTCAGAAAAAAATACAGAAATTTTCCTATTTTGGTGCAAAAAGGCAGAAATTTCTATTATGGTACAAAATTGAAGAAATTTTTCTTTTTTGGGGCAAAAAGGTACAAATCTCCCATATTTTGGGGAAAAAATGCAGAAATTCCTCTTATTTTGAGGTAAAAAGGTAGAAATTTTCCTTATTTGGGGGAAAAAGGCAGAAATTTCCCTTATTTTGAGGCAAAATTGCAGAAATTTCACTTATTTCAGTGTAATAAGTCAGAAATTTTCCTTATTTTGGGGCAAAAAATACAGAAATTCCCTTTGTTTTGGGGGAAAAAGACAGAAATTCCACTTTTTTAGCGGCAAAAAAGCAGAAATTCATTTTATTTTGGAGTAAAAATGAAGAAATTTCTTTTTTTTTGTGGCAAAAGATATACATTCCCCTTATTTTCAGGCTAAAAAGCAGAAATTCCCCATATTTTGGAGCAAAATTGCAGAAATTCCCCTAATTGTGGGGCAAAAAGGCAGAAATTTCCGATATGTTAGGGCAAAAAGACAGAAATTCTTTTAATTTTGGGGCTAAACTCAGAAATTCCACTTATTTTGGGGCAAAATTCCAGAAATTTCCCTTATTTTGGGGCAAAATTGCAGAAATTTCACTTATTTTGGGGCAAAATTGCAGAAATTTCACTTATTTCAGGGTAATAAGTCAGAAATTTTCCTTATTTTGGGGCCAAAAAGACAGAAATTTCCTTTGTTTTGGGGTGAAAAAGATAGAAATTCCACTTATTTAGAGGCAAAAAAGCAGAAATTCCTCTTATTTTGGAGCAAAAATGAAGAAATTTCCCTTTTTTATGGCAAAAAGGTATGCATTCTTCTTATTTTCGGGCAAAAAGGCAGAAATTCCCAGTATTTTGGAGCAAAATTGCAGAAATTCCCCTAATTGTGGGGCAAAAAGGCAGAAATTCCCTATATGTTGGGGAAAAAAGAAACAAATTCTCCTTATTTTGGGTCAAAACTCAGAAATTCCTCTGATATTGGGGCAAAATTCCAGAAATTTCCCGTATTTTGGGGCAAAATTGCAGAAATTTCACTTATTTTGGGGCAAAATTGCAGAAATTTCACTTATTTCAGAAAAAAAGCAGAAATTTTCTTATTTTGGTGCAAAAAGGCGGAAATTTCTTTTATTTTGGTACAAAATTGCAGAAATTTTTCTTATTTTGGGGCAAAAGGCAGAAATCTCCCATATTTTGGGGCAAAAATGAAGAAATTTCTCTTATTTTGAGGTAAAAAGGCTGAAATTCCCATTATTTGGGGGCAAAAAGGCAGAAATTTCCCTTATTTTGAGGCAAAATTGCAGAAATTTCACTTATTTCAGTGTAATAAGTCAGAAATTTTCTTTATTTTGGGGCAAGAAAGAAAGAAATTCTTTTTGTTTTGAGGGAAAAAGGCAGAAATTCCACTTTTTTAGCGGCAAAAAAGCAAAAATTCATTTTAT
The DNA here is from genome assembly GCF_963924665.1 of Micromys minutus. NCBI lineage: Eukaryota > Metazoa > Chordata > Mammalia > Rodentia > Muridae > Micromys > Micromys minutus. The sequence goes on along the minus strand of NW_027667661.1, from coordinate 92,512 downwards.
TTTGGAGTAAAAATGAAGAAATTTTTTTTTGTGGCAAAAAGTATACATTCCCCTTATTTTCAGGCTAAAAAGCAGAAATTCCCCGTATTTTGGAGCAAAATTGCAGAAATTCCCCTAATTGTGTGGCAAAAAGGCAGAAATTGCCTATATGTTGGGGCAAAAAGACAGAAATTCTCCTAATTTTGGGGCAAAACTCAGAAATTCCACTTATTTTGGGGCAAAATTGCAGAAATTTCCCTTATTTTGGGGCAAAATTGCAGAAATTTCACTTATTTTGGGGCAAAATTGCAGAAATTTCACTTATTTCAGGGTAATAAGTCAGAAATTTTCCTTAATTTGGAGCAAAAAAACAGAAATTCCCTTTCTTTTGGGGGAAAAAGACAGAAATTCCACTTATTTAGAGGCAAAAAAGCTGAAATTCCCCTTATTTTGGAGCAAAAATGAAGAACTTTCCCTTTTTTATGGCAAAAAGTTATGCATTCTTCTTATTTTCGGGCAAAAAGGTAGAAATTCCCCGTATTTTGGAGCAAAATTGCAGAAATTCCCCTAATTGTGGGGCGAAAAGGCAGAAATTCCCTATATGTTAGGGCAAAAAGACAGAAATTCTCCTTATTTTGGGGCAAAACTCAGAAATTCCACTTATTTTAAGGCAAAATTCCAGAAATTTCCTTTATTTGGGAGCAAAATTGCAGAAATTTTTGTTATTTTGGGGCAAAATTGCAGAAATTTCACTTATTTCAGAAAAAAAAGCAGAAATTTTCTTATTTTGGTGCAAAAAGGCGGAAATTTCTTTTATTTTGGTACAAAATTGCAGAAATTTTTCTTATTTTGGGGCAAAAAGGCAGAAATCTCCCATATTTTGGGGCAAAAATGCAGAAATTCCTCTTATTTTGAGGTAAAAAGGCTGAAATTCCCCTTATTTGGAGGCAAAAAGGCAGAAATTTTTCTTATTTTGGGGCAAAATTGCAGAAATTTCACTTATTTCAGAGTAGTCAGTCAGAAATTTTTCTTATTTTGGGGCAAAAAAGCAGAAATTCCTTTTATTTTGGAGTAAAAATGAAGAAATTTCTTTTTTGTGGCAAATGGTATACATTCCCCTTATTTTCAGGCTAAAAAGCAGAAATTACCCGTATTTTGGAGCAAAATTGCAAAAATTCCGCTAATTGTGGGGCAAAAAGGCAGAAATTCCCTGTAAGTTAGAGCAAAAAAACAGAAAATCTCCTTATTTTGGGGCAAAACTCAGAAATTCCACTTACTTTGGGGCAAAATTCCAAAAATTTCCCTTATTTTGGGCCAAAATTGCAGAAATTTCACTTATTTTGAGGCAAAATTGCATAAATTTCACTTATTTCATCAGGGTAATAAGTCAGAAATTTTCCTTATTTTGGGGCAAAAAACACAGAAATTCCCTTTGTTTTGGGGGAAAAAGACAGAAATTCCACTTGTTTAGAGGCAAAAAAGCAGAAATTCCTTTTATTTTGGAGTAAAAATGAAGAAATTTCCTTTTTTTGTGGCAAAATGTATACATTCCACTTATTTTTGGGCTAAAAAGCTGAAATTACCCGTATTTTGGAGCAAAATTGCAGAAATTCCCCTAATTGTGGGGCAAAATGCAGAAATTCCCTATATGTTAGGGCAAACAGACAGAAATTCTCCTTATTTTGGGGCAAAACTCAGAAATTCCACTTATTTTGGGGCAAAATTCCAGAAATTTCCCTTATTTTGTGGCAAAATTGCAGAAATTTCCTTTACATTGGGGCAAAATTGCAGAAATTTCCCTTATTTTGGGGCAAAATTGCAGAAATTTCACTTATTTCATGGTAAAAAGGTATGCACTCTTATTATTTTCGGGCAAAAAGGCAGAAATTCCCCGTATTTTAGAGCAAAATTGCAGAAATTCCCCTAATTGTGGGGCAAAAAGGCATAAATTCCCTATATGTTGGAGCAAAAAGACAGAAATTCATCTTATTTTGGGGCAAAACTCAGAAATTCCACTTATTTTGGGGCACAATTCCAGAAATTTCCCTTCTTTTGGGGCAAAATTGCAGAAATTTCACTTATTTTGAGGCAAAATTGCAGAAATTTTACTTATTTCAGAAAAAAAAGCAGAAATTTTCTTATTTTGGGGCAGAAAGGCAGAAATTTTTTTTATTTTGGTATAAATTGCAGAAATTTTTCTTATTTTGGGGCAAAAAGTCAGAAATTTCCCATTACTTGGGGCAAATATGCAGAAATTCCCCTTATTTTGGGGCAAAAAGTCAGAAATTCTCCTTATTTTGGGGCAAAAAGCAGATATTTCCCTTATTTTTGGGGAAAAATTTTAGAAATTTAACTTATTTCAGGGCAAAAAGTCAGAAATTCCGTTTATTTTTGGGGAAAAGTCAGAAATTGCACTTATTTTGAGTCAAAAAGGCGGAAAATCCCCTTATTTTGGAGTAAAAATGAAGAAATTTCCCTTTTTTATGGCAAAAGGTATACATTCTTTTTATTTTCGGGCAAAAAGGCAGAAATTCCCTGTATTTTGGAGCAAAATTGCAGAAATTCCTCTAATTTTGGGGCAAAAACGCAGAACTTCCCCTTATTTTGGGGTAAAACTGCAGAAATTTCACTTATTTCGCGGCAAAATGGCAGAAATTCACTTCATTTTCGGCGAAAAGAGAGAAAATTCCCGTATTTTGGAGCAAAATAACAGAAATTCACCTAATTTTGAGGTAAAATATGCAGTAATTTTCTTTATTTTAAGGCAAAAAGGCAGAAATTCCCCTTATTTTGTGGCAAAAATCAGAAATTCCCCTTATTTTAGAAAAAATTGCAGAAATTTCCTTTATTATGGGGAAAAATTGCAGAAATTTCTTTTATTGTAAGGCAAAATTGCAGAAATTTCATTTATTTCAGAGAAAAAAACAAAAATTTTTTTTATTTTAGGGCAAAATGCAGAAATTTCCATTATTTTGGGGCACAAAGACAGAAATTCACCTTCTTTTGGGGTAAAATTTCAAACATTTCACATATTTCAGGGCAAAAAGGCAGAAATTCCCTTTATTTGGGGGTAAAAAGGCAGAAATTCTTCATATTTTGGGTTAAAATTGCAGAAATTTCCCTTGTTTGGGGGCAAAAAGGCAGAAAATCCCCATAATTTCGGGCAAAAAGGCAGAAATTCCCCGTATTTTGGAGCAAAATTGCAGAAATTCCCCTAATTGTGGGGCAAAAAGGCAGAAATTCCCGATATGTTGGGGCAAAAAGACAGAAATTCTCCTTATTTTCGGGCAAAACTCAGAAATTCCATTTATTTTGGGGCAAAATTCCAGAAATTTCCCTTATTTTGGGGCAAAATTGCAGAAATTTCACTTATTTCAGGGCAAAATTCAAAAATTGCTTTTATTTTGGGGCAAAAAGACAGAAATTCCGTTTACTTTTGGGTAAAAAGGCAGAAATTTCACTTATTTTGAGGTAAGAAGGCAGAAATTCCTCTTATTTTGCAGCAAAAATGAAGAAATTTCCCTTTTTTGTGGCAAAAGGTATACATTTCCGTTATTTTCGGGCAAAAAAGCAGAAATTCCCCGTATTTTGGAGCACAATTGCAGAAAATCCCCTAATTGTGGGGCAAAAAGGCAGAAATTCCCATTATTTTGATGGCAAAAAGGCAGGAATTCACCTTATTTTGGGCTAAAATTGCAGAAATTTCACATATTTCAGAGCAAAAAGGCAGAAATTTCCCTTCATTTGGGGCAAAAATGAAGAAATTTCCCTTTTTTATGGCAAAAAAGTATGCATTCCCCTTATTTTCGGCAAAAAGGCAGAAATTCCCTGTATTTTGGAGCAAAATTGCAGAAATTCCCCTAATTGTGGGGCAAAAAGGCAGAAATTCTCTTTATTTTGTGGCAAAACTCAGAAATTCCACTTATTTTGGGGCAAAATTCCAGAAATTTCCCTTATTTTGGGGCAAAATTGCAGAAATTTCACTTATTTTGGGGCAAAATTGCAGAAATTTCACTTATTTCAGGTAAAAATGGCAGAAATTTTTTTTATTTTGGGGCAAAAAGGCAGAATTTCCTAATATTTTGTGGCAAAAATGCAGAAATTCCCCTTATTTTGAGGTAAAAAGGCTTAAATTCCCCTTATTTGGGGGCAAAAAGGCAGAAATTTTTCTTATTTTGGGGCAAAATTGCAGACATTTCACTTATTTCAGGGTAATAAGTCAGAAATTTTCCTTATTTTGGGGCAAAAAAGACAGAAATTCCCTTTGTTTTGGGGGGAAAATACAGAAATTCCACTTCTTTGAAGGCAAAAAGGCAGAAATTCCCCTTATTTTGGAGCAAAAATGAAGAAATTCCCCTAATTGTTGGGCAAAAAGGCAGAAATTCCCTATATGTTGGGGCAAAAAGACAGAAATTCTCCTTATTTTGGGGCAAAAATCAGAAATTCCACTTATTTTGGGGCAAAATTGCAGGAATTTACCTTATTTTGGGGCAAAATTGCAGAAATTTCCCTTATTTGGGGCAAAATAGCAGAAATTTCACTTATTTTCAGGTAAAAAGGCTGAAATATCCTTTATTTTGGGGCAAAAAGGAAGAAATTCCCCTTATTTTGGGGCAAAATTGCCGAAATTTTCCTTATTTTGAAGCAAAAAGGCTGAAATTCTTATTTTGAGGTAAAATGCTGAAATTCCCCATATTTTGGGGAAAAAGGCAAAACTTCTTCTTATTTTGGGACAAAGAGGCACAAATTTCCCTTATTTTCGGGCAAAATTGCAGAAATTTCCCTTATTTGGGGTCAAAAAGAGAAATTCCCCTTCTCTTGAGGCAAAATTGCAGAAATTTCCCTTATTATGGGGAAAAATTGCAGAAATTTCCCTTATTTTAGGACAAAATTGCAGAAATTTCACTTATTTCAGAGAAAAAATGCAAAAATTTTTCTTATTTTGGGGCAAAAAGGCAGAAATTCCAATTATTTTGGGGCAAAAAGGCAGAAATTCACCTTATTTTGGGTTAAAATATCAGAAATTTCACATATTTCAGGGCAAAATGGCAGAAATTCCCCTTATTTGGGGGCAATAAGGCAGAAATTTCCCTTCTTTTGGGATAAAATTGCAGAAATTTCCCTTATTTGGGGGCAAAAAGGCAGAAAATCCACTTAATTTCGGGTAAAAAGGCAGAAATTCCTCATATTTTGAAGCAAAATTGCAGAAACTCCCCTAATTTTGGGGCAAAAAGGCAGAAATTCCCTTTATTTTGGGGCAAAAATAGAGAAATTCTCCTTATTTTGGTGCAAAAATCAGAAATTTCCCTTATTTTGGGGCAAAATTATAGAAATTTCTTTTATTTTGTTACAGACTTGCAGAAATTTTTCTTATTTTGTGGCAAAAAGGCTAAAATTCTACTTATTTTGAGGTAAAATCCTGAAATTCCACATATTTTGGGGCAAAAAGGCAGAAATTCCCCTCATTTGGGGGCAAAAAGGCACATATTTCCCTTATTTTCGGGCATAATTGCAGGAATTTCATTTATTTCAGGGCAAAAAGTCAGAAATTCCTTTTATTTTGGGGCAAAAAGCAGAAATTTCTTTTATTATGGTACAAAATTGAAGAAATTTTTCGTATTTTGAAACAAAAAGGCAGAAAATTCCCCTTATTTTGAGGCAAAAGGCAGAAATTATTCTTATTTTGAGGTAAAATGCAGAAATTCTTTTTATTTTGGGGCTAAAAGGCAGAAATTCCTCGTATTTTGAAGCAAAATTGCAGAAATTCTCATAATTTTCGGGCAAAAAGGCAGAAATTCCCTTTATTTTGGGGTAAAACTGCAGAAATTTCACTTATTTTACGGCAAAATGTCAGAAATTCCCCTTATTTTCGGCAAAAAGGCAGAAAATCCCCTTATTTTAGGGCAAAATTGCAGAAATTTCCCTTATTTGGGGGCAAAAAGAGAAATTCCCCTTCTCTTGAGGCAAAATTGCAGAAATTTCCCTTATTATGGGGAAAAATTGCAGAAATTTCCCTTATTTTAGGACAAAATTGCAGAAATTTCACTTATTTCAGAGAAAAAATGCAAAAATTTTTCTTATTTTGGGGCAAAAAGGCAGAAATTCCAATTATTTTGGGGCAAAAAGGCAGAAATTCACCTTATTTTGGGTTAAAATATCAGAAATTTCACATATTTCAGGGCAAAATGGCAGAAATTCCCCTTATTTGGGGGCAATAAGGCAGAAATTTCCCTTCTTTTGGGATAAAATTGCAGAAATTTCCCTTATTTGGGGGCAAAAAGGCAGAAAATCCACTTAATTTCGGGTAAAAAGGCAGAAATTCCTCATATTTTGAAGCAAAATTGCAGAAACTCCCCTAATTTTGGGGCAAAAAGGCAGAAATTCCCTTTATTTTGGGGCAAAAATAGAGAAATTCTCCTTATTTTGGTGCAAAAATCAGAAATTTCCCTTATTTTGGGGCAAAATTATAGAAATTTCTTTTATTTTGTTACAGACTTGCAGAAATTTTTCTTATTTTGTGGCAAAAAGGCTAAAATTCTACTTATTTTGAGGTAAAATCCTGAAATTCCACATATTTTGGGGCAAAAAGGCAGAAATTCCCCTCATTTGGGGGCAAAAAGGCACATATTTCCCTTATTTTCGGGCATAATTGCAGGAATTTCATTTATTTCAGGGCAAAAAGTCAGAAATTCCTTTTATTTTGGGGCAAAAAGCAGAAATTTCTTTTATTATGGTACAAAATTGAAGAAATTTTTCGTATTTTGAAACAAAAAGGCAGAAAATTCCCCTTATTTTGAGGCAAAAGGCAGAAATTATTCTTATTTTGAGGTAAAATGCAGAAATTCTTTTTATTTTGGGGCTAAAAGGCAGAAATTCCTCGTATTTTGAAGCAAAATTGCAGAAATTCTCATAATTTTCGGGCAAAAAGGCAGAAATTCTCCCTATTTTGGGGCAAAAAGACACAAAATCTCCTTTTTCGGGAGCAAACAGTCAGAAATTCCCCTTATTTTGGGGCAAAATTGCAGAAATTTCCTTTACATTGGGGCAATATTGCAGAAATTTCCCTTATTTTGAGGCAAAATTGCAGAAATTTCACTTATTTCAGGGAAAAAAGGGGGAAATTTTTTTTGCGGGGAAAAAAGGCAGAAATTTTTTTTATTTTGGTACAAAATTGCAGAAATTTTTATTATTTTGGGGCAAAGAGTCAGAAATTCCCCATATTTTGGTGCAAAAAGGCTGAAATTCCCCTTATGTTGAGGTAAAATCCTGAAATTCCCCATATTTTGGGGCAAAAAGGCAGAAATTCCCCTCATTTGGGGGCAAAAAGGCACAAATTTCCCTTATTTTCAGGCATAATTGCAGGAATTTCATTTATTTCAGGGCAAAAAGTCAGAAATTCCTTTTATTTTGGGGCAAAAAGCAGAAATTTCTTTTATTTTGATACAAAATTGTAGAAATTTTCCTTATTTTGGAACAAAAAGGCAAAAATTACCCATATTTTGGGGAAAAAGGCAGAAATTCTTCTTATTTTGAGGTAAAAAGGCTGAAATTCCCGTTATTTTGGGGCAAAAAGGCAGAAATTCTCTTTACTTTGTGGCAAAAAGGCAGAAATTCCCGTTAATTGGGGCAGAAAAGCAGAAATTTTCCTTATTTAAGGGCAATAGGGCAGAAATTCCCTGTATTTTGTGGCAAAAATGCAGAAATTCCCCTTATTTAGAGGTAAAATGATGAAATTCCCCTTATTTTCGGCAAAAAGGCAGAAATTCCTATTATTTTGGGGCAAAATTGCAGAAATTTCAATTATTTCAGGGCAAAAAGTCAGAAATTTGCCTTATTTTGGGGCAAAAAGCAGAAATTCCCCTAATTTTGGGGCCAAAAACAGAAATTCCCCTTATTTTGGGGTAAAATTGCAGAAATTTCAAATATTTCAGGGCAAAAAGGCAGAAATTCCACTTTATTTCGGACAATAACGCAGAAATTCCCCGTATTTTAAAGCTAAATTTCAGAAATTCCCCTTATATTGGTGCAAAAATGCAGAAATTCCTTTTATTTTTGTGCAATAAGGCAGATTTCCCCGTATTTTGAAGCAAAATTGCACATATTCCCCTAATTTTGAGGGAAAATGCAGAAATTCACATTATTTTGGAACAAAAAGACAGAAATTCTCCTTATTTCAGTACAAGAAGTCAGAAATTCCCCTTATTTTGGGGCAAAATTGCAGAAATTTCACTTATTTCAGAGAAAAAGCACAGAAATTTCTCTTATTTTGGGGAAAAAGGCAGAAATTTCTTTTATTTTGGTACAAAATTGCAGAAATTTTCTTTATTTTGGGGAAAATGCAGAAATTCCCCATGTTTTTGGGCAAAAAGGCAGAGAAACCCTTATTTTGAGGCAAAAAGACAGAAATTCCCTTTCTTTTGTGGCAAAAAGGCAGAAATTTCCCTTATTTTGGGGCAAAATTGCAGAAATTTCACCTATTTCAGGGAAATATTCAAAAATTCCTTTTATTTTGGAACAAAAAGAGAGAAATTCCGTTTATTTTTGGGTAAAAAGGCAGAAATTTCAGTTATTTTGAGGTAAGAAGGCAGAAATGCCTCTTATTTTGCGGCAAAAATGAAGAAATTTCCCTTTTTTGTGGCAAAAGGTATACATTCCCCTTATTTTTGGGCAAAAAGGCAGAAATTCCCCGTATTTTGGAGCACAATTGCAGAAAATCCCCAAATTGTGGGGCAAAAAGGCAGAAATTCCCTATATGTTGGGGCAAAAAGACAAAAATTCTCCTTATTTTGGGACAAAACTCAGAATTTCCACTTATTTTGGGGCAAAATTCCAGAAATTTCCCTTATTTTGGGGCAAAATTGCAGAAATTTCACTTATTTTGGGGCAAAATTGCAGAAATTTCCTTTATTTCAGGTAAAAATGGCAGAAATTTTTCTTATTTTGGGGCAAAAAGGCAGAAATTCCTAATATTTTGTGGCAAAAATGCAGAAATTCCCCTTATTTTGAGGTAAAAAGGCTGAAATTCCCCTTATTTGGGTGCAAAAAGGCAGAAATTTTTCTTATTTTGGGGCAAAATTGCAGACATTTCACTTATTTCAGGGTAATAAGTCAGAAATTTTCCTTATTTTGGGGCAAAAAGACAGAAATTCCCCTAATTGTGGGGCAAAAAGGCAGAAATTCCTTATATGTTGGGGCAAAAAGACAGAAATTCTCCTTATTTTGGGGCAAAATTGCAGGAATTTACCTTATTTTGGGGCAAAATTGCAGAAATTTTCCTTATTTGGGGCAAAATTGCAGAAATTTCACTTATTTTCAGGTAAAAAGACTGAAATATCCTTTATTTTGGGGCAAAAAGGAAGAAATTCCCCTTATTTTGGGGCAAAATTGCAGAAATTTTTCTTATTTTGGGGCAAAAAGGCTGAAATTCTTCTTATTTTGAGGTAAAATGCTGAAATTCCCCATATTTTGGGGCAAAAGGAAAAAATTCTTCTTATTTTGGGGCAAAAAGGCACAAATTTCCCTTATTTTCGGGCAAAATTGCAGAAATTTCATTTATTTCAGGGCAAAAATTCAGAAATTCCTTTTATTTTGGGGCAAAGAGCAGAAATTTCTTTTATTATGGTACAAAATTGAAGAAATTTTTCTTATTTTGAAACAAAAAGGCAGAAAATTCCCCTTATTTTGAGGCAAAAGGCAGAAACTATTCTTATTTTGTGGTAAAATGCAGAAATTCCCTTTATTTTGGGGCTAGAAAGCAGAAATTCCCCGTATTTTGAAGCAAAATTGCAGAAATTCTCATAATTTTCGGGCAAAAGGCAAAAATTCTCCTTATTTTGGGGCAAAAAGACAGAAAATCTCCTTTTTTGGGAGCAAACAGTCAGAAATTTTCCTTATTTTGGGGCAAAATTGCAGAAATTTCCTTTACATTGGGGCAAAATTGCAGAAATTTCCATATTTTGGGGCAAAATTGCAGAAATTTCACTTATTTCAGGGAAAAAAGGCGAAATTTTTTTTTGGGGGGCAAAAAGGCAGAAATTTTTTTTATTTTGGTACAAAATTGCAGAAATTTTTCTTATTTTGGGGCAAAAAGTCAGAAATTCCTCATATTTTGGGGCAAAAAGGCAGAAATTCCCCTTATTTTGAGGTAAAAAGGCTGTAATTCCCCTTATTTTGGGGCAAAAAGACAGAAATTTTGTTTATTTTGGGGAAAAGGCAGAAATTGCACTTATTTTGAGTCAAAAAGGTGGAAAATCCCCTTATTTTGGGGCAAAAATGAAGAAATTTGCTTTTTTTATGGCAAAAAGGTATACATTCCCTTTATTTTTGGGCAAAATGGCACAAATTCCCCGTATTTTGGAGCAACATTGCAGAAATTCCCCTAATTTTTGGGCAAAAAGGCAGAAATTCCCCTTATTTTGGGGTTAAACTGCAGAAATTTAACTTTTTTGCGGCAAAATGTCAGAAATTCCCCTTATTTTCGGCAAAAAAAGCAGATAATCCTCTTATTTTAGGGAAAAATTGCAGAAATTTCTCTTATTTTGGGGCAAAATTGCAGAAATTTCACTTATTTCGCGGCAAAATGTCAGAAATTCCCCTTATTTTCGGCAAAAAAGGCAGAAAATTCCCGTATTTTGGAGAATAAATTGCAGAAATTCACCTAATTTTAGGGTAAAAAAATACAGTAATTTTCTTTATTTTTGGGCAAAAAGGCAGAAATTCTCCTTATTTTAGGGCAAAAAGGCAGAAATTCTTATTTTAGGGCAAAATTGCAGAAATTTTCCTTATTTGGGGGCAAAAAACAAAAATTCCCCTTATTTTGGGGCAAAATTGCAGAAATTTCCCTTATTATGGGGAAAAATTGCAGAAATTTCCCTTATTTTAGGGCAAAATTGCAGAAATTTCACTTATTTCAGAGAAAAAAAGCAAAATTTTTCTTATTTTGGGGCAAAAAGGCAGAAATTCCCATTATTTTGGGGCAAAAAGGCAGAAATTCACCTTATTTTGGGGTAAAATTGCAGAAATTTCACATATTTCAGGGCAAAAAGACAGAAATTCCCCTTATTTTAAGGCAGAAAGGCAGAAATTCCCCTTATTTTGGAATAAAGTTGCAGAAATTTTTTTTCTTTAGGGGCAAAAAGGCAGAAAATCCACTTAATTTCGGGTAAAAAAGCAGAAATTCCTGTTATTTTGGAGCAAAATTGCAGAAACTCCCCTAATTTTGGGGCATAAAGGCAGAAATTCCCTTTATTTTGGGGCAAAAATAGAGAAATTCTCATTATTTTGGGGCAAAAATCAGAAATTTCCCTTATTTCGGGTCAAAATTTTAGAAATTTCTTTTATATTGTTACAGACTTGCAGAAATTTTTCTTATTTTGTGGCAAAAAGGCAGAAATTTCCCATATTTTGGTGCAAAAAGCCTAAAATTTCCTTTATTATGAGGTAAAATCCTGAAATTCCCCATATTTTGGGGCAAAAAGGCAGAAATTCCCCTCATTTGGAGGCAAAAATACACAAATTTCCCTTATTTTCGGGCATAATTGCAGGAATTTCATTTATTTCAGGGCAAAAAGTCAGAAATTCCTTTTATTTTGGGGCAAAAAGCAGAAATTTCTTTTATTTTGATACAAAATTGTAGAAATTTTCCTTATTTTGGAACAAAAAGGCAAAAATTACCCATATTTTGGGGAAAAAGGCAGAAATTCCCCTTATTTTGAGGTAAAAAGGCTGAAATTCCCGTTATTTTGGGGTAAAAAGGCAGAAATTCCCTTTACTTTGTGGCAAAAAGGCAGAAATTCCCGTTAATTGGGGCAGAAAAGCAGAAATTTTCCTTATTTAAGGGCAATAGGGCAGATATTCCCCATATTTTGTGGCAAAAAGGCAGAAATTCCCCTTATTTGGAGGTAAAATGATGAAATTCCCCTTTTTTTTCGGCAAAAAGACAGAAATTCCTATTATTTTGGGGCAAAATTGCAGAAATTTCCTTTATTTTGGGGCAAAATTGCAGAAATTTCCCTTATTTTGGGGCAAAATTGCAGAAATTTCACTTATTTCAGGGAAAAAGCACAGAAATTTCTCTTATTTTGGGGCAAAAAGGCAGAAATTTCTTTTATTTTGGTACAAAATTGCAGAAATTTTCTTTATTTTGGGGCAAAAATGAAGAAATTCCCCATATTTTGGGGCAAAAAGGAAGAGATTCCTCTTATCATGAGGTAAAGTGCTGAAATATCCCTTATTTTGGGGCAAAAAGACAGAAATTCCCTTTATTTTGTGGCAAAAAGGCAAAAATTTCCCTTATTTTGGGGCAAAATTGCAGAAATTTCACTTATTTCAGGGCAAAATTCAAAAATTCCTTTTATTTTTGGGCAAAAAGAGAAATTTTGTTTATTTTTGGGTAAAAAGGCAGAAATTTCACTTATTGTGAGGTAAGAAGGCAGAAATTCCTCTTATTTTGGGGCAAAAATGAAGAAATTTCCCTTTTTTTGTGGCAAAAGGTATATATTCTCCTTATTTTCGGGCAAAAAAGCAGAAATATCCCGTTTTTTGGAGCACAATTGCAGAAAATCCCCTAATTGTGGGGCAAAAAGGCAGAAATTCCCTATATGTTGGGGCAAAAAGACAGAAATTCTCCTTATTTTGGGGCAAAACTCAGAAATTCCACTTATTTTGGGGCAAAATTCCAGAAATTTCCCTTATTTTGGGGAAATTTGCAGAAATTTCACTTATTTTGGGGCAAAATTGCAGAAATTTCACTTATTTCAGGTAAAAATGGCAGAAATTTTTCTTATTTTGGGGCAAAAAGGCAGAAATTCCTAATATTTTGTGGCAAAAATGCAGAAATTCCCCTTATTTTGAGGTAAAAAGGCTGAAATTCCCCTTATTTGGGGGCAAAAAGGCAGAAATTTCCCTTATTTTGGGGCAAAATTGCAAACATTTCACTTATTTCAGGGTAATAAGTCAGAAATTTTCCTTATTTTGGGACAAAAAACACAGAAATTCCCTTTGTTTTGGAAGGAAAATACAGAAATTCCATTTATTTAGAGGCAAAATGCAGAAATTCCCCTTATTTTGAAGCAAAAATGAAGAAATTCCCCTAATTGTTGGGCAAAAAGGCAGAAATTCCCTATATGTTGGGGCAAAAAGACAGAAATTCTCCTTATTTTGGGGCAAAACTCAGAAATTCCACTTATTTTGGGGCAAAATTCCAGAAATTTCCCTTATTTTGGGGAAATTTGCAGAAATTTCACTTATTTTGGGGCAAAATTGCAGAAATTTCACTTATTTCAGGTAAAAATGGCAGAAATTTTTCTTATTTTGGGGCAAAAAGGCAGAAATTCCTAATATTTTGTGGCAAAAATGCAGAAATTCCCCTTATTTTGAGGTAAAAAGGCTGAAATTCCCCTTATTTGGGGGCAAAAAGGCAGAAATTTCCCTTATTTTGGGGCAAAATTGCAAACATTTCACTTATTTCAGGGTAATAAGTCAGAAATTTTCCTTATTTTGGGACAAAAAACACAGAAATTCCCTTTGTTTTGGAAGGAAAATACAGAAATTCCATTTCTTTAGAGGCAAAATGCAGAAATTCCCCTTATTTTGAAGCAAAAATGAAGAAATTCCCCTAATGTTGGGCAAAAAGGCAGAAATTCCCTATATGTTGGGGCAAAAAGACAGAAATTCTTCTTATTTTGGGACAAAACTCAGAAATTCCACTTATTTTGGGGCAAAATTGCAGGAATTTACCTTATTTTGAGGCAAAATTGCAGAAATTTCCCTTATTTGGGGCAAAATTGCAGAAATTTCACTTATTTTCAGGTAAAAAGGCTGAAATATCCTTTATTTTGGGGCAAAAAGGAAGAAATTCCCCTTATTTTGGGGCAAAATTGCAGAAATTTTCCTTATTTTGGGGCAAAAAGGCTGAAATTCTTATTTTGAGGTAAAATGCTGAAATTCCCCATATTTTGGGGCAAAAGGCAAAACTTCTTCTTATTTTGGGGCAAAGAGGCACAAATTTCTCTTATTTTCGGGCAAAATTGCAGAAATTTCATTTATTTCAGGGCAAAATGTCAGAAATTCCTTTTATTTTGGGGCAAAGAGCAGAAATTTCTTTTATTATGGTACAAAATTGAAGAAATTTATCTTATTTTGAAACAAAAAGGCAGAAAATTCCCCTTATTTTGAGGCAAAAGGCAGAAATTATTCTCAATTTGAGGTAAAATGCAGAAATTCCCTTTATTTTGGGGCTAAAAAACAGAAATTCCCTGTATTTTGAAGCAAAATTGCAGAAATTCTCATAATTTTTGGGCAAAAATGCAGAAATTCTCCTTATTATGGGGCAAAAAGACAGAAAATCTCCTTTTTCGGGAGCAAACAGTCAGAAATTCCCCTTATTTTGGGGCAAAATTGCAGAAATTTCCTTTACATTGGGGCAAAATTGCAGAAATTTCCCTTATTTTGGGGCAAAACTGAAGAAATTTTCTTTTTTTATGGCAAAAAGGTATGCATTCTTCTTATTTTCGGGCAAAAAGGCAGAAATTCCCCTATTTTGGAGCAAAATTGCAGAAATTCCCCTAATTGTGGGGCAAAAAGGGAGAAATTCCCTATATGTTGTGGCAAAAAGACAGAAATTCTCCTTATTTTGGGGCAAAACTCAGAAATTCCACTTATTTTAGGGCAAAATTCCAGAAATTTCCCTTATTTTGGGGCAAAATTGCAGAAATTTCACTTATTTTGGAGCAAAATTGCAGAAATTTCACTTATTTCAGAAAAAAAGCAGAAATTTTCTTATTTTGGTGCAAAAAGGCAGAAATTTCTTTTATTTTGGTACAAAATTGCATAAATTATTCTTATTTTGGAAGAAAAAGGCAGAAATCTCCCATATTTTGGGGCAAAAATGCAGCAATTCCTCTTATTTTTAGGTAACAAGGCTTAAATTCCCCTTATTTGGGGGTAAAAAGGCAGAAATTTCCCTTATTTTCGAGCAAAATTGCAGAAATTTCACTTATTTCAGGGTAATAAGTCAGAAATTTTCCTTATTTTGGGGCAAAAAAGACAGAAATTCCCTTTGTTTTTGGGGATAAAGACAGAAATTCCACTTATTTAGAGGCAAAAAAGCAGAAATTCCCCTTATTTTGGAGCAAAACTGAAGGAATTTCCCTTTTTTATGGCAAAAAGGTATGCATTATTCTTATTTTCGGGCAAAAAGGCAGAAATTCCCCTATTTTGGAGCAAAATTGCAGAAATTCCCCTAATTGTAGGGCAAAAAGGGAGAAATTCCCTATATGTTGGGGCAAAAAGTCAGAAATTCTCCTTATTTTGGGGCAAAACTCAGAAATTCCACTTATTTTGGTGCAAAATTCCAGAAATTTCCCTTATTTTGGGGAAAAATTGCAGAAATTTAACTTATTTCAGAAAAAAATTCAGAAATTTTCCTATTTTGGTGCAAAAAGGCAGAAATTTCTTTTATTTTGGTACAAAATTGCAGAAATTTTTTTTATTTTGGGGCAAAAAGGCAGAAATCCCCATATTTTGGGGCAAAAAAGCAGAAATTCCTCTTATTTTGAGGTAAAAAGGCTGAAATTTCCCTTATTTGGGGGCAAAAAGGCAGAAATTTCCTTTATTTTGAGGCAAAATTGCAGAAATTTCACTTATTTCAGAGTAATAAGTCAGAAATTTTCCTTTTTTTGGGGCAAAAAACACAGAAATTCCCTTTGTTTTGGGGGAAAAAGACAGAAATTCCACTTTTTTAGAGGCAAAAAAACAGAAATTCCTTTTATTTTGGAGTAAAAATGAAGAAATTTCCCTTTTTTGTGGCAAAATGTATACATTCCACTTATTTTTGGGCTAAAAAGCAGAAATTACCCGTATTTTGGAGCAAAATTGCAGAAATTCCCCTAATTGTGGGGCAAAATGCAGAAATTCCCTCTATGTTAGGGCAAAAAGACAGAAATTCTCCTTATTTTGGGGCAAAACTCAGAAATTCCCCTTATTTTGGGGCAAAATTCCAGAAATTTCCCTTATTTTGTGGCAAAATTGCCGAAATTTCACTTATTTTGAGGCAAAATTGCAGAAATTTCACTTATTTCATGGTAAAAAGGCAGAAATTTTCCTCATTTTGGGGCAAAAATGAAGAAATTCCAAATATTTTGTGGCAAAAATGCAAAAATTCCCCTTATTTTGTGATAAAAAGGCAGAAATTTTTCATATTTGGGGGCAAAAAGCAGAAATTTCCCTTATTTGGGGGCAAAATTGAAGAAATTTCACTTATTTCAGGGTAATAAGTCAGAAATTTTCCTTATTTGGGGCAAAAAAGACAGAAATTCCTTTTGTTTTGGGGGAAAAAGTCAGAAATTCCACTTATTTAGAAGCAAAAAAGCAGAAATTCCCCTTATTTTGGAGCAAAAATGAAGAAATTTTTTTTTTGTGGCAAAAGGTATGCATTCTTCTTATTTTCAGGCTAAAAAGCAGAAATTCCCCGTATTTTGGAGCAAAATTGCAGAAATTCCCCTAATTGTGGGGCAAAAAGACAGAAATTCTTTTTATTTTGGGGCAAAACTCAGAAATTCCACTTATTTTGGGACAAAATTCCAGATATTTCACTTATTTTGGGGCAAAATTGCAGAAATTTCACTTATTTTGGCAAAATTGCAGAAATTTCAATTATTTCAGAAAAAAAGCAGAAATTTTCTTATTTTGGTGCAAAAAAGCAGAAATTTCTTTTATTTTGGTACAAAATTGCAGAAATTTTTTTATTTGGGGGCAAAAAGCAGAAATCCCCTATATTTTGGGGCAAAATGCATAAATTCCTCTTATTTTGAGGTAAAAAGGCTGAAATTTCCCTTATTTGGGGGCAAAAAGACAGAAATTTCCCTTATTTTGAGGGAAAATTGCAGAAATTTCACTTATTTCAGGGTAATAAGTCAGAAATTCATCTTACTTTGGGGCAAAAAACAGAAATTCCCTTTGTTTTGGGGGAAAAAGACAGAAATTCCACTTATATAGAGGCAAAAAAGCAGAAATTCTACTTTATTGGAGCAAAAATGAGGAAATTTATCTTTTTTTGTGGCAAAAGGTATACATTCCGCTTATTTTCGGGCTAAAAAGCAGAAATTCCCCGTATTTTGGATCAAAATTGCAGAAATTCCCCTTATTTTGGAGCAAAAATAAAGAAATTTCCCTTTTTATGGCAAAAAGCTATGCATTCTTCTTATTTTCGAGCAAAAAGGCAGAAATTCCCTGTATTTTGGAGTAAAATTGCAGAAATTCCCCTAATTGTGGGGCAAAAAGGCAGAAATTCCCTATATGTTGGGGCAAAAAGACAGAAATTCTCCTTATTTCGGGGCAAAACTCAGAAATTCCACTTATTTTGGGGCAAAATTTCAGAAATTTCCCTTATTTTAGGGCAAAATTGCAGAAATTTCACTTATTTTGGGGCAAAATTGCAGAAATTTCACTTATTTCAGAAAAAAAAGCAGAATTTATTTATTTTGGTGCAAAAAGGCAGAAATTTCTTTTATTTTGGTACAAAATTGCAGAAATTTTTCTTATTTTGGGGCGAAAAGGCAGAAATCTCCCATATTTTGTGGCAAAAATGCAGAAATTTCTCTTATTTTGAGGTAAAAAGGCTGAAATTCCCCTTATTTGGGGGCAAAAAGGCAGAAATTTCCCTTATTTTGGGGCAAAATTGCAGAAATTTCACTTATTTCAGGGTAATAAGTCAGAAATTGTTTTTACTTTGGGGCAAAAAAGACAGAAATTCTCTTTGTTTTGGGGGAAAAAGACAGAAATTCCACTTATTTAGAGGCACAAAAGCTGAAATTCCCCTTATTTTGGAGCAAAACTGAAGAAATTTCCCTTTTTTATGGCAAAATGGTATGCATTCTTCTTATTTTCGGGCAAAAAGGCAGAAATTCCCCGGATTTTGAAGCAAAATTGCAGAAATTCCCCTAATGGTGGGGCAAGAAGGGAGAAATTCCCTATATTTTGGGGCAAAAAGACAGAAATTCTCCTTATTTTGGGGCAAAACTCAGAAATTCCACTTATTTTGGTGCAAAATTCCAGAAATTTCCCTTATTTGGGGGCAAAATTGCAGAAATTTCACTTATTTTGGGGCAAAATTGCAGAAATTTCACTTATTTAAGAAAAAAATTCAGAAATTTTCCTATTTTGGTGCAAAAAGGCAGAAATTTTTTTTATTTTAATACAAAATTGCAGAAAATTTTCTTTTTTTGGAGAAAAAAGGCAGAAATCACTATATATTGGGGCAAAAATGCAGAAATTCCTCTTATTTTGAGGAAAAAAGGCGAAATTTCCCTTATTTGGGGGCAAAAAGAGAGAAATTTCCCTTATTTTGAGGCAAAATTGCAGAAATTTCACTTATTTCAATGTAATAAGTCAGAAATTTTCCTTATTTTTGGGCAAAAAAGACAAAAATTTCCTTTGTTTTGGGGGAAAAAGACAGAAATTCCACTTTTTTAGAGGCAAAAAAGCAGAAATTCCTTTTATTTTGGAGTAAAAATGAAGAAATTTCCCTTTTTTGTGGCAAAAGGTATACATTCCACTTATATTTGGGCTAGAAAGCAGAAATTACCCGTATTTTGGAGCAAAATTTCAGAAATTCCCCTAATTGTGGGGCAAAAAGGCAGAAATTCCCTATATGTTAGGGCAAAAAGACAGAAATTCTCCTTATTTTGGGGCAAAACTCAGAAATTCCACTTATTTTGGGGCAAAATTCCAGAAATTTCCCTAATTTGGGGGCAAAATTGCAGAAATTTCACTTATCTTGGGGCAAAATTGCAGAAATTTCACTTATTTCATAGTAAAAAGGCAGAAATTTTCCTTATTTTTGGGCAAAAATGCAGAGATTCCAAATATTTTGTGGTAAAAATGCAAAAATTCCCCTTATTTTGAGGTAAAAAGGCAGAAATTCCCCTTATTTGGGGGCGAAAAGCAGAAATTTTCCTTATTCTGGGGCAAAATTGCAGAAATTTCACTTATTTCATGGTAATAAGTCAGAAATTTTCCTTATTTCGGGCAAAAAAGACAGAAATTCCCTTTGTTTTGGGAAAAAAAGACAGAAATTCCACATATTTAGAAGCAAAAAAGCAGAAATTTCCCTTATTTTGGTGCAAAAATGAAGAAATTTCCCTTTTTTGTGGCAAAAGGTATACATTCCCCTTATTTTCAGGCTAAAAAGCAGAAATTCCCCGTATTTTGGAGCAAAATTGCATAAATTCCCCTAATTGTGGGGCAAAAAGGCAGAAATTCCCTATATGTTGGGGCAAAATACAGAAATTCTCTTTATTTTGGGGCAAAACTCAAAAATTCCACTTATTTTGGGGCAAAATTCCAGAAATATCACTTATTTTGGGGCAAAATTGCAGAAATTTCACTTATTTTGGGGCAAAATTGCAGAAATTTCACTTATTTCAGAAAAAAAGCAGAAATTTTCTTATTTTGATGCAAAAGGCAAAAATTTCTTTTATTTTGGTACAAAATTGCAGAAATTTTTCTTATTTGGGGGCAAAAAGGCATAAATCTCTTATATTTTGGGGCAAAAATGCATAAATTCCTCTTATTTTGAGGTAAAAAGGCTGAAATTCCCCTTATTTGGGGGCAAAAAGGCAGAAATTTCCCTTATTTTGAGGCAAAATTGCAGAAATTTCACTTATTTCAGGGTAATAAGTCAGAAATTGTTTTTACTTTGGGGCAAAAAAGACAGAAATTCTCTTTGTTTTGGGGGAAAAAGACAGAAATTCCACTTATTTAGAGGCACAAAAGCTGAAATTCCCCTTATTTTGGAGCAAAACTGAAGAAATTTCCCTTTTTTATGGCAAAAAGGTATGCATTCTTCTTATTTTTGGGCAAAAAGGCAGAAATTCCCCGTATTTTGAAGCAAAATTGCAGAAATTCCCCTAATGGTGGGGCAAGAAGGGGGAAATTCCCTATATGTTGGGGCAAAAAGACAGAAATTCTCCTTATTTTGGGGCAAAACTCAGAAATTCCACTTATTTTGGTGCAAAATTCCAGAAATTTCCCTTATTTTAGGGCAAAATTTCAGAAATTTCACTTATTTTGGGGCAAAATTGCAGAAATTTAACTTATTAAAGAAAAAAATTCAGAAATTTTCCTATTTTGGTGCAAAAAGGCAGAAATTTTTTTTATTTTAATACAAAATTGCAGAAAATTTTCTTTTTGGGGGGCAAAAAGGCAGAAATCACTATATATTGAAGCAAAAATGCAGAAATTCCTCTTATTTTGAGGAAAAAAGGCGAAATTTCCCTTATTTGGGGGCAAAAAGAGAGAAATTTCCCTTATTTTGAGGCAAAATTGCAGAAATTTCACTTATTTCAGTGTAATAAGTCAGAAATTTTCCTTATTTTGGGGCAAAAAAGACAAAAATTCCCTTTGTTTTGGGGGAAAAAGACAGAAATTCCACTTTTTTAGAGGCAAAAAAGCAGAAATTCCTTTTATTTTGGAGTAAAAATGAAGAAATTTCCCTTTTTTGTGGCAAAAGGTATACATTCCACTTATATTTGGGCAAGAAAGCAGAAATTACCCGTATTTTGGAGCAAAATTGCAGAAATTCCCCTAATTGTGGGGCAAAAAGGCAGAAATTCCCTATATGTTAGGGCAAAAAGACAGAAATTCTCCTTATTTTGGGGCAAAACTCAGAAATTCCACTTATTTTGGGGCAAAATTCCAGAAATTTCCCTAATTTGGGGGCAAAATTGCAGAAATTTCACTTATCTTGGGGCAAAATTGCAGAAATTTCACTTATTTCATAGTAAAAAGGCAGAAATTTTCCTTATTTTTGGGCAAAAATGCAGAGATTCCAAATATTTTGTGGTAAAAATGCAAAAATTCCCCTTATTTTGAGGTAAAAAGGCAGAAATTCCCCTTATTTGGGGGCGAAAAGCAGAAATTTTCCTTATTCTGGGGCAAAATTGCAGAAATTTCACTTATTTCATGGTAATAAGTCAGAAATTTTCCTTATTTCGGGCAAAAAAGACAGAAATTCCCTTTGTTTTGGGAAAAAAAGACAGAAATTCCACTTATTTAGAAGCAAAAAAGCAGAAATTTCCCTTATTTAAGTGCAAAAATGAAGAAATTTCCCTTTTTTGTGGCAAAAGGTATACATTCCCCTTATTTTCAGGCTAAAAAGCAGAAATTCCCCGTATTTTGGAGCAAAATTGCATAAATTCCCCTAATTGTGGGGCAAAAAGGCAGAAATTCCCTATATGTTGGGGCAAAATACAGAAATTCTCTTTATTTTGGGGCAAAACTCAAAAATTCCACTTATTTTGGGGCAAAATTTCAGAAATTTCACTTATTTCAGGGTAATAAGTCAGAAATTTTCCTTATTTTGGGGCCAAATGACAGAAATTTTCTTTGTTTTGGGGGGAAAAGACAGAAATTCCACTTATTTAGAGGCAAAAAAGCATAAATTCCCCTTATTTTGGAGCAAAAATGAAGAAATTTCCCTTTTTTATGGCAAAAAGGTATGCATTCTTTATATTTTCGGGCAAAAAAGCAGAAATTCCCCGTATTTTGGAGCAAAATTGCAGAAATTCCCCTAATTGTGGGGCGAAAAGGCAGAAATTCCCTGTATGTTGAGGCAAAAAGACAGAAATTCTCCTTATTTTGGGGCAAAACTCAGAAATTCCACTTATTATGGGGCAAAATTGCAGAAATTTCACTTATTTCAGGGTAATAAGTCAGTAATTTTTCTTATTTTGGGGCAAAAAAGACAAAAATTCCCTTTGTTTTGAAGGATAAAGACAGAAATTCCACTTATTTAGAGGCAAAAAAGCAGAAATTCCCCTTATTTTGGAGCAAAACTGAAGAAATTTCTCTTTTTTATGGCAAAAAGGTATGCATTCTTCTTATTTTCGGGCAAAAGGCAGAAATTCCCCGTATTTTGGATCAATATTGCAGAAATTCCCCTAATTGTGGGGCAAAACGGCAGAAATTCCCTATATGTTGGGGCAAAAAGACAGAAATTCTCCTTATTTCGGGGCAAAACTCAGAAATTCCACTTATTTTGGGGCAAAATTGCAGAAATTTCCCTTATTTTGGGGCAAAATTGCAGAAATTTCACTTATTTTGAAGCAAAATTGCAGAAATTTCACTTATTTAAAAAAAATTCAGAAATTTTCCTATTTTGGTGCAAAAAGGCAGAAATTTCTTTGATTTTGGTACAAAATTGCAGAAATTTTTCTCATTTTGGGGCAAAAAGGCAGAAATCTCCCATATTTTGGGGCAAAAATGCAGAAATTCCCCTTATTTTGAGGTAAAAAAACTGAAATTCCCATTATTTGGGGGCAAAAAGGCAGAAATTTCCCTTATTTTGAGGCAAAATTGCAGAAATTTCACTTATTTCATTGTAATAAGTCAGAAATTTTCCTTATTATGGGGCAAAAAAGACAGAAATTCCCTTTGTTTTGGGGGAAAAAGACAGAAATTCCACTATTTTAGAGGCAAAAAAGCAGAAATTCCTATTATTTTGGAGTAAAAATGAAGAAATTTCACTTTTTTGTGGCAAAAGGTATACATTCCACTTATTTTTGGGCTAAAAAGCAGAAATTCCCCGTATTTTGGAGCAAAATTGCAGAAATTCCCCTAATTGTGGGGCAAAAAGGCAGAAATTCCCTATATGTTGGGGCAAAAAGACAGAAATTCTCCCTATTTTGGGGCAAAACTCAGAAATTCCTCTTATTTTGGGGCAAAATTCCAGAAATTTCCCTTATTTTGGGGCAAAATTGCAGAAATTTCACTTATTTTGGGGCAAAATTGCAGAAATTTCACTTATTTCAGGGAAAAAAAGCAGAAATTTTTCTTATTTTGGGGCAAAAACACAGAAATTTCTTTTATTTTGTGGCAAAAATGCAGAAATTCCCCTTCTTTTGAGGTAAAAAGGCTGAAATTTCCCTTATTTAATGGCAAAAAGGCAGAAATTTCCTTTATTTTGGGGCAAAATTGGAGAAATTTCACTTATTTCAGGGTAATAAGTCAGAAATTTTACTTATTTTGGGGCCAAAATAACAGAAATTCTCTTTCTTTTGAAGGAAAAGACAGAAATTCCACTTATTTAGAGGCAAAAAAGCAGAAATTCCCCTTATTTTGAAGCAAAAATGAAGAAATTTCCTTTTTTTTATGGCAAAAAGGTATGCATTCTTCTTATTTTCGGGCAAAAAGGCAGAAATTCCCCGTATTTTGGAGCAAAATTGCAGAAATTCCCCTAATTGTGGGGCAAAAAGACAGAAATTCCCTATATGTTGGGGCAAAAAGACAGAAATTCTCCTTATTTTGGGGCAAAACTCAGAAATTCCACTTATTTTGGGGCAAAATTCCAGAAATTTTCTTTATTTTGGAGCAAAATTGCAGAAATTTCACTTATTTTGGGGCAAAATTGCAGAAATTTCACTTATTTCATGGTAAAAAGGCAGAAATTTTCCTTATTTTGGGGCAAAAATGCAGAAATTCCTAATATTTTGTGG
Organism: Micromys minutus; assembly: GCF_963924665.1. Taxonomy (NCBI): domain Eukaryota; kingdom Metazoa; phylum Chordata; class Mammalia; order Rodentia; family Muridae; genus Micromys; species Micromys minutus. The sequence goes on along the minus strand of NW_027667661.1, from coordinate 69,041 downwards.
TAAAAATGCAGAAATTCCCCTTATTTTGAGGTAAAAAGGCTGAAATTCTTCTTATTTGGGAACAAAAAAGCAGAAATTTCCCTTATTTTGGGGCAAAATTGCAGAAATTTCACTTATTTCAGGGTAATAAGTAAGAAATTTTTTTTATTTGGGGCAAAAAAGACAGAAATCCCATTTGTTTTGGGGGAAAAAGACAGAAATTCCACTTATTTAGAGGCAAAAAAGCAGAAATTCCCCTTATTTTGGAGCAAAAATGAAGAAATTTCCCTTTTTTGTGGCAAAAGGTATACATTCCCCTTATTTTCAGGCTAAAAAGCAGAAATTCCCCGTATTTTGGAGCAAAATTGCAAAAATTCCCCTAATTGTGGGGCAAAAATGCAGAAATTCTCTATATGTTAGGGCAAAAGGAAAAAAATTCTTTTTATTTTGGGGCAAAACTCAGAAATTCTACTTATTTTGGGGCAAAATTCCAGATACTTCCCTTATTTTGGGGCAAAATTGCAGAAATTTTACTTATTTTGGGGCAAAATTGCAGAAATATCACTTATTTCAGGGAAAAAAGGCAGAAATTTTTCTTATTTTGGGGCAAAAAAGACAGAAATTCCCTTTGCTTTGGGGGAAAAAGAGAGAAATTCAACTTATTTAGACGCAAAAAAGCAGAAATTCTTATTTTGGAGCAAAAATGAAGAAATTTTCTTTTTTTATGGAAAAAAGGTATGCATTCTTCTTATTTTCAGACAAAAAGGCAGAAATTCCCCGTATTTTGGAGCAAAATTGCAGAAATTTCCCTAATTGTGTGCAAAAAGGCAAAAATTCCCTATATGTTGTGGCAAAAAGACATAAATTCTCCTTATTTTGGGGCAAAATTCACATATTTCACTTATTTTTGGGCAAAATTGCAGAAATTTCACTTATTTCAGAAAAAAAACGAGAAATTTTCTTATTTTGGGGCAAAAGGCAGAAATTCTCCTTATTTTAGGGCAAAATTGCAGAAATTTCCCTTATTTTGTGACAAAAAACAGAAATTCTCTTTATTTTGGGGCAATATTACAGAAAATACCTTTATTATGGGGAAAAATTGCAGATATTTCTTTTATTTTAAGGATAAATTGCAGAAATTTCACTTATTTCAGAGAAAAAAAGCAAAACTTTTTCTTATTTTAGGGCAAAATGCAGAAATTCCCATTATTTTGGGGCACAATGGCAGAAATTCACCTTATTTTGGGGTGAAATTGCAGATATTTCACATATTTCAGGGCAAAAAGGCAGAAATTCCCCTTATTTTGGAGCAAAAATGAAAAAATTTCCCTTTTCTATGGCAAAAAGGTATATATTCTTCTTATTTTCGGGCAAAAAGGCAGAAATTCCCTGTATTTTGGAGAAAAATTGCAGAAATTCCCCTAATTGTGGGGCAAAAAGGCAGAAATTTCCTATATGTTGGGGCAAAAAGACAGAAATTCTCCTTATTTTGGGGCAAAACTCAGAAATTGCACTTATTTTGGGGCAAAATGCCAGAAATTTCCCTTATTTTGGGGCAAAATTGCAGAAATTTCACTTATTTTGTGGCAAAATTGCAGAAATTTCTCTTATTTCGGAAAAAAAGCAGAATTTATTTATTTTGGTGCAAAAAGGCAGAAATTTCTTTTATTTTGGTACAAAATTGCAGAAATTTTTCTTATTGTGGGGCAAAAATGCAGAAATCTCCCATATATTGGGGCAAAATGCAGAAATTCCTCTTATTTTGAGGTAAAAAGGCTGAAATTCCCATTATTTGGAAGCAAAAAGGCAGAAATTTCCCTTATTTTGAGACAAAATTGCAGAAATTTCACTTATTTCGGAGAAAAAAAGCAAAAATTTTTCTTATTTTAGGGCAAAATGCAGAAATTCCCATTATTTTGGGGGCAAAAAGGCATAAATTCCCCTTATTTGGGGGAAAAAAGGCAGATATTCCCCTTATTTTGGGATAAAATTGCAGAAATGTCCCTTGTTTGGGGGCAAAATGCAGAAAATCCCCATAATTTCGGGCAAAAAAGCAGAAATTTCCCGTATTTTGGAGCAAAATTGCAGAAATTCCCCTAATATTGGGGCAAAAATGCAGAAATTCCCTTTATTTGGGGCAAATCGGCAGAAGTTCCCCTTATTTTCGGGAAAAGAGGCAGAAATTCCCTGTATTTTGAACAAAATTGCAGAAACTCCCCTAATTTTGGAGCAAAAATACAGAAATTCTCATTTTTTCGAGGCAAAAATCAGAAATTTCTTTTATTTTGGGGCAAAATTTTAGAAATTTCTTTTATTTTGGTACAGAATTGCAGAAATTTTTCTTATTTTGTGGAAAAAAAGCACAAATTTCTCATATTTTGGAACAAAAATGCAGAAATTCTTCTTATTTTGAGGTAAAAAGGCTGAAATTCCCCTTATTTTGGGGCAAAAAGGCAGAAATTTCACTTATTTTGGGGCAAAATTGCAGAAATTTTACTTATTTCAGAAAAAAAAGCAGAAATTTTCTTATTTTGGTGCAAAAAGGAAGAAATTTCTTTTATTTTGGTACAAAATTGCATAAATTTTTCTTACTCTGGAACAAAAAAGCAGAAATCTCCCATATTTTGGGGAAAAAATGCAGAAATTCCTCTTATTTTGAGGTAAAAAGGCTGAAATTCCCCTTATTTGGGGGCAAAAAGCAGAAATTTCCCTTATTTTGGAGCAAAATTGCAGAAATTTCACTTATTTCAGAGTAATAAGTCAGAAATTTTCCTTATTTTGGGGCAAAAAAGACAGAAATTCCCTTTGTTTTGGGGGATTAAGACAGAAATTCCACTTATTTAGAGGCAAAAAAGCAGAAATTCCCCTTATTTTGGAGCAAAACTGAAGAAATTTCCCGTATTTTGGGGCAAAATTGCAGAAATTTCACTTATTTTGGAGCATAATTGCAGAAATTTCACTTATTTCAGAAAAAAAAGCAGAAATTTTCTTATTTTGGTGCAAAAAGGCAGAAGTTTCTTTTATTTTGGTACAAAATTGCATAAATTATTCTTATTTTGGAACAAAAAGGTAGAAATCTCCCATATTTTGGGGCAAAAATGCAGAAATTCCTCTTATTTTGAGGTAACAAGGCTTAAATTTCCCTTATTTGGCGGGAAAAAGGCAGAAATTTCCCTTATTTTGGAGCAAAATTGCAAAAATTTCAGTTATTTCAGGGTAATAAGTAAGAAATTTTCCTTATTTTGGGGCAAAAAACACAGAAATTCCCTTTGTTTTTGGGGATAAAGACAGAAATTCCACTTATTTAGAGGCAAAAAAGCAGAAATTCCCCTTATTTTGGAGCAAAACTGAAGAAATTTCCCTTTTTTATGGCAAAAAAGTATGCATTCTTCTTATTTTCGGGCAAAAAGGCAGAAATTTCCCGTATTTTGGAGCAAAATTGCAGAAATTCCCCTAATTGTGGGGCAAAAAGGCAGAAATTCCCTATATGTTGGGGCAAAAAGACAGAAATTCTCCTTATTTTGGGGCAAAACTCAGAAATTCCACTTATTTTGGGGCAAAATTCCAGAAATTTCCCTTATTTTGGGGCAAAATTGCAGAAATTTCACTTATTTCAGAAAAAAATTCAGAAATTTTCCTATTTTGGTGCAAAAAGGCAGAAATTTCTTTTATTTTGGTACAAAATTGCAGAAATTTTTCTTATTTTGGGGCAAAAGGCAGAAATCTCCCATATTTAGGGGAAAAATGCAGAAATTCCTCTTATTTTGAGGTAAAAAGGCTGAAATTTCTCTTATTTGGGGGAAAAAGCAAAAATTTCCCTTATTTTGAGGCAAAATTGCAGAAATTTCACTTATTTCATTGTAATAAGTCAGAAATTTTCCTTATTTTGGGGCAAAAAAGACAGAAATTCCCTTTGTTTTGGGGGAAAAACATAGAAATTCCACTTTTTTAGAGGCAAAAAAGCAGAAATTCCTTTTATTTTGGAGTAAAAATGAAGAAATTTCCCTTTTTTGTGGCAAAAGGTATACATTCCACTTATTTTTGGGCTAAAAAGCAGAAATTCCTTGTATTATGGAGAAAAAATGCAGAAATTCTCCTAATTGTGGGGCAAAAAAGCAGAAATTCCCTATATGTTAGGGCAAAAAGACAGAAATTCTTCTTATTTTGGGGCAAAACTCAGAAATTCCACTTATTTTGGGGCAAACTTCCAGAAATTTCCCTTATTTTGTGGCAAAATTGCAGAAATTTCACTTATTTTGGGGCAAAATTGCAGAAATTTCACTTATGTCAGGGAAAAAAGGCAGAAATTTTCCTTATTTTGGGGCAAAAAAACAGAAATTTCTTTTATTTTGTGGCAAAAATGCAGAAATTCCCCTTATTTTGAGGTAAAAATGCTGAAATTTCCCTTATTTGGGGGCAAAAAGGCAGAAATTTTCCTTATTTTGGGGCAAAATTGGAGAAATTTCACTTATTTCAGGGTAATAAGTCAGAAATTTACCTTATTTTGGGGCAAAAAAGACAGAAATTCCCTTTGTTTTGGGGGAAAAGGACAGAAATTCCACTTATTTAGAGGCAAAAAAGCAGAAATTCCCATTATTTTGAAGCAAAAATGAAGAAATTTCGCTATTTTATGGCAAAAAGTTATGCATTCTTCTTATTTTCGGGCAAAAAGGCAGAAATTCCCCGTATTTTGGAGCAAAATTGCAGAAATTCCACTTATTGTGTGGCAAAAAGGCAGAAATTCCCTATATGTTGGGGCAAAAAGGCAAAAATTCCCAATATGTTGGGGCAAAAAGACAGAAATACTCCTTATTTTGGGGCAAAACTCAGAAATTCCACTTATTTTGGGGCAAAATTCCAGAAATTTCCCTTACTTTGGGGCAAAATTGCAGAAATTCCACTTATTTTGGGGCAAAATTGCAGAAATTACCCGTATTTTGGAGCAAAATTGCAGAAATTCCCCTAATTGTGGGGCAAAAATGCAGAAATTCCCTATATGTTGGGGCAAAAAGGCAAAAATTCCCAATATGTTGGGGCAAAAAGACAGAAATTCTCCTTATTTTAGGGCAAAATTCAGAAATTTCACTTATTTTTGGGCAAAATTGCAGAAAGTTCACTTATTTCAGAAAAAAAGGAGAAATTTTCTTATTTTGGGGCAAAAGGCAGAAATTCCCCTTATTTTAGGGCAAAATTGCAGAAATTTCCCTTATTTTGAAACAAAAAACAGAAATTCCCTTTATTTTGTGGCAAAATTGCAGAAAATACCTTTATTATGGGGGAAAATTGCAGATATCTCTATTATTTTAAGGCAAAATTGCAGAAATTTCACTTATTTCAGAGAAAAAAAGCAAAAATTTATCTTATTTTAGGGCAAAATGCAGAAATTCCCATTATTTTGGGGCACAATAGCAGAAATTCACCTTATTTTGGGGTAAAATTGCAGACATTTCACATATTTCAGGGCAAAAAGGCAGAAATTCCCCTTTTTTGGGGCAAAAAGGCTGAAATTCCCCTTATTTTCTATAAAATTGCAGAAATTCCCCTTGTTTGGGGGCAAAAAGGCAGAAAATCTTCTTAATTTTGGGCAAAAAGGCAGAAATTTCCCGTATTTTGGAGAAAAATTGCAGAAATTCCCCTAATATTGGGGCAAAAAGGCAGAAATTCCCTTTATTTTGGGGCAAAAATACAGAAATTCTCCTTATTTCGGGACAAAAATCAAAAATTTCCTTTATTTTGGGGCAAAATTTTAGAAATTTCTTTTATTTTGGTACAGAATTGCAGAAATTTTTCTTATTTGGTGACAAAAAGGCAGAAAATTCCCATATTTTGGAACAGAAATGCAGAAATTGCCCTTATTTTGAGGTAAAAAGGCTGAAATTCCCCTTATTTTGGGGAAAAAAGGAAGAAATTTCATTTATTTTGGGGCAAAATTGCAGAAATTTCACTTATTTCAGAAAATAAAGGAGAAATTTTCTTATTTTGGGGCAAAATGCAGAAATTTCTTTTATTTTGGTACAAAATTGCAGAAATTTTTCTTATTTTGGGGCAAAAATTCATAAATTTTCCATATTTTGGGGCAAAAATGCAAAAATTCCCCTTATTTTGAGGTAAAAAGGCTGAAATTCCCCTTATTTGGGGGCAAATGGCAGAAATTTTCCTGATTTTGGGGCTAAATTGCAGAAATTTTACTTATTTCAGGGTAATAAGTCAGAAATTTTCCTTATTTTGGGGCAAAAAAGACAGAAATTCCCTTTGTTTTGGGGGAAAAAGACAGAAATTCCACTTATATAGAGGCAAAAAAGCAGAAATTCCCATTATTTTGAAGCAAAAATAAAGAAATTTCCCTTTTTTATGGCAAAAAGGTATGCATTCTTTTTATTTTCGGGAAAAAAAGCAGAAATTCCCCGTATTTTGGAGCAAAATTGCAGAAATTTTACTTATTTCAGAAAAAAAAGGAGAAATTTTCTTATTTTGGGGCAAAAGGCAGAAATTCCCCTTATTTTAGGGCAAAATTGCAGAAATTTTCCATATTTGGGGACAAAAACCAGAAATTCCCTTTATTTTGGGGCAAAATTGCAGAAAATTCCTTTATTATGGGGAAAAATTGCAGATATTTCTTTTATTTTAATGCAAAATTGCAGAAATTTCACTTATTTCAGAGAAAAAAAGCAAAAATTTTTCTTATTTTAGGGCAAAATGCAGAAATTCCCATTATTTTGGGACAAAAAGGCAGAAATTCACCTTATTTTTGGGTAAAATTGAAGACATGTCACATATTTCAGGGCAAATAGGCAGAAATTCCCCTTATTTGGGGGCAAAAAGGCAGAAATTCCCCTTATTTTGGGATAAAATTGCAGAAATTTCCCTTGTTTGGGGGCAAAAAGGCAAAAAATCCCCTTAATTTCGAGCAAAAAGGCAGAAATTCCCCGTATTTTGGAGCAAAATTGCAGAAATTCCCCTAATATTGGGGCAAAAATGCAGAAATTCCCTTTATTTGGGGCAAATCGGCAGAAGTTCTTCTTATTTTTGGGAAAAGAGGCAGAAATTCCCTGTATTTTGAAGCAAAATTGCAGAAACTCCCCTAATTTTGGGGCAAAAAAGCCAGAAATTCCCTTTATTTTGGGGCAAAAATACAGAAATTCTCCTTATATCGGGGCAAAAATCAGAAATTTCCCTAATTTTGGAGCAAAATTTTAGAAATTTCTTTTATTTTGGTACAGAATTGCAGAAATTTTTCTTATTTAGTGGCAAAAATGCAGAAATTTCCCATATTTTGGGGCAAAAATGCAGAAATTCTTCTTATTTTGAGGTAAAAAGGCTGAAATTCCCCTTATTTGGGGGCAAAAAGGCAGAAATTTCTCTTATTTTGGGGCAAAATTGCCGAAATTTCACTTATTTCAGGGTAATAAGTCAGAAATTTTCCTTATTTTGAGGCAAAAAAGACAGAAATTCCCTTTGTTTTGGGGCACAATGGCAGAAATTCCACTTATTTAGAGGCAAAAAAGCAGATATTCCCCTTATTTTGACGCAAAAATGAAGAAATTTCTATTTCTTATGGCAAAAAGGTATGCATTCTTCTTATTTTCGGGCAAAAAGGCAGAAATTCTTTGTATTTTGGAGCAAGATTGCAGAAATTCCCCTAATTGTGGGGCAAAAAGGCAGAAATCCCCTATATGTTGGGGCAAAAAGAAAGAAATTCTCCTTATTTTGGGGCAAAACTCAGAAATTCCACTTATTTTGGGGCAAAATTTCAGAAATTTCCCTTATTTTGGAGCAAAATTGCAGAAATTTCACTTATTTCAAAGAAAAAAAAGCACAAATTTTCTTATTTTGGGGCAAAAAGGCAGAAATTTCATTTATTTTGGTACAAAATTGCAGAAATTTTTCTTAATTTGGGCAAAAAGGCAGAAATCTCCCATATTTTGGGGCAAAAATGCAGCAATTCCCCTTATTTTGAGGTAAAAAAGCTGAAATTCCCCTTATTTTGGGGCAAAAAGTTAGAAATTCCCCTTATTTTAAAGGAAAAAGACAGAAATTCCGTTTATTTTTGTGGAAAAGTCGGAAATTGCACTTATTTTGAGTCAAAAAGGCGGAAAATCCCCTTATTTTGGGGTAAAAAATGAAGAAATTAACCTTTTTATGGCAAAAAGGTATACATTCTTTTTATTTTCGAGCAAAATTGCAGAAATTCCCCTAATTATGAGGAAAAAAGGCAGAAATTCCCCGTAATTTGGAGCAAAATTGCAGAAATTCCCCTAATTTTGGGGCAAAAACGCAGAACGTCCCTTTATTTTGGGGTAAAACTGCAGAAATTTCACTTCTTTCGCGGCAAAATGGCAGAAATTCCCTTTATTTTCGGAGAAAAAGGCAGAAAATCCCCGTATTTTAGAGCAAAATTGCAGAAATTTACCTAATTTTGGGGTAAAACATGCAGTAATTTTCTTTATTTTGGGGCAAAAAGGCAGAAATTCCCCTTATTTTGGGGCAAAAATGAAAAATATCCCTTATTTTGGGGCAAAATTTTAGAAATTTCTTTTATTTTGGTACAGAATTGCAGAAATTTTTCTTATTTTGTGGCAAAAAGGAAGAAATTTCCCATATTTTGGAACAAAAATGCAGAAATTCCCCTTATTTTGAGGTAAAAAGGCTGAAATTCCCCTTATTTTGGGGCACAAAGAAAGAAATTTCACTTATTTTGGGGCAAAATTGCAGAAATTTCACTTATTTCAGAAAATAAAGGAGAAATTTTCTTATTTTCGGGCAAAAAGTCAGAAATTTCTTTTTTTTGGTACAAAATTGCGGAAATTTTTCTTATTTTGGGGCAAAAAAACATAAATTTCCCATATTTTGGGGCAAAAATGCTGAAATTCCCCTTATTTCGGGGCAAAAAGGCAGAAATTTCCCTTATTTTGGGGCAAAATTGCAGAAATTTCACTTATTTCAGGGTAATAAGTCAGAAATTTTCCTTACTTTGGGGCCAAAAGGACAAAAATTCCCTTTGTTTTGGGGGAAAAAGACAGAAATTCCACTTATTTAGAGGCAAAAAAGCAGAAATTTCTCTTATTTTGGAGCAAAAATGAAGAAATTTCCCTTTTTTATGGCAAAAAGTTATGCATTCTTCTTATTTTCGGGCAAAAAGGCAGAAATTCCCCGTATTTTGGAGCAAAATTGCAGAAATTCCCCTAATTGTGGGGCAAAAAGGCAGAAATTCCCTATATGTTGGGGCAAAAAGACAGAAATTCTCATTATTTTGGGGCAAAACTCAGAAATTCCACTTATTTTGGCGCAAAATTCCAGAAATTTCCCTTATTTTGAGGCAAAATTGCAGAAATATCAGTTATTTTGGGGCAAAATTGGAGAAATTTCACTTATTTCAGAAAAAAAAGCAGAAATTTTCTTATTTTGGTGCAAAAAGGCAGAAATTTCTAATATTTTGGTACAAAATTGCAGAAATTTTTCTTATTTTAGGGCAAAAAGGCAGAAATCTCCCATATTTTGGGGCAAAAATGCAGAAATTCCTCTTATTTTTAGGTAAAAAGGCTGAAATTCCCCTTATTTGGGGGCAAAAAGGCAGAAATTTCCCTTATTTTGAGGCAAAATTGAAGAAATTTCACTTATTTCAGAGAACAAAAGCAGAAATTTTCTTATTTTGTGGCAAAAAGGCAGAAATTTCTTTTATTTTGGTACAAAATTGCAGAAATGTTTCTTATTTTGGGGCAAAAAGGCAGAAATCTCCCATATTTTGGGGCAAAAAAGCAGAAATTTCCCTTATTTTGAGGTAAAAACGCTGAAATTCCCCTTATTTGGGGGCAAAAAGGCAGAAATTTCCCTTATTTTGAGGCAAAATTGCAGAAATTTCACTTATTTCAGAATAATAAGTCAGAAATTTCCCTTATTTTGGGGCAAAAAACAGAAATTCTCTTTGTTTTAAAGGAAAAAGACTGATATTCCACTTATTTAGAGGCTAAAAAGCAGAAATTCTTATTATTTTGGAGCAAAAATGAAGAAATTTTCCTTTTTTTGTGGAAAAGGGTATACATTCCTCTAATTTTCGGGCTAAAAAGCAGAAATTCCCCGTATTTTGGAGCAAAATTGCAGAAATTCCCCTAATTGTGGGGCAAAAAGGCAGAAATTCCCTATATGTTGGGGCAAAAAGACAGAGATTCTCCTTATTTTGGGGCAAAACTCAGAAATTCCACTTATTTTGGGGCAAAATTCCAGAAATTTCCCTTATTTTGGGGCAAAATTGCAGAAATTTCACTTATTTTGGGGCGAAATTGCAGAAATTTCACTTTTTTCATGGAAAAAAAGGCAGAAATTTTCCTTATTTTGGGGCAAAAAGGCAGAAATTCCTCTTATTTTGAGGTAAAAAGGCTGAAATTCCCCTTATTTGGGGGCAAAAAGGCATAAATTTCCCTTATTTTGGGGCAAAATTGCAGAAATTTCACTTATTTCAGGGTAATAAGTCAGAAATTTTCCTTATTTTGGGGCAAAAAAGACAGAAATTCCCTTTGTTTTGGGATAAAAAGACAGAAATTCCACTTATTTAGAGGCAAAAAAGCAGAAATTCCACTTATTTTGGAGTAAAAATTAAGAGATTTCCCATTTTTATGGCAAAAAGGTATGCATTCTTTTTATTTTCGGACAAAAAGGCAGAAATTCTCCGTATTTTGGAGCAAAATTGCAGAAATTTCACTTATTTCAGAATAAAAATGAGAAATTTTCTTATTTTGGGGCAAAAGGCAGAAATTCCCCTTATTTTATGGCAAAATTGCAGAAATTCCCTTTATTTGGCTACAAAAAACAGAAATTCCCTTTATTTTGGGGCAAAATTGCAGAAAATTTTTTTATTATGGGAAAAAATTGAAGATATTTCTTTTATTTTAAGGCAAAATTGCAGAAATTTCACTTATTCCAGAGAAAAAAACAAAAATCTTTCTTATTTTTGGCAAAATGCAGAAATTCCCATTATTTTGGGGCAAAAAGGCAGAAATCCACCTTATTTTGGGGTAAAATTGAAGACATGTCACATATTTCAGGGCATAAAGGCAGAAATTGCCCTTATTTGGGGGCAAAAAGGCAGAAATTCCCCTTATTTTGGGATAAAATTGCAGAAATTACCCTTGTTTGGGGGAAAAAGGCAGAAAATCCCCTTAATTTCGGGCAAAAAGGCAGAAATTCCCTGTATTTTGGAGCAAAATTGCAGAAATTCTCCTAATATTGGGGCAAAAATGCAGAAATTCCCTTTATTTGGGGCAAATTGGCAGAAGTTCCCCTTATTTTCAGGAAAAGAGGCAGAAATTCCCATTATTTTGAAGCAAAATTGCAGAAACTCCCCTAATTTTGGGGCAAAAAGGCAGAAATTCCCTTTATTTTGGGGCAAAAATACAGAAATTCTCCTTATATCTGGGCAAAAATCAGAAATTTCCCTTCTTTTGGAGCAAAATTTTAGAAATTTCTTTTATTTTGGTACAGAATTGGAGAAATTTTTCTTATTCTGTGGCAAAAAGGCAGAAATTTCTTTTATTTTGGTGCAAAATTGCAGAAATTTTTCTTATTTTGGGGCAAAAAGGCATAAATTTCCCATATTTTGGGGCAAAAATGTAGAAATTTTCTTTATTTTGAGGTAAAAAGGCTGAAATTTCCCTTATTTGGGGGCAAAAAGGCAGAAATTTCTCTTATTTTGGGCAAAATTGCAGAAATTTCACTTATTTCAGAAAAAAAGGAAAAATTTTCTTATTTGGGGGCAAAAAGGCAGAAATTTCTTTTATTTTGGTGCAAAATTACAGAAATTTTCTTTATTTTGGGGCAAAAAAGACAGAAATTCCCTTTGTTTTGGGGGAAAAAGACAGAAATTCCACTTATTTAGAGGCAAAAAAGCAGAAATTCCCCTTATTTTGGAGCAAAAATGATGAAATTTCCCTTTTTCATGGCAAAAAGGTATGCATTCTTCTCATTTTCGGGCAAAAAGGCAGAAATTCCCTATATGTTGGGGCAAAAAGACAGAAATTCTCCTTATTTTGGGGCAAAACTCAGAAATTCCACTTATTTTGGTGCAAAATTCCAGAAATTTCCCTTATTTTGGGGCAAAATTGCAGAAATTTCACTTATTTTGGGGCGAAATTGCAGAAATTTCACTTTTTTCATGTAAATAAAGGCAGAAATTTTCCTTATTTTGGGGCAAAAAGGCAGAAATTCCTCTTATTTTGAGGTAAAAAGGCTGAAATTCCCCTTATTTGGGGGCAAAAAGGCATAAATTTCCCTTATTTTGGGGCAAAATTGCAGAAATTTCACTTATTTCAGGGTAATAAGTCAGAAATTTTCCTTATTTTGGGGCAAAAAAGACAGAAATTCCCTTTGTTTTGGGATAAAAAGACAGAAATTCCACTTATTTAGAGGCAAAAAAGCAGAAATTCCACTTATTTTGGAGTAAAAATTAAGAGATTTCCCTTTTTTATGGCAAAAAGGTATGCATTCTTTTTATTTTCGGACAAAAAGGCAGAAATTCTCCGTATTTTGGAGCAAAATTGCAGAAATTTCACTTATTTCAGAATAAAAATGAGAAATTTTCTTATTTTGGGGCAAAAGGCAGAAATTCCCCTTATTTTATGGCAAAATTGCAGAAATTCCCTTTATTTGGCTACAAAAAACAGAAATTCCCTTTATTTTGGGGCAAAATTGCAGAAAATTTTTTTATTATGGGAAAAAATTGAAGATATTTCTTTTATTTTAAGGCAAAATTGCAGAAATTTCACTTATTTCAGAGAAAAAAACAAAAATCTTTCTTATTTTTGGCAAAATGCAGAAATTCCCATTATTTTGGGGCAAAAAGGCAGAAATCCACCTTATTTTGGGGTAAAATTGAAGACATGTCACATATTTCAGGGCATAAAGGTAGAAATTGCCCTTATTTGGGGGCAAAAAGGCAGAAATTCCCCTTATTTTGGGATAAAATTGCAGAAATTACCCTTGTTTGGGGGCAAAAAGGCAGAAAATCCCCTTAATTTCGGGCAAAAAGGCAGAAATTCCCTGTATTTTGGAGCAAAATTGCAGAAATTCTCCTAATATTGGGGCAAAAATGCAGAAATTCCCTTTATTTGGGGCAAATTGGCAGAAGTTCCCCTTATTTTCAGGAAAAGAGGCAGAAATTCCCATTATTTTGAAGCAAAATTGCAGAAACTCCCCTAATTTTGGGGCAAAAAGGCAGAAATTCCCTTTATTTTGGGGCAAAAATACAGAAATTCTCCTTATATCTGGGCAAAAATCAGAAATTTCCCTTATTTTGGAGCAAAATTTTAGAAATTTCTTTTATTTTGGTACAGAATTGGAGAAATTTTTCTTATTCTGTGGCAAAAAGGCAGAAATTTCTTTTATTTTGGTGCAAAATTGCAGAAATTTTTCTTATTTTGGGGCAAAAAGGCATAAATTTCCCATATTTTGGGGCAAAAATGTAGAAATTTTCTTTATTTTGAGGTAAAAAGGCTTAAATTTCCCTTATTTGGGGGCAAAAAGGCAGAAATTTCTCTTATTTTGGGGCAAAATTGCAGAAATTTCACTTATTTCAGAAAAAAAGGAAAAATTTTCTTATTTGGGGGCAAAAAGGCAGAAATTTCTTTTATTTTGGTGCAAAATTACAGAAATTTTCTTTATTTTGGGGCAAAAAAGACAGAAATTCCCTTTGTTTTGGGGGAAAAAGACAGAAATTCCACTTATTTAGAGGCAAAAAAGCAGAAATTCCCCTTATTTTAGAGCAAAAATGATGAAATTTCCCTTTTTCATGGCAAAAAGGTATGCATTCTTCTCATTTTCGGGCAAAAAGGCAGAAATTCCCTATATGTTGGGGCAAAAAGACAGAAATTCTCCTTATTTTGGGGCAAAACTCAGATATTCCACATATTTTGGGGCAAAATTCCATAAATTTCCCTTATTTTGGGGCAAAATTGCAGAAATATCACTTATTTTAAGGCAAAATTGGAGAAATTTCACTTATTTCAGAAGAAAAAAGCAGAAATTTTCTTGTTTTGGGGCAAAAAGGGAGAAATTTCTTTTATTTTTGTACAAAATTGCAGAAATTTTTCTTATTTTGGGGCAAGAAGGCAGAAATTTCCTATATTTTGGGGCAAAAATTCAGAAATTCCCCTTATTTTTAGGTAAAAAGGCTGAAATTCTCTTTATTTGGGAGCAAAAAGGCAGAAATTGCCCTGATTTTGTGGCAAAATTCCAGAAATTTCACTTATTTTAGGGTAATAAGTCAGAAATTTTTTATTTTGGGGCAAAAAGGCAGAAATTTCTTTTATTTTGGTACAAAATTACAGAAATTTTTCTTATTTTGGGGCAAAAAAGAAGAAATTTCCCTTATTTTGGGGCAAAATTGCAGAAATTTCACTTATTTTGATGTAAAAAGGCTGAAATTCCCCTTATTTTGGGGCAAAATGGCAGAAGTTTTCCTTATTTTGGGGCAAAATTGCAGAAATTTCACTTATTTCAAGGTAATAAGTCAGAAATTTTCCTTATTTTGGGGCAAAAAAACAGAAATTCCTTGTTTTGGGGGAAAAAGACAGAAATTCCACTTATTTAGAGGCAAAAAAGCAGAAATTCCCCATATTTTGGAGCAAAATTGCAGAAATTCCCCTAATTGTGGGGCAAAAAGGCAGAAATTCCCTATATGTTAGGGCAAAACGACAGAAATTCTCCTCATTTGGGGGCAAAATTCAGAAATTCCATTTATTTTGGGGCAAAATTCCCAAAATTCCCCTTATTTTGGGGCAAAATTGCAGAAATTTCAATTATTTTGGGGCAAAATTGCAGAAATTTCAATTTTTTCAGGGAAAAAAGGCCGAAATTTTCCGTTTTTAGGGGCAAAAACGCAGAAATTCCTAATATTTTGAGGCAAAAATGCAGAAATTCCATTTATTTAGAGGCAAAAAAGCAGAAATTCCCCTTATTTTGGAGCAAAATTGCAGAAATTTCCATTTTTATAGCCAAAAGGTATGCATTCTTCTTATTTTCAGGCAAAAAGGCAGAAATTCCCCGTATTTTGGAGTAAAATTGCAGAAATTACCTATATGTTGGGGCAAAAAGACAGAAATTCTCCTTATTTTGGGGCAAAACTCAGAAATTCCACTTATTTTGGAACAAAATTTCAGAAATTTCCCTTATTTTTGGCCAAAATTGCAGAAATTTCACTTATTTTGGGGCAAAATTGCAGAAATTTCACTTATTTCAGGGAAAAAAAGCAGAAATTTTCTTATTTTGGGGCAAAAAGGCAGAAATGTCCCATATTTTGAGGCAAAAATGCAGAAATTCCCCTTATTTTTAGGTAAAAATGCTGAAATTCCCCTTATTTGGGGGCAAAAAGGCAGAAATTTCCCATATTTTGGGGCAAAATTGCAGAAATTTCACTTATTTCAGGGTACTAAGTCAGAAATTTTTCTTACTTTGGGGCAAAAAAGACAGAAATTCCCTTTGTTTTCAGGGAAAAAGACAGAAATTCCACTTATTTAGAGGCAAAAATGCAGAAATTCCCCTTATTTTGAAGCAAAAATGAAGAAATTTCTATTTCTTATGGCAAAAAGGTATGCATTCTTCTTATTTTCGGGCAAAAAGGCAGAAATTCTTTGTATTTTGGAGCAAGATTGCAGAAATTCCCCTAATTGTGGGGCAAAAAGGCAGAAATCCCCTATATGTTGGGGCAAAAAGAAAGAAATTCTCCTTATTTTGGGGCAAAATTTCAGAAATTTCCCTTATTTTGGAGCAAAATTGCAGAAATTTCACTTATTTCAAAGAAAAAAAAGCACAAATTTTCTTATTTTGGGGCAAAAAGGCAGAAATTTCATTTATTTTGGTACAAAATTGCAGAAATTTTTCTTAATTTGGGCAAAAATGCAGAAATTTCCCATATTTTTCGACAAAAATGCAGAAATTCCCCTTATTTTGAGGTAAAAAGGCTGAAATTCCCCTTATTTTGGGGCAAAAAGTTAGAAATTCCCCTTATTTTAAAGGAAAAAGACAGAAATTCCGTTTATTTTTGTGGAAAAGTCAGAAATTGCACTTATTTTGAGTCAAAAAGGCGGAAAATCCCCTTATTTTGGGGTAAAAAATGAAGAAATTAACCTTTTTTATGGCAAAAAGGTATACATTCTTTTTATTTTCGAGCAAAATTGCAGAAATTCCCCTAATTATGGGGAAAAAAAGGCAGAAATTCCCCGTAATTTGGAGCAAAATTGCAGAAATTCCCCTAATTTTGGGGCAAAAACGCAGAACGTCCCTTTATTTTGGGGTAAAACTGCAGAAATTTCACTTATTTCGCGGCAAAATGGAAGAAATTCCCTTTATTTTCGGAGAAAAAGGCAGAAAATCCCCGTATTTTAGAGCAAAATTGCAGAAATTTACCTAATTTTGGGGTAAAACATGCAGTAATTTTCTTTATTTTGGGGCAAAAAGGCAGAAATTCCCCTTATTTTGGGGCAAAAATCAAAAATATCCCTTATGTTGGGGCAAAATTTTAGAAATTTCTTTTATTTTGGTACAGAATTGCAGAAATTTTTCTTATTTTGTGGCAAAAAGGAAGAAATTTCCCATATTTTGGAACAAAAATGCAGAAATTCCCCTTATTTTGAGGTAAAAAGGCTGAAATTCCCCTTATTTCGTGGCAAAAAGGCAGAAATTTCCCTTATTTTGGGGCAAAATTGCAGAAATTTCACTTATTTCAGGGTAATAAGTCAGAAATTTTCCTTACTTTGGGGCCAAAAGGACAAAAATTCCCTTTGTTTTGGGGGAAAAAGACAGAAATTCCACTTTTTTAGAGGCAAAAAAGCAGAAATTTCTCTTATTTTGGAGCAAAAATGAAGAAATTTCCCTTTTTTATGGCAAAAAGTTATGCATTCTTCTTATTTTCGGGCAAAAAGGCAGAAATTCCCCGTATTTGGAGCAAAATTGCAGAAATTTCCCTAATTGTGGGGCAAAAAGGCAGAAATTCCCTATATGTTGGGGCAAAAAGACAGAAATTCTCATTATTTTGGGGCAAAACTCAGAAATTCCACTTATTTTGGCGCAAAATTCCAGAAATTTCCCTTATTTTGAGGCAAAATTGCAGAAATTTCACTTATTTTGGGGCAAAATTGCAAAAATTTCACTTATGTCAGAAAAAAAGCAGAAATTTTCTTATTTTGGTGCAAAAAGGCAGAAATTTCTATTATTTTGGTACAAAATTGCAGAAATTTTTCTTATTTTAGGGCAAAAAGGCAGAAATCTCCCATATTTTGGGGCAAAAATGCAGAAATTCCTCTTATTTTTAGGTAAAAAGGCTGAAATTCCCCTTATTTGGGGGCAAAAAGGCAGAAATTTCCCTTATTTTGAGGCAAAATTGCAGAAATTTCACTTATTTCAGAGAACAAAAGCAGAAATTTTCTTATTTTGGGGCAAAAAGGCAGAAATTTCTTTTATTTTGGTACAAAATTGCAGAAATGTTTCTTATTTTGGGGCAAAAAGGCAGAAATCTCCCATATTTTGGGGCAAAAAAGCAGAAATTTCCCTTATTTTGAGGTAAAAACGCTGAAATTCCCCTTATTTGGGGGCAAAAAGGCAGAAATTTCCCTTATTTTGAGGCAAAATTGCAGAAATTTCACTTATTTCAGAATAATAAGTCAGAAATTTTCCTTATTTTGGGGCAAAAAACAGAAATTCTCTTTGTTTTAAAGGAAAAAGACTGATATTCCACTTATTTAGAGGCTAAAAAGCAGAAATTCTTATTAATTTGGAGAAAAAATGAAAAATTTTCCTTTTTTTGTGGAAAAAGGTATACATTTCTCTAATTTTCGGGCTAAAAAGCAGAAATTCCCCGTATTTTGGAGCAAAATTGCAGAAATTCCCCTAATTGTGTGGAAAAAAGGCAGAAATTCCCTATATGTTAGGGCAAAAAGACAGAAATTCTTTTTATTTTGGGGCAAAACTCAGAAATTCCACTTATTTTGGGGCAAAATTCCAGAAATTTCCCTTATTTTGGGGCAAAATTGCAGAAATTTCACTTATTTTGGGGCGAAATTGCAGAAATTTCACTTTTTTCATGGAAAAAAAGGCAGAAATTTTTCTTATTTTGGGGCAAAAAGGCAGAAATTCCTAATAATTTGTGGCAAAAATTCAGAAATTCCTCTTATTTTGAGGTAAAAAGGCTGAAATTCCCCTTATTTGGGGGCAAAAAGGCATAAATTTCCCTTATTTTGGGGCAAAATTGCAGAAATTTCACTTATTTCAGGGTAATAAGTCAGAAATTTTCCTTATTTTGGGGCAAAAAAGACAGAAATTCCCTTTGTTTTGGGATAAAAAGACAGAAATTCCACTTATTTAGAGGCAAAAAAGCAGAAATTCCACTTATTTTGGAGTAAAAATTAAGAGATTTCCCTTTTTTATGGCAAAAAGGTATGCATTCTTTTTATTTTCGGACAAAAAGGCAGAAATTCCCCGTATTTTGGAGCAAAATTGCAGAAATTTCACTTATTTCAGAATAAAAATGAGAAATTTTCTTATTTTGGGGCAAAAGGCAGAAATTCCCCTTATTTTATGGCAAAATTGCAGAAATTCCCTTTATTTGGCTACAAAAAACAGAAATTCCCTTTATTTTGGGGCAAAATTGCAGAAAATTTTTTTATTATGGGAAAAAATTGAAGATATTTCTTTTATTTTAAGGCAAAATTGCAGAAATTTCACTTATTTCAGAGAAAAAAACAAAAATCTTTCTTATTTTTGGCAAAATGCAGAAATTCCCATTATTTTGGGGCAAAAAGGCAGAAATTCACCTTATTTTGGGGTAAAATTGAAGACATGTCACATATTTCAGGGCATAAAGGCAGAAATTGCCCTTATTTGGGGGCAAAAAGGCAGAAATTCCCCTTATTTTGGGATAAAATTGCAGAAATTACCCTTGTTTGGGGGCAAAAAGGCAGAAAATCCCCTTAATTTCGGGCAAAAATGCAGAAATTCCCTGTATTTTGGAGCAAAATTGCAGAAATTCTCCTAATATTGGGGCAAAAATGCAGAAATTCCCTTTATTTGGGGCAAATTGGCAGAAGTTCCCCTTATTTTCAGGAAAAGAGGCAGAAATTCCCATTATTTTGAAGCAAAATTGCAGAAACTCCCCTAATTTTGGGGCAAAAAGGCAGAAATTCCCTTTATTTTGGGGCAAAAATACAGAAATTCTCCTTATATCTGGGCAAAAATCAGAAATTTCCCTTCTTTTGGAGCAAAATTTTAGAAATTTCTTTTATTTTGGTACAGAATTGGAGAAATTTTTCTTATTCTGTGGCAAAAAGGCAGAAATTTCTTTTATTTTGGTGCAAAATTGCAGAAATTTTTCTTATTTTGGAACAAAAAGGCATAAATTTCCCATATTTTGGGGCAAAAATGTAGAAATTTTCTTTATTTTGAGGTAAAAAGGCTGAAATTTCCCTTATTTGGGGGCAAAAAGGCAGAAATTTCTCTTATTTTGGGGCAAAATTGCAGAAATTTCACTTATTTCAGGGTACTAAGTCAGAAATTTTTCTTACTTTGGGGCAAAAAAGACAGAAATTCCCTTTGTTTTCAGGGAAAAAGACAGAAATTCCACTTATTTAGAGGCAAAAATGCAGAAATTCCCCTTATTTTGGAGCAAAAATGAAGAAATTTCCCTTTTTTATGGCAAAAAGGTATGCATTCTTCTTATTTTCGGGCAAAAAGTCAGAAATTCCCCCTATTTTAGAGCAAAATTGCAGAAATTCCCCTAATTGTGGGGCAAAAATACAGAAATTCCCTATATGTTGGGGCAAAAAGACAGAAATTCTCCATATTTTTGGGCAAAACTCAGAAATTCCACATATTTTGGGGCAAAATTCCAAAAATTTCCCTTATTTTGGGGCAAAATTGCAGAAATTTCACTTATTTAGGGGCAAAATTGCAGAAATTTCACTTATTTCAAGGGAAAAAGACAGAAATTTCTTTTATTTTGGTACAAAATTGCAGAAATTTTTCTTATTTTGGGCAAAAAGGCAGAAATTTCCCATATTTTGAGGCAAAAATGCAGAAATTTCACTTATTTCAGGGTAATAAGTCAGAAATTTTCATTACTTTGGAGCAAAAAAGACAGAAAGTCCCTTTGTTTTCGTGGAAAAAGACAGAAACTCCAATTCTTTAGAGGCAAAAATGCAGAAATTCCCCTTATTTTGGAGCAAAAATGAAGAAATTTCCCTTTTTTATGGCAAAAAGGTATGCATTCTTCTTATTTTCAGGCAAAAAGTCAGAAATTCCCCCTATTTTAGAGCAAAATTGCAGAAATTCCCCTTATTGTGGGGCAAAAAGGCAGAAATTCCCTATATGTTGGGGGGAAAAGACAGAAATTCTCCTTATTTTAGAGCAAAACTCAGAAATTTCATTTATTTTGGGGCAAAATTGCAGAAATTTCACTTATTTCAGAAAAAAAAGCAGAAATTTTCTTATTTTGGGGCAAAAAGGCAGAAATTTCTTTTATTTTGGTACAAAATTGCAGAAAATTTTTTTATTTTGGGGCAAAAAGGCAGAAATTTCTCATATTTTGGGGCAAAAATGCAGAAAATCCCCTTATTTTGAGGTAAAAAGGCTAAAATTCCCCTTATTTGGTTGCAAAAAGGCAGAAATTTCCCTTATTTTGGGGCAAAATTGCAGAAATTTCACTTATATCAGGGTAATAAGTCAGAAATTTTCCTTATTTTGGGGCAAAAAAGACAGAAATTCCCTTTGTTTTGGGGGAAAAAGACAGAAATTCCACTTATTTAGAGGCAAAAATGCAGAAATTCTCCTTATTTTGGAGCAAAAATGAAGAAATTTCCCTTTTTTATGGCAAAAAGGTATGCATTCTTCTTGTTTTCGGGCAAAAAGGCAGAAATTCCCCGTTTTTTGGAGCAAAATTGCAGAAATTCCCCTAATTTTGGGGCAAAAAGGCAGAAATTCCCTATATGTTAGGGCAAAACGACAGAAATTCTCCTTATTTTGGGGCAAAATTCAGAAATTCCATTTCTTTTGGTGCAAAATTCCCAAAATTTCCCTTATTTTGGGGCAAAATTGCAGAAAGTTCATTTATTTAGGGGCAAAATTGCAGAAATTTCACTTTTTTCAGGGAAAAAAGGCCGAAATTTTCCATTTTTGGGGGCAAAAAGGCAGAAATTCTTAATATTTTGTGGCAAAAATGCAGAAATTTCCCTTATTTTGAGGTAAAAAGGCTGAAATTCCTCTTCTTTGGGGGCAAAAATGCAGAAATTTCTCTTATACTGGGGCAAAATTGCAGAAATTTGACTTATTTCAGGGTAATAATTCAGAAATTTTCCTTATTTTGGGGCAAAAAATACAGAAATTCCATTTGTATGGGGAGAAAAAGACAGAAATTCCATTTATTTAGAGGCAAAAAAGCAGAAATTCCCCTTATTTTGGAGCAAAATTGCAGAAATTTCCCTTTTTATAGCAAAAAGGTATGCATTCTTCTTATTTTCAGGCAAAAAGGCAGAAATTCCCTGTATTTTGGAGTAAAATTGCAGAAATTCCCTTAATTGTAGGGCAAAAAGACAGAAATTCTCCTTATTTTGGGGCAAAACTCAGAAATTCCACTTATTTTAGAACAAAATTTCAGAAATTTCCCTTATTTTTGGCCAAAATTGCAGAAATTTCACTTATTTTGGGGCAAAATTGCAGAAATTTCATTTATTTCAGGGAAAAAAAGCAGAAATTTTCTTATTTTGGGGCAAAAAGGCAGAAATTTCCCATATTTTGAGGCAAAAATGCAGAAATTCCCCTTATTTTGAGGTAAAAAGGCTGAAATTCCCCTTATTTGGGGGCAAAAAGTCAGAAATTTCCCATATTTTGGGGCAAAATTGCAGAAATTTCACTTATTTCAGGGTACTATGTCAGAAATTTTTCTTACTTTGGGGCAAAAAAGACAGAAATTCCCTTTGTTTTCAGGGAAAAAAACAGAAATTCCACTTATTTAGAGGCAAAAATGCAGAAATTCCCCTTATTTTGGCGCAAAAATGAAGAAATTTCCCTTTTTTATGGCAAAAAGGTATGCATTCTTCTTATTTTCGGGCAAAAAGGCAGAAATTCCCCCTATTTTAGAGCAAAGTTGCAGAAATGCCCCTAATTGTGGGGCAAAAAGGCAGAAATTCCCTATATGTTGGGGCAAAAAGACAGAAATTCTCCTTATTTTAAAGCAAAACTCAGAAATTTCACTTATTTTGCGGCAAAATTACAGAAATTTCACTTATTTCAGAAAAAAAAAGCAGAAATTTTCTTATATTGGGGCAAAAAGGCAGAAATTTCTTTTATTTTGGTACAAAATTGCAGAAATTATTCTTATTTTGGGGCAAAAAAGCAGAAATTTCTCATATTTTGGGGCAAAATTGCAGAAAATTTCCTTATTTTGAGGTAAAAAGGCTAAAATTCCCCTTATTTGGTTGCAAAAAGGCAGAAATTTAACTTATTTGGGGGAAAAATTGCAGAAATTTCACTTATTTCAGGGTAATAAGTCAGAAATTTTCTTTATTTTGGGGCAAAAAAAGACAGAAATTCTCTTTGTTTTGGGGGTAAAAGACAGAAATTCCACTTATTTAGAGGCAAAAAAGCAGAAATTCCCATTATTTTGGAGCAAAAATGAAGAAATTTCCCTTTTTTATGGCAAAAAGGTATGCATTCTTCTTATTTTCGGGCAAAAAGGCAGAAATTCCCCCTATTTTAGAGCAAAATTGCAGAAATTCCCCTAATTGTGGGGCAAAAAACCAGAAATTCCCTATATGTTGGGGCAAAAAGACAGAAATTCTCCATATTTTGGGGCAAAACTCAGAAATTCCACTTATTTTGGGGCAAAATTTCAGAAATTTCCCTTATTTTGGGGCAAAATTGCAGAAATTTCACTTATTTAGGGGCAAAATTGCAGAAATTTCACTTATTTCAGGGGAAAAAGACAGAAATTTTTTTTATTTTGGTACAAAATTGCAAAAATTTTTCTTATTTTGGGCAAAAAGGCAGAAATTTCCCATATTTTGAGGCAAAAATGCAGAAATTTCACTTATTTCAGGGTAATAAGTCAGAAATTTTCCTTACTTTGGGGCAAAAAAGACAGAAATTCCCTTTGTTTTGGTGGAAAAAGACAGAAATTCCACTTATTTAGAGGCAAAAATGCAGAAATTCCCCTTATTTTGGAGCAAAAATGAAGAAATTTCCTTTTTTTATGGCAAAAAGGTATGCATTCTTCTTATTTTCGGGCAAAAAGGCAGAAATTCCCTTTGTTTTGGGGGAAAAAGACAGAAATTCCACTTATTTAGAGGCAAAAAAGCAGAAATTCCCCATATTTTGGAGCAAAATTGCAGAAATTCCCCTAATTGTGGGGCAAAAAGGCAGAAATTCCCTATATGTTAGGGCAAAACGACAGAAATTCTCCTCATTTGGGGGCAAAATTCAGAAATTCCATTTATTTTGGGGAAAAATTCCCCAAATTCCACTTATTTTGGGGCAAAATTGCAGAAATTTCAATTATTTTTGGGGCAAAATTGCAGAAATTTCACTTTTTTCAGGGAAAAAAGGCCGAAATTTTCCGTTTTTAGGGGCAAAAAGTCAGAAATTCCTAATATTTTGAGGCAAAAATGCAGAAATTCCTCTTATTTTGAGGTAAAAAGGCTGAAATTCCCCTTATTTGGGGGCAAAAATGCAGAAATTTCTTTTATACTGGGGCAAAATTGCAGAAATTTCACTTATTTCAGGGTAATAATTCAGAAATTTTCCTTATTTTGGGGCAAAAAATACAGAAATTCCATTTGTATGGGTGGAAAAAGACAGAAATTCCATTTATTTAGAGGCAAAAAAGCAGAAATTCCCCTTATTTTGGAGCAAAATTGCAAAAATTTTCCTTTTTATAGCCAAAAGGTATGCATTCTTCTTATTTTCAGGCAAAAAGGCAGAAATTCCCCGTATTTTGGAGTAAAATTGCAGAAATTCCCTATATGTTGGGGCAAAAAAACAGAAATTCTCCTTATTTTGGGGCAAAACTCAGAAATTCCACTTATTTTGGAACAAAATTTCAGAAATTTCCCTTATTTTTGGCCAAAATTGCAGAAATTTCACTTATTTTGGGGCAAAATTGCAGAAATTTCACTTATTTCAGGGAAAAAAAGCAGAAATTTTCTTATTTTGGAGCAAAAAGGCAGAAATTTCCCATATTTTGAGGCAAAAATGCAGAAATTCCCCTTATTTTGAGGTAAAAAGGCTGAAATTCCCCTTATTTGGGGGCAAAAAGGCAGAAATTTCCCATATTTTGGGGCAAAATTGCAGAAATTTCACTTATTTCAGGGTACTAAGTCAGAAATTTTTCTTACTTTGGGGCAAAAAAGACAGAAATTCCCTTTGTTTTCAGGGAAAAAGACAGAAATTCCACTTATTTAGAGGCAAAAATGCAGAAATTCCCCTTATTTTGGAGCAAAAATGAAGAAATTTCCCTTTTTTATGGCAAAAAGGTATGCATTCTTCTTATTTTCGGGCAAAAAGGCAGAAATTCCCCCTATTTTAGAGCAAAATTGCAGAAATTCCCCTAATTGTGGGGCAAAAAGGCAGAAATTCCCTATATGTTGGGGCAAAATACAGAAATTCTCCTTATTTTGGTGAAAAACTCAGAAATTCCACTTATTTTGGGGCAAAATTGCAGAAATTTCCCTTATTTTGGGGAAAAATTGCAGAAATTTCACTTATTTTGGGGCAAAATTGCAGAAATTTCACTTTTTTCAGGGTAATAAGTCAGAAATTTTTCTTATTTTGGGGCAAAAAAGACAGAAATTCCCTATGTTCTGGGGGAAAAAGACAGTAATTCCACTTTTTTAGAGGCAAAAAAGCAGAAATTCCTTTTATTTTGGAGTAAAAATGAAGAAATTTCTTTTTTTTGTGGCAAAAGGTATACATTCCCTTTATTTTCGGGCAAAAAGGCAGAAATTCCCCGTATTTTGGAGCAAACTTGCAGATATTCCCCTAATTGTGGGGCAAAAAGGCAGAAATTCCCTATATGTTGGGGCAAAAAGACAGAAATTCTCCTTATTTTGGGGCAAAACTAAGAAATTCCACTTATTTTGGGGCAAAATTCCAGAAATTTCCCTTATTTTGGGGCAAAATTGCAGAAATTTCACTTATTTTCAGGCAAAATTACATAAATTTCACTTATTTCAGAAAAAAAGCAGAATTTTCTTATTTTGGTGCAAAAAGGCAGAAATTTCTTTTATTTTGTTACAAAATTGCAGAAATTTTTCTTATTTTGGGGCAAAAAGGCAGAAATCTCCCATATTTTGGGGCAAAAATGCAGAAATTCCTCTTATTTTGAGGTAAAAAGGCTGAAATTCCCCTTATTTGGGGGCAAAAGGGCAGAAATTTCCCTTATTTTGAGGCAAAATTGCAGAAATTTCACTTATTTCAGAGAAAAAAAGCAAAAACTTTTCTTATTTTAGGGCAAAATGCAGAAATTCCCATTATTTTGGGGCAAAAGGCAGAAATTCACCTTATTTTTTGGTAAAATTGCAGACATTTCACATATTTCAGGGCAAAAAGGTAGAAATTCCCCTTATTTGTGGGCAAAAAGGCAGAAATTCCCCTTATTTTGGGATAAAATTGCAGAAATGTCCCTTGTTTGGGGGCAAAAAGGCAGAAAATCCCCTTAATTTTTGGCAAAAAAGCAGAAATTTCCCGTATTTTGGAGCAAAATTGCAGAAATTCCCCTAATATTGGGGCAAAAATGCAGAAATTCCTATTATTTGGGGCAAATCGGCAGAAGTTCCCCTTATTTTCGGAAAAAGAGGCAGAAATTCCCTGTATTTTGAAGCAAAATTGCAGAAACTCCCCTAATTTTGGGGCAAAAAGGCATAAATTTCTCATATTTTGGGGCAAAAATGCAGAAATTTTTCTTATTTTGAGGTAAAAAGGCTGAAATTCCCCTTATTTGAGGGCAAAATAAGAATTTCTCTTATTTTGGGGCAAAATTGCAGAAATTTCACTTATTTCAGAGTAATAAGTCAGAAATTTTCGTTATTTTGGGGCAAAAAAACAGAAATTCCCTTTGTTTTGGGGGGAAAAGACAGAAATTCCACTTTTTTAGAGGCAAAAAAGCAGAAATAACTTTTATTTTGGAGTAAAAATGTAGAAATTTCCCTTTTTTATGGCAAAAAGGTATGCATTCTTCTTATTTTCGGGGAAAAAGGCAGAAATTCCCCGTATTTTCGAGCAAAATTGCAAAAATTCCCCTAATTTTAGGGCAAAAAGGCAGAAATTCCCTATATGTTGGGGAAAAAGACAGAAATTCTCCTTATTTTGGGGCAAACCTCAGAAATTCCACTTATTTTGGAGCAAAATTCTAGAAATTTTTCTTATTTTAAAGCAAAATTGCAGAAATTTCACTTATTTTGGGGTAAAATTGCAGAAATTTCACTTATTTCAGGGAAAAAAGGCAGAAATTTTTCTTATTTTGGGGCAAAAAGGAAAAATTTCCTAATATTTTGTGGCAAAAATGCCGAAATTCCCCTTATTTTGAGGTAAAAAAGCTGAAATTTCCCTTATTTGGGGGCAAAAAGGCAGAAATTTCCCTTATTTTGGGGCAAAGTTGCAGAAATTTCACTTATTTCAGGATAATAAGTCAGAAATTTTCCTTATTTTGGGGCCAAAAGGACAGAAATTCCCTTTGTTTTGGGGGAAAAAGACAGAAATTCCACTTATTTAGAGGCAAAAAAGCAGAAATTCCCCTTATTTTGGAGCAAAAATGAAGAAATTTCCCTTTTTTATGGCAAAAAGGTATGCATTCTTCTTATTTTCGGGCAAAAAGACAGAAATTCCCCGTATTTTGAAGCAAAATTGCAGAAATTCCCCTAATTGTGGGGCAAAAAAACAGAAATTCCCTATATGTTGGGGCAAAAAGACAGAAATTCTCCTTATTTTGGGGTAAAACTCAGAAATTCCACTTATTTTGGGGGCAAAATTCCAGAAATTTCCCTTATTTTGGGGCAAAATTGCAGAAATTTTACTTATTTTGGGGCAAAATTGCAGAAATTTCACTTATTTCAGAAAAATAAGCAGAATTTATTTATTTTGGTGCAAAAAGGCAGAAAATTTTTTTATTTTGGTACAAATTGCAGAAATTTTTCTTATTTTGGGGCAAAAAGGCAGAAATCTTCATATTTTGGGGCAAAAATGCAGAAATTCCTCTTATTTTGAGGTAAAAAGGCTGAAATTTCCCTTATTTGGGGGCAAAAAGGAAGAAATTTCCCATATTTTGAGGCAAAATTGCAGAAATTTCACTTATTTCAGGATAATAAGTCAGAAATTTTTGTTATTTTGGGGCAAAAGAGACAGAAATTTCCTTTGTTTTGGGGGAAAAAAACAGAAATTCCACTTTTTTAGAGGCAAAAAAAGCAGAAATTCCTTTTATTTTGGAGTAAAAATGAAGAAATTTCCCTTTTTTGTGGCAAAAGGTATACATTCCACTTATTTTTGGGCTAAAAAGCAGAAATTACCCGTATTTTGGAGCAAAATTGCAGAAATTCCCCTAATTGTGGGGCAAGAAGGGAGAAATTCCCTATATGTTGGGGCAAAAAGAAACAAATTCTCCTTATTTTGGGTCAAAACTCAGAAATTCTACTGATATTGGGGCAAAATTCCAGAAATTTCCCTTATTTTGGGGCAAAATTGCAGAAATTTCACTTATTTTTGGGCAAAATTGCAGAAATTTCACTTATTTCAGAAAAATAAGCAGAAATTTTCTTATTTTGGTGCAAAAGGGCAGAAATTTCTTTTATTTTGGTACAAAATTGCAGAAATTTTTCTTATTTTGGGGCAAAAAGGCAGAAATCTCCCATATTTTGGGGCAAAAATGCAGAAATTTCTCTTATTTTGAGGTAAAAAGGCTGAAATTCCCCTTATTTGGGGGCAAAAAGGCAGAAATTTCCCTTATTTTGGGGCAAAATTGCAGAAATTTCACGTATTTCAGGCTAATAAGTCAGAAATTTTCCTTATTTTGGGGCAAAAAAGACAGAAATTTCCTTTGTTTTGGGGGATAAAGACAGAAATACCACTTATTTAGAGGCAAAAAAACAGAAATTCCCCTTATTTTGGAGCAAAACTGAAGAAATTTCTATTTTTTATGGCAAAAGGGTATGCATTCTTCTTATTTTCGGGCAAAAAGGCAGAAATTCCCCGTATTTTGGAGCAAAATTGCAGAAATTCTCCTAATTGTGGGGCAAGAAGGGGGAAATTCCCTATATGTTGGGGCAAAAAGACAGAAATTCTCCTTATTTTGGGGCAAAACTCAGAAATTCCACTTATTTTGGGGCAAAATTCCAGAAATTTCCCTTATTTTGTGGCAAAATTGCAGAAATTTCCTTTACATTGGGGCAAAATTGCAGAAATTTCCCTTATTTTGGGGCAAAATTGCAGAAATTTCACTTATTTCATGGTAAAAAGGCAGAAATTTTCCTCATTTTGGGGCAAAAATGCAGAGATTCCAAATATTTTGTGGTAAAATTGCAAAAATTCCCCTTATTTTGAGGTAAAAAAGCAGAAATTCCCCTTATTTGGGGGCAAAAAGCAGAAATTTCCCTTATTCTGGGACAAAATTGCAGAAATTTCACTTATTTCAGGGTAATAAGTCAGAAATTTTCCTTATTTGGGGCAAAAAAGACAGAAATTCCTTTTGTTTTGGGGGAAAAAGTCAGAAATTCCACTTATTTAGAAACAAAAAAGCAGAAATTCCCCTTATTTTGGAGCAAAAATGAAGAAATTTCCTTTTTTTGTGGCAAAAGGTATGCATTCTTCTTATTTTCAGGCTAAAAAGCAGAAATTCCCCGTATTTTGGAGCAAAATTGCAGAAATTCCCCTAATTGTGGGACAAAAAGGCAGAAATTTGCTATATGTTGGGGCAAAAAGACAGAAATTCTTTTTATTTTGGGGCAAAACTCAGAAATTCCACTTATTTTGGGACAAAATTCCAGAAATTTCACTTATTTTGGGGCAAAATTGCAGAAATTTCACTTATTTTGGCAAAATTGCAGAAATTTCAATTATTTCAGAAAAAAAGCAGAAATTTTCTTATTTTGGTGCAAAAAGGCAGAAATTTCTTTTATTTTGGTACAAAATTGCAGAAATTTTTCTTATTTGGGGGCAAAAAGCAGAAATCCCCTATATTTTGGGGCAAAAATGCATAAATTCCTCTTATTTTGAGGTAAAAAGGCTGAAATTTCCCTTATTTGGGGGCAAAAAGACAGAAATTTCCCTTATTTTGAGGCAAAATTGCAGAAATTTCACTTATTTCAGGGTAATAAGTCAGAAATTTTTCTTACTTTGGGGCAAAAAACAGAAATTCCCTTTGTTTTGGGGGAAAAAGACAGAAATTCCACTTATTTAGAGGCAAAAAAGCAGAAATTCTTCTTTATTGGAGCAAAAATGAAGAAATTTATCTTTTTTTGTGGCAAAAGGTATACATTCCGCTTATTTTCGGGCTAAAAAGCAGAAATTCCCCGTATTTTGTATCAAAATTGCAGAAATTCCCCTTATTTTGGAGCAAAAATAAAGAAATTTCCCTTTTTTATGGTAAAAAGGTATGCATTCTTCTTATTTTCGGGCAAAAAGGCAGAAATTCCCCGTATTTTGGAGCAAAATTGCAGAAATTCCCCTAATTGTGGGGCAAAAAGGCAGAAATTCCCGATATGTTGGGGCAAAAAGACAGAAATTCTCCTTATTTTCGGGCAAAACTCAGAAATTCCATTTATTTTGGGGCAAAATTCCAGAAATTTCCCTTATTTTGGGGCAAAATTGCAGAAATTTCACTTATTTCAGGGCAAAATTAAAAAATTGCTTTTATTTTGGGGCAAAAAGACAGAAATTCCGTTTATTTTTGGGTAAAAAGGCAGAAATTTCACTTATTTTGAGGTAAGAAGGCAGAAATTCCTCTTATTTTGCAGCAAAAATGAAGAAATTTCCCTTTTTTGTGGCAAAAGGTATACATTCCCCTTATTTTCGGGCAAAAAAGCAGAAATTCCCCGTATTTTGGAGCACAATTGCAGAAAATCCCCTAATTGTGGGGCAAAAAGGCAGAAATTCCCATTATTTTGATGGCAAAAAGGCAGGTATTCACCTTATTTTGGGCTAAAATTGCAGAAATTTCACATATTTCAGGGCAAAAAGGCAGAAATTTCCCTTCATTTGGGGCAAAAATGAAGAAATTTCCCTTTTTTATGGCAAAAAGGTATGCATTCCCCTTATTTTCGGCAAAAAGGCAGAAATTCCCCGTATTTTGGAGCAAAATTTCAGAAATTCCCCTAATTGTGGGGCAAAAAGGCAGAAATTCTCTTTATTTTGGGGCAAAACTCAGAAATTCCACTTATTATGGGGCAAAATTCCAGAAATTTCCCTTATTTTGGGGCAAAATTGCAGAAATTTCACTTATTTTGGGGCAAAATTGCAGAAATTTCACTTATTTCAGGTAAAAATGGCAGAAATTTTTCTTATTTTGGGGCAAAAAGGCAAAATTTCCTAATATTTTGTGGCAAAAATGCAGAAATTCCCCTTATTTTGAGGTAAAAAGGCTTAAATTCCCCTTATTTGGGGGCAAAAAGGCAGAAATTTTTCTTATTTTGGGGCAAAATTGCAGACATTTCACTTATTTCAGGGTAATAAGTCAGAAATTTTCCTTATTTTGGGGCAAAAAAGACAGAAATTCCCTTTGTTTTGGGGGGAAAATACAGAAATTCCACTTCTTTGAAGGCAAAAAGGCAGAAATTCCCCTTATTTTGGAGCAAAAATGAAGAAATTCCCCTAATTGTTGGGCAAAAAGGCAGAAATTCCATATATGTTGGGGCAAAAAGACAGAAATTCTCCTTATTTTGGGGCAAAACTCAGAAATTCCACTTATTTTGGGGTAAAATATCAGGAATTTACCTTATTTTGGGGCAAAATTGCAGAAATTTCCCTTATTTGGGGCAAAATAGCAGAAATTTCACTTATTTTCAGGTAAAAAGGCTGAAATATCCTTTATTTTGGGGCAAAAAGGAAGAAATTCCCCTTATTTTGGGGCAAAATTGCCGAAATTTTCCTTATTTTGAAGCAAAAAGGCTGAAATTCTTATTTTGAGGTAAAATGCTGAAATTCCCCATATTTTGGGGAAAAAGGCAAAACTTCTTCTTATTTTGGGACAAAGAGGCACAAATTTCCCTTATTTTCGGGCAAAATTGCAGAAATTTCATTTATTTCAGGGCAAAAAGTCAGAAATTCCTTTTATTTTGGGGCAAAGAGCAGAAATTTCTTTTATTATGGTACAAAATTGAAGAAATTTTTCTTATTATGAAACAAAAAGGCAGAAAATTCCCCTTATTTTGAGGCAAAAAGCAGAAATTATTCTTATTTTGAGGTAAAATGCAGAAATTCTTTTTATTTTGGGGCTAAAAGGCAGAAATTCCCCGTATTTTGAAGCAAAATTGCAGAAATTCTCATAATTTTCGGGCAAAAAGGCAGAAATTCCCCTTATTTTGGGGCAAAAATACAGAAAATCTCCTTTATCGGGAGCAAACAGTCAGAAATTCCCCTTATTTTGGGGCAAAATTGCAGAAATTTCCTTTACATTGGGGCAAAATTGCAGAAATTTCCCTTATTTTGGGGCAAATTTGCAGAAATTTCCCTTATTTTGGGGCAAAATTGCAGAAATTTCCCTTATTTTGGGGCAAAATTGCAGAAATTTCACTTATTTCAAGGAAAAAAGGCGGAAATTTTTTTTGGGGGGCAAAAAGGCAGAAATTTCTTTTATTTTGGTACAAAATTGCAGAAATTTTTCTTATTTTGGGGCAAAAAGTCAGAAATTCCCCATATTTTGGGGCAAAAAGGCAGAAATTCCCCTTATTTTTAGGTAAAAAGGCTGTAATTCCCCTTATTTTGGGGCAAAAAGACAGAAATTTCGTTTATTTTGGGGAAAAGGCAGAAATTGCACTTATTTTGAGTCAAAAAGGTGGAAAATCCCCTTATTTTGGGGCAAAAATGAAGAAATTTGCTTTTTTTATGGCAAAAAGGTATACATTCCCTTTATTTTCGGGCAAAAAGGCAGAAATTTCCCGTATTTTGGAGCAAAATTGCAGAAATTCCTCTAATTTTTGGGCAAAAAGGCAGAAATTCCCCTTATTTTGGGGTAAAACTGCAGAAATTTCACTTATTTTACGGCAAAAAGTCAGAAATTCCCCTTATTTTTGGCAAAAAAGGCAGAAAATCCCCTTATTTTAGGGCAAAATTGCAGAAATTTCCCTTATTTGGGGGCAAAAACAGAAATTCCCCTTCTTTTGAGGCAAAATTGCAGAAATTTCCCTTATTATGGGGAAAAATTGCAGAAATTTCCCTTATTTTAGGACAAAATTGCAGAAATTTCACTTATTTCAGAGAAAAAATGCAAAAATTTTTCTTATTTTGGGGCAAAAAGGCAGAAATTCCAATTATTTTGGGGCAAAAAGGCAGAAATTCACCTTATTTTGGGTTAAAATATCAGAAATTTCACATATTTCAGGGCAAAATGGCAGAAATTCCCCTTATTTGGGGGCAATAAGGCAGAAATTTCCCTCCTTTTGGGATAAAATTGCAGAAATTTCCCTTATTTGGGGGCAAAAAGGCAGAAAATCCACTTAATTTCGGGTAAAAAGGCAGAAATTCCTCGTATTTTGAAGCAAAATTGCAGAAACTCCCCTAATTTTGGGGCAAAAAGGCAGAAATTTCCTTTATTTTGGGGCAAAAATAGAGAAATTCTCCTTATTTTGGTGCAAAAATCAGAAATTTCCCTTATTTTTGGGCAAAATTATAGAAATTTTTTTTTATTTTGTTCCAGACTTGCAGAAATTTTTCTTATTTTGTGGCAAAAAGGCTAAAATTCTACTTATTTTGAGGTAAAATCCTGAAATTCCACATATTTTGGTGCAAAAAGGCAGAAATTCCCCTCATTTGGGGGCAAAAAGGCACATATTTCCCTTATTTTCGGGCATAATTGCAGGAATTTCATTTATTTCAGGGCAAAAAGTCAGAAATTCCTTTTATTTTGGGGCAAAAAGCAGAAATTTCTTTTATTATGGTACAAAATTGAAGAAATTTTTCGTATTTTGAAACAAAAAGGCAGAAAGTTCCCCTTATTTTGAGGCAAAAGGCAGAAATTATTCTTATTTTGAGGTAAAATGCAGAAATTCTTTTTATTTTGGGGCTAAAAGGCAGAAATTCCTCATATTTTGAAGCAAAATTGCAGAAATTCTCATAATTTTCGGGCAAAAAGGCAGAAATTCTCCCTATTTTGGGGCAAAAAGACACAAAATCTCCTTTTTCGGGAGCAAACAGTCAGAAATTCCCCTTATTTTGGGGCAAAATTGCAGAAATTTCCTTTACATTGGGGCAATATTGCAGAAATTTCCCTTATTTTGAGGCAAAATTGCAGAAATTTCACTTATTTCAGGGAAAAAAGGCAGAAATTTTTTTTGCGGGGAAAAAAGGCAGAAATTTTTTTTATTTTGGTACAAAATTGCAGAAATTTTTATTATTTTGGGGCAAAGAGTCAGAAATTCCCCATATTTTGGTGCAAAAAGGCTGAAATTCCCCTTATGTTGAGGTAAAATCCTGAAATTCCCCATATTTTGGGGCAAAAAGGCAGAAATTCCCCTCATTTGGGGGCAAAAAGGCACAAATTTCCCTTATTTTCAGGCATAATTGCAGGAATTTCATTTATTTCAGGGCAAAAAGTCAGAAATTCCTTTTATTTTGGGGCAAAAAGCAGAAATTTCTTTTATTTTGATACAAAATTGTAGAAATTTTCCTTATTTTGGAACAAAAAGGCAAAAATTACCCATATTTTGGGGAAAAAGGCAGAAATTCTTCTTATTTTGAGGTAAAAAGGCTGAAATTCCCGTTATTTTGGGGCAAAAAGGCAGAAATTCTCTTTACTTTGTGGCAAAAAGGCAGAAATTCCCGTTAATTGGGGCAGAAAAGCAGAAATTTTCCTTATTTAAGGGCAATAGGGCAGAAATTCCCTATATTTTGTGGCAAAAATGCAGAAATTCCCCTTATTTAGAGGTAAAATGATGAAATTCCCCTTATTTTCGGCAAAAAGGCAGAAATTCCTATTATTTTGGGGCAAAATTGCAGAAATTTCAATTATTTCAGGGCAAAAAGTCAGAAATTTGCCTTATTTTGGGGCAAAAAGCAGAAATTCCCCTAATTTTGGGGCCAAAAACAGAAATTCCCCTTATTTTGGGGTAAAATTGCAGAAATTTCAAATATTTCAGGGCAAAAAGGCAGAAATTCCACTTTATTTCGGACAATAACGCAGAAATTCCCCGTATTTTAAAGCTAAATTTCCGAAATTCCCCTTATATTGGTGCAGAAATGCAGAAATTCCTTTTATTTTTGTGCAATAAGGCAGATTTCCCCGTATTTTGAAGCAAAATTGCACATATTCCCCTAATTTTGAGGGAAAATGCAGAAATTCACATTATTTTGGAACAAAAAGACAGAACTTCTCCTTATTTCAGTACAAGAAGTGAGAAATTCCCCTTATTTTGGGGCAAAATTGCAGAAATTTCACTTATTTCAGAGAAAAAGCACAGAAATTTCTCTTATTTTGGGGAAAAAGGCAGAAATTTCTTTTATTTTGGTACAAAATTGCAGAAATTTTCTTTATTTTGGGGAAAATGAAGAAATTCCCCATATTTTTGGGCAAAAAGGCAGAGTAACCCTTATTTTGAGGCAAAAAGACAGAAATTCCCTTTCTTTTGTGGCAAAAAGGCAGAAATTTCCCTTATTTTGGGGCAAAATTGCAGAAATTTCACCTATTTCAGGGAAATATTCAAAAATTCCTTTTATTTTGGAACAAAAAGAGAGAAATTCCGTTTATTTTTGGGTAAAAAGGCAGAAATTTCAGTTATTTTGAGGTAAGAAGGCAGAAATGCCTCTTATTTTGCGGCAAAAATGAAGAAATTTCCCTTTTTTGTGGCAAAAGGTATACATTCCCCTTATTTTTGGGCAAAAAGGCAGAAATTCCCCGTATTTTGGAGCACAATTGCAGAAAATCCCCAAATTGTGGGGCAAAAAGGCAGAAATTCCCTATATGTTGGGGCAAAAAGACAAAAATTCTCCTTATTTTGGGACAAAACTCAGAATTTCCACTTATTTTGGGGCAAAATTCCAGAAATTTCCCTTATTTTGGGGCAAAATTGCAGAAATTTCACTTATTTTGGGGCAAAATTGCAGAAATTTCCCTTATTTCAGGTAAAAATGGCAGAAATTTTTCTTATTTTGGGGCAAAAAGGCAGAAATTCCTAATATTTTGTGGCAAAAATGCAGAAATTCCCCTTATTTTGAGGTAAAAAGGCTGAAATTCCCCTTATTTGGGTGCAAAAAGGCAGAAATTTTTCTTATTTTGGGGCAAAATTGCAGACATTTCACTTATTTCAGGGTAATAAGTCAGAAATTTTCCTTATTTTGGGGCAAAAAAGACAGAAATTTCCCTAATTGTGGGGCAAAAAGGCAGAAATTCCCTATATGTTGGGGCAAAAAGACAGAAATTCTCCTTATTTTGGGGCAAAACTCAAAAATTCCACTTATTTTGGGGCAAAATTGCAGGAATTTACCTTATTTTGGGGCAAAATTGCAGAAATTTTCCTTATTTGGGGCAAAATTGCAGAAATTTCACTTATTTTCAGGTAAAAAGACTGAAATATCCTTTATTTTGGGGCAAAAAGGAAGAAATTCCCCTTATTTTGGGGCAAAATTGCAGAAATTTTTCTTATTTTGGGGCAAAAAGGCTGAAATTCTTCTTATTTTGAGGTAAAATGCTGAAATTCCCCATATTTTGGGGCAAAAGGAAAAATTCTTCTTATTTTGGGGCAAAAAGGCACAAATTTCCCTTATTTTCGGGCAAAATTGCAGAAATTTCATTTATTTCAGGGCAAAAATTCAGAAATTCCTTTTATTTTGGGGCAAAGAGCAGAAATTTCTTTTATTATGGTACAAAATTGAAGAAATTTTTCTTATTTTGAAACAAAAAGGCAGAAAATTCCCCTTATTTTGAGGCAAAAGGCAGAAACTATTCTTATTTTGTGGTAAAATGCAGAAATTCCCTTTATTTTGGGGCTAGAAAGCAGAAATTCCCCGTATTTTGAAGCAAAATTGCAGAAATTCTCATAATTTTCGGGCAAAAGGCAAAAATTCTCCTTATTTTGGGGCAAAAAGACAGAAAATCTCCTTTTTTGGGAGCAAACAGTCAGAAATTTTCCTTATTTTGGGGCAAAATTGCAGAAATTTCCTTTACATTGGGGCAAAATTGCAGAAATTTCCATATTTTGGGGCAAAATTGCAGAAATTTCACTTATTTCAGGGAAAAAAGGCGAAAATTTTTTTTGGGGGGCAAAAAGGCAGAAATTTTTTTTATTTTGGTACAAAATTGCAGAAATTTTTCTTATTTTGGGGCAAAAAGTCAAAAATTCCTCATATTTTGGGGCAAAAAGGCAGAAATTCCCCTTATTTTGAGGTAAAAAGGCTGTAATTCCCCTTATTTTGGGGCAAAAAGACAGAAATTTCGTTTATTTTGGGGAAAAGGCAGAAATTGCACTTATTTTGAGTCAAAAAGGTGGAAAATCCCCTTATTTTGGGGCAAAAATGAAGAAATTTGATTTTTTTATGGCAAAAGGTATACATTCCCTTTATTTTTGGGCAAAATGGCACAAATTCCCCGTATTTTGGAGCAACATTGCAGAAATTCCCCTAATTTTTGGGCAAAAAGGCAGAAATTCCCCTTATTTTGGGGTAAAACTGCAGAAATTTCACTTTTTTGCGGCAAAATGTCAGAAACTCCCCTTATTTTCGGCAAAAAAAGCAGATAATCCCCTTATTTTAGGGAAAAATTGAAGAAATTTCTCTTATTTTGGGGCAAAATTGCAGAAATTTCACTTATTTCGCGGCAAAATGTCAGAAATTCCCCTTATTTTCGGCAAATAGGCAGAAAATTCCCGTATTTTGGAGAATAAATTGCAGAAATTCACCTAATTTTAGGGTAAAAAAATACAGTAATTTTCTTTATTTTTGGGCAAAAAGGCAGAAATTCTCCTTATTTTAGGGCAAAAAGGCAGAAATTCTTATTTTAGGGAAAAATTGCAGAAATTTTCCTTATTTGGGGGCAAAAAACAGAAATTCCCCTTATTTTGGGGCAAAATTGCAGAAATTTCCCTTATTATGGGGAAAAATTGCAGAAATTTCCCTTATTTTAGGGCAAAATTGCAGAAATTTCACTTATTTCAGAGAAAAAAAGCAAAATTTTTCTTATTTTGGGGCAAAAAGGCAGAAATTCCAATTATTTTGGGGCAAAAAGGCAGAAATTCACCTTATTTTGGGGTAAAATTGCAGAAATTTCACATATTTCAGGGCAAAAAGACAGAAATTCCCCTTATTTTAAGGCAGAAAGGCAGAAATTCCCCTTATTTTGGAATAAAGTTGCAGAAATTTTTTTTCTTTAGGGGCAAAAAGGCAGAAAATCCACTTAATTTCGGGTAAAAAAGCAGAAATTCCTGTTATTTTGGAGCAAAATTGCAGAAACTCCCCTAATTTTGGGGCATAAAGGCAGAAATTCCCTTTATTTTGGGGCAAAAATAGAGAAATTCTCATTATTTTGGGGCAAAAATCAGAAATTTCCCTTATTTCGGGTCAAAATTTTAGAAATTTCTTTTATATTGTTACAGACTTGCAGAAATTTTTCTTATTTTGTGGCAAAAAGGCAGAAATTTCCCATATTTTGGTGCAAAAAGCCTAAAATTTCCTTTATTATGAGGTAAAATCCTGAAATTCCCCATATTTTGGGGCAAAAAGGCAGAAATTCCCCTCATTTGGAGGCAAAAATACACAAATTTCCCTTATTTTCGGGCATAATTGCAGGAATTTCATTTATTTCAGGGCAAAAAGTCAGAAATTCCTTTTATTTTGGGGCAAAAAGCAGAAATTTCTTTTATTTTGATACAAAATTGTAGAAATTTTCCTTATTTTGGAACAAAAAGGCAAAAATTACCCATATTTTGGGGAAAAAGGCAGAAATTCCCCTTATTTTGAGGTAAAAAGGCTGAAATTCCCGTTATTTTGGGGTAAAAAGGCAGAAATTCCCTTTACTTTGTGGCAAAAAGGCAGAAATTCCCGTTAATTGGGGCAGAAAAGCAGAAATTTTCCTTATTTAAGGGCAATAGGGCAGATATTCCCCATATTTTGTGGCAAAAAGGCAGAAATTCCCCTTATTTGGAGGTAAAATGATGAAATTCCCCTTTTTTTTTCGGCAAAAAGGCAGAAATTCCTATTATTTTGGGGCAAAATTGCAGAAATTTCCTTTATTTTGGGGCAAAATTGCAGAAATTTCCCTTATTTTGGGGCAAAATTGCAGAAATTTCACTTATTTCAGGGAAAAAGCACAGAAATTTCTCTTATTTTGGGGCAAAAAGGCAGAAATTTCTTTTATTTTGGTACAAAATTGCAGAAATTTTCTTTATTTTGGGGCAAAAATGAAGAAATTCCCCATATTGTGGGGCAAAAAGGAAGAGATTCCCCTTATCATGAGGTAAAGTGCTGAAATATCCCTTATTTTGGGGCAAAAAGACAGAAATTCCCTTTATTTTGTGGCAAAAAGGCAAAAATTTCCCTTATTTTGGGGCAAAATTGCAGAAATTTCACTTATTTCAGGGCAAAATTCAAAAATTCCTTTTATTTTTGGGCAAAATAAGAAATTTTGTTTATTTTTGGGTAAAAAAGCAGAAATTTCACTTATTGTGAGGTAAGAAGGCAGAAATTCCTCTTATTTTGGGGCAAAAATGAAGAAATTTCCCTTTTTTTGTGGCAAAAGGTATATATTCTCCTAATTTTCGGGCAAAAAAGCAGAAATATCCCGATTTTGGAGCACAATTGCAGAAAATCCCCTAATTGTGGGGCAAAAAGGCAGAAATTCCCTATATGTTGGGGCAAAAAGACAGAAATTCTCCTTATTTTGGGGCAAAACTCAGAAATTCCACTTATTTTGGGGCAAAATTCCAGAAATTTCCCTTATTTTGGGGCAAATTTGCAGAAATTTCACTTATTTTGGGGCAAAATTGCAGAAATTTCACTTATTTCAGATAAAAAAAGGCAGAAATTTTTCTTATTTTGGGGCAAAAAGGCAGAAATTCCTAATATTTTGTGGCAAAAATGCAGAAATTCCCTTTATTTTGAGGAAAAAAGGCTGAAATTCCCCTTATTTGGGGGCAAAAAGGCAGAAATTTCCCTTATTTTGGGGCAAAATTGCAGAAATTTCACTTATTTCAGGGCAAAATTCAAAAATTCCTTTTATTTTGGGGCTAAAAGTCAGAAATTCCGTTTATTTTTGGGTAAAAAGGCAGAAATTTCACTTATTTTGAGGTAAGAAGGCAGAAATTCCTCTTATTTTGGGGCAAAAATGAAGAAATTTCTCTT
The DNA here is from genome assembly GCF_963924665.1 of Micromys minutus. Taxonomy (NCBI): domain Eukaryota; kingdom Metazoa; phylum Chordata; class Mammalia; order Rodentia; family Muridae; genus Micromys; species Micromys minutus. The sequence goes on along the minus strand of NW_027667661.1, from coordinate 29,567 downwards.
TTTTGTGGCAAAAGGTATATATTCCTTTTATTTTCGGGCAAAAAAGCAGAAATATCCCGTTTTTTGGAGCACAATTGCAGAAAATCCCCTAATTGTGGGGCAAAAAGGGAGAAATTCCCTATATGTTGGGGCAAAAAGATAGAAATTCTCCTTACTTTGGGGCAAAACTCAGAAATTCCACTTATTTTGGGGCAAAATTCCAGAAATTTCCCTTATTTTGGGGCAAAATTGCAGAAATTTTACTTATTTTGGGGCAAAATTGCAGAAATTTCACTTATTTCAGGTAAAAATGGCAGAAATTTTTATTATTTTGGGGCAAAAAGGCAGAAATTCCTAATATTTTGTGGCAAAAATGCAGAAATTTTCTTTATTTTGAGGTAAAAAGGCTGAAATTCCCCTTATTTGGGGGCAAAAAGGCAGAAATTTCCCTTATTTTGGGGCAAAATTGCAGAAATTTCACTTATTTCAGGGCAAAATTCAAAAATTCCTTTTATTTTGGGGCTAAAAGTCAGAAATTCCGTTTATTTTTGGGTAAAAAGGCAGAAATTTCACTTATTTTGAGGTAAGAAGTCAGAAATTCCTCTTATTTTGGGGCAAAAATGAAGAAATTTCCCTTTTTTGTGGCAAAAGGTATATATTCCCCTTTTTTTCGGGCAAAAAAGCAGAAATATCCCGTTTTTTGGAGCACAATTGCAGAAAATCCCCTAATTGTGGGGCAAAAAGGCAGAAATTCCCTATATGTTGGGGCAAAAAGACAGAAATTCTCCTTATTTTGGGGCAAAACTCAGAAATTCCACTTATTTTGGGGCAAAATTCCAGAAATTTCCCTTATTTTGGGGCAAAATTGCAGAAATTTTACTTATTTTGGGGCAAAATTGCAGAAATTTCACTTATTTCAGGTAAAAATGGCAGAAATTTTTCTTATTTTGGGGCAAAAAGGCAGAAATTCCTAATATTTTGTGGCAAAAATGCAGAAATTCCCCTTATTTTGAGGTAAAAAGGCTGAAATTCCCCTTATTTGGGGGCAAAAAGGCAGAAATTTCCCTTATTTTGGGGCAAAATTGCAAACATTTCACTTATTTCAGGGTAATAAGTCAGAAATTTTCCTTATTTTGGGGCAAAAAACACAGAAATTCCCTTTGTTTTGGAAGGAAAATACAGAAATTTCACTTCTTTAGAGGCAAAAAGGCAGAAATTCCCCTTATTTTGAAGCAAAAATGAAGAAATTCCCCTAATTGTTTGGCAAAAAGGCAGAAATTGCCTATATGTTGGGGCAAAAAGACAGAAATTCTTATTTTGGGACAAAACTCAGAAATTCCACTTATTTTGGGGCAAAATTGCAGGAATTTACCTTATTTCGAGGCAAAATTGCAGAAATTTCCCTTATTTGGGGCAAAATTGCAGAAATTTCACTTATTTTAAGGTAAAAAGGCTGAAATATCCTTTATTTTGGGGCAAAAAGGAAGAAATTCCCCTTATTTTGGGGCAAAATTGCAGAAATTTTCCTTATTTTGGGGCAAAAAGGCTGAAATTCTTATTTTGAGGTAAAATGCTGAAATTCCCCATATTTTGGGGCAAAAGGCAAAACTTCTTCTTATTTTGGGGCAAAGAGGCACAAATTTCTCTTATTTTCGGGCAAAATTGCAGAAATTTCATTTATTTCAGGGCAAAAAGTCAGAAATTCCTTTTATTTTGGGGCAAAGAGCAGAAATTTCTTTTATTATGGTACAAAATTGAAGAAATTTATCTTATTTTGAAACAAAAAGGCAGAAAATTCCCCTTATTTTGAGGCAAAAGGCAGAAATTATTCTCAATTTGAGGTAAAATGCAGAAATTCCCTTTATTTTGGGGCTAAAAAACAGAAATTCCCTGTATTTTGAAGCAAAATTGCAGAAATTCTCATAATTTTTGGGCAAAAAGGCAGAAATTCTCCTTATTATGGGGCAAAAAGACAGAAAATCTCCTTTTTCGGGAGCAAACAGTCAGAAATTCCCCTTATTTTGGGACAAAATTGCAGAAATTTCCTTTACATTGGGGCAAAATTGCAGAAATTTCCCTTATTTTGGGGCAAAACTGAAGAAATTTTCTTTTTTTATGGCAAAAAGTATGCATTCTTCTTATTTTCGGGCAAAAAGGCAGAAATTCCCCTATTTTGGAGCAAAATTGCAGAAATTCCCCTAATTGTGGGGCAAAAAGGGAGAAATTCCCTATATGTTGTGGCAAAAAGACAGAAATTCTCCTTATTTTGGGGCAAAACTCAGAAATTCCACTTATTTTAGGGCAAAATTCCAGAAATTTCCCTTATTTTGGGGCAAAATTGCAGAAATTTCACTTATTTTGGAGCAAAATTGCAGAAATTTCACTTATTTCAGAAAAAAAGCAGAAATTTTCTTATTTTGGTGCAAAAAGGCAGAAATTTCTTTTATTTTGGTACAAAATTGCATAAATTATTCTTATTTTGGAAGAAAAAGGCAGAAATCTCCCAGATTTTGGGGCAAAAATGCAGCAATTCCTCTTATTTTGAGGTAACAAGGCTTAAATTCCCCTTATTTGGGGGGAAAAAGGCAGAAATTTCCCTTATTTTCGAGCAAAATTGCAGAAATTTCACTTATTTCAGGGTAATAAGTCAGAAATTTTCCTTATTTTGGGGCAAAAAAGACAGAAATTCCCTTTGTTTTTGGGGATAAAGACAGAAATTCCACTTATTTAGAGACAAAAAAGCAGAAATTCCCCTTATTTTGGAGCAAAACTGAAGAAATTTCCCTTTTTTATGGCAAAAAGGTATGCATTATTCTTATTTTCGGGCAAAAAGGCAGAAATTCCCCTATTTTGGAGCAACATTGCAGAAATTCCCCTAATTGTGGGGCAAAAAGGGAGAAATTCCCTATATGTTGGGGCAAAAAGACAGAAATTCTCCTTATTTTGGGGCAAAACTCAGGAATTCCACTTATTTTGGTGCAAAATTCCAGAAATTTCCCTTATTTTGGGGCAAAATTGCAGAAATTTCACTTATTTTGGGGCAAAATTGCAGAAATTTAACTTATTTCAGAAAAAAATTCAGAAATTTTCCTATTTTGGTGCAAAAAGGCAGAAATTTCTTTTATTTTGGTACAAAATTGCAGAAAATTTTCTTATTTTGGGGCAAAAAGGCAGAAATCCCCATATTTTGGGGCAAAAAAGCAGAAATTCCTCTTATTTTGAGGTAAAAAGGCTGAAATTTCCCTTATTTGGGGGCAAAAAGGCAGAAATTTTCTTTATTTTGAGGCAAAATTGCAGAAATTTCACTTATTTCAGAGTAATAAGTCAGAAATTTTCCTTTTTTTGTGGCAAAAAACACAGAAATTCCCTTTGTTTTAGGGGAAAAAGACAGAAATTCCACTTTTTTAGAGGCAAAAAAGCAGAAATTCCTTTTATTTTGGAGTAAAAATGAAGAAATTTCCCTTTTTTGGGGCAAAATGTATACATTCCACTTATTTTTGGGCTAAAAAGCTGAAATTCCCCGTATTTTGGAGCAAAATTGCAGAAATTCCCCTAATTGTGGGGCAAAATGCAGAAATTCCCTATATGTTAGGGCAAAAAGACAGAAATTCTCCTTATTTTGGGGCAAAACTCAGAAATTCCCCTTATTTTGGGGCAAAATTCCAGAAATTTCCCTTATTTTGGGGCAAAATTGCAGAAATTTCACTTATTTTGGAGCAAAATTGCAGAAATTTCACTTATTTCAGAAAAAAAGCAGAAATTTTTTTATTTTGGTGCAAAAAGGCAGAAATTTCTTTTATTTTGGTACAAAATTGCATAAATTATTCTTATTTTGGAAGAAAAAGGCAGAAATCTCCCATATTTTGGGGCAAAAATGCAGCACTTCCTCTTATTTTGAGGTAACAAGGCTTAAATTCCCCTTATTTGGGGGGAAAAAGGCAGAAATTTCCCTTATTTTCGAGCAAAATTGCAGAAATTTCACTTATTTCAGGGTAATAAGTCAGAAATTTTCCTTATTTTGGGGCAAAAAAGACAGAAATTCCCTTTGTTTTTGGGGATAAAGACAGAAATTCCACTTATTTAGAGACAAAAAAGCAGAAATTCCCCTTATTTTGGAGCAAAACTGAAGAAATTTCCCTTTTTTATGGCAAAAAGGTATGCATTATTCTTATTTTCGGGCAAAAAGGCAGAAATTCCCCTATTTTGGAGCAACATTGCAGAAATTCCCCTAATTGTGGGGCAAAAAGGGAGAAATTCCCTATATGTTGGGGCAAAAAGACAGAAATTCTCCTTATTTTGGGGCAAAACTCAGAAATTCCACTTATTTTGGTGCAAAATTCCAGAAATTTCCCTTATTTTGGGGCAAAATTGCAGAAATTTCACTTATTTTGGGGCAAAATTGCAGAAATTTAACTTATTTCAGAAAAAAATTCAGAAATTTTCCTATTTTGGTGCAAAAAGGCAGAAATTTCTTTTATTTTGGTACAAAATTGCAGAAATTTTTCTTATTTTGGGGCAAAAAGGCAGAAATCCCCATATTTTGGGGCAAAAAAGCAGAAATTCCTCTTATTTTGAGGTAAAAAGGCTGAAATTTCCCTTATTTTGGGGCAAAAAGGCAGAAATTTTCTTTATTTTGAGGCAAAATTGCAGAAATTTCACTTATTTCAGAGTAATAAGTCAGAAATTTTCCTTTTTTTGGGGCAAAAAACACAGAAATTCCCTTTGTTTTGGGGGAAAAAGACAGAAATTCCACTTTTTTAGAGGCAAAAAAGCAGAAATTCCTTTTATTTTGGAGTAAAAATGAAGAAATTTCCCTTTTTTGGGGCAAAATGTATACATTCCACTTATTTTTGGGCTAAAAAGCTGAAATTCCCCGTATTTTGGAGCAAAATTGCAGAAATTCCCCTAATTGTGGGGCAAAAAGGCAGAAATTCCCTATATGTTGGGGCAAAAAGACAGAAATTCTCCTTAATTTGGGGCAAAACTCAGAAATTCCACTTATTTTGGTGCAAAATTCCAGAAATTTCCCTTATTTTGGGGCAAAATTGCAGAAATTTCACTTATTTTGGAGCAAAATTGCAGAAATTTCACTTATTTCAGAAAAAAAGCAGAAATTTTCTTATTTTGGTGCAAAAAGGCAGAAATTTCTTTTATTTTGGTACAAAATTGCATAAATTATTCTTATTTTGGAAGAAAAAGGCAGAAATCTCCCATATTTTGGGGCAAAAATTCAGCAATTCCTCTTATTTTGAGGTAACAAGGCTTAAATTCCCCTTATTTGGGGGGAAAAAGGCAGAAATTTCCCTTATTTTCGAGCAAAATTGCAGAAATTTCACTTATTTCAGGGTAATAAGTCAGAAATTTTCCTTATTTTGGGGCAAAAAAGACAGAAATTCCCTTTGTTTTTGGGGATAAAGACAGAAATTCCACTTATTTAGAGACAAAAAAGCAGAAATTCCCCTTATTTTGGAGCAAAACTGAAGAAATTTCCCTTTTTTATGGCAAAAAGGTATGCATTATTCTTATTTTCGGGCAAAAAGGCAGAAATTCCCCTATTTTGGAGCAACATTGCAGAAATTCCCCTAATTGTGGGGCAAAAAGGGAGAAATTCCCTATATGTTGGGGCAAAAAGACAGAAATTCTCCTTATTTTGGGGCAAAACTCAGAAATTCCACTTATTTTGGTGCAAAATTCCAGAAATTTCCCTTATTTTGGGGCAAAATTGCAATAATTTCACTTATTTTGGGGCAAAATTGCAGAAATTTAACTTATTTCAGAAAAAAATTCAGAAATCTTCCTATTTTGGTGCAAAAAGGCAGAAATTTCTTTTATTTTGGTACAAAATTGCAGAAATTTTTCTTATTTTGGGGCAAAAAGGCAGAAATCCCCATATTTTGGGGCAAAAAAGCAGAAATTCCTCTTATTTTGAGGTAAAAAGGCTGAAATTTCCCTTATTTTGGGGCAAAAAGGCAGAAATTTTCTTTATTTTGAGGCAAAATTGCAGAAATTTCACTTATTTCAGAGTAATAAGTCAGAAATTTTCCTTTTTTTGGGGCAAAAAACACAGAAATTCCCTTTGTTTTGGGGGAAAAAGACAGAAATTCCACTTTTTTAGAGGCAAAAAAGCAGAAATTCCTTTTATTTTGGAGTAAAAATGAAGAAATTTCCCTTTTTTGGGGCAAAATGTATACATTCCACTTATTTTTGGGCTAAAAAGCTGAAATTCCCCGTATTTTGGAGCAAAATTGCAGAAATTCCCCTAATTGTGGGGCAAAATGCAGAAATTCCCTATATGTTAGGGCAAAAAGACAGAAATTCTCCTTATTTTGGGGCAAAACTCAGAAATTCCCCTCATTTTGGGGCAAAATTCCAGAAATTTCCCTTATTTTGTGGCAAAATTGCCGAAATTTCACTTATTTTGGGGCAAAATTGCAGAAATTTCACTTATTTCATGGTAAAAAGGCAAAAATTTTCCTCATTTTGGGGCAAAAATGAAGAAATTCCAAATATTTTGTGGAAAAAATGCAAAAATTCCCCTTATTTTGTGATAAAAAGGCAGAAATTTCCCTTATTTGGGGGCAAAAAGCAGAAATTTCCCTTATTTGGGGGGAAAATTGAAGAAATTTCACTTATTTCAGGGTAATAAGTCAGAAATTTTCCTTATTTGGGGCAAAAAAGACAGAAATTCCTTTTGTTTTGGGGGAAAAAGTCAGAAATTCCACTTATTTAGAAGCAAAAAAGCAAAAATTCCCCTTATTTTGCAGCAAAAATGAAGAATTTTTTTTTTTTGTGGCAAAAGGTATGCATTCTTCTTATTTTCAGGCTAAAAAGCAGAAATTCCCCGTATTTTGGAGCAAAATTGCAGAAATTCCCCTAATTGTGGGGCAAAAAGACAGAAATTCTTTTTATTTTGGGGCAAAACTCAGAAATTCCACTTATTTTGGGACAAAATTCCAGAAATTTCACTTATTTTGGGGCAAAATTGCAGAAATTTCACTTATTTTGGCAAAATTGCAGAAATTTCAATTATTTCAGAAAAAAGCAGAAATTTTCTTATTTTGGTGCAAAAAGGCAGAAATTTCTTTTATTTTCGTACAAAATTGCAGAAATTTTTCTTATTTGGGGGCAAAAAGCAGAAATCCCCTATATTTTGGGGCAAAAATGCATAAATTCCTCTTATTTTGAGGTAAAAAGGCTGAAATTTCCCTTATTTGGGGGCAAAAAGACAGAAATTTCCCTTATTTTGAGGCAAAATTGCAGAAATTTCACTTATTTCAGGGTAATAAGTCAGAAATTCATCTTACTTTGGGGCAAAAAACAGAAATTCCCTTTGTTTTGGGGGAAAAAGACAGAAATTCCACTTATTTAGAGGCAAAAAAGCAGAAATTCTTCTTTATTGGAGCAAAAATGAAGAAATTTATCTTTTTTTGTGGCAAAAGCTATACATTCCGCTTATTTTCGGGCTAAAAAGCAGAAATTCCCCGTATTTTGGATCAAAATTGCAGAAATTCCCCTTATTTTGGAGCAAAAATAAAGAAATTTCCCTTTTTTATGGCAAAAAGCTATGCATTCTTCTTATTTTCGGGCAAAAAGGCAGAAATTCCCCGTATTTTGGAGCAAAATTGCAGAAATTCCCCTAATTGTGGGGCAAAAAGGCAGAAATTCCCTATATGTTGGGGCAAAAAGACAGAAATTCTCCTTATTTCGGGGCAAAACTCAGAAATTCCACTTATTTTGGGGCAAAATTCCAGAAATTTCCCTTATTTTAGGGCAAAATTGCAAAAATTTCACTTATTTTGGGGCAAAATTGCAGAAATTTCACTTATTTCAGAAAAAAAAGCAGAATTTATTTATTTTGGTGCAAAAAGGCAGAAATTTCTTTTATTTTGGTACAAAATTGCAGAAATTTTTCTTATTTTGGGGCGAAAAGGCAGAAATCTCCCATATTTTGGGGCAAAAATGCAGAAATTTCTCTTATTTTGAGGTAAAAAGGCTGAAATTCCCCTTATTTGGGGGCAAAAAGGCAGAAATTTCCCTTATTTTGGGGCAAAATTGCAGAAATTTCACTTATTTCAGGGTAATAAGTCAGAAATTGTTTTTACTTTGGGGCAAAAAAGACAGAAATTCTCTTTGTTTTGGGGGAAAAAGACAGAAATTCCACTTATTTAGAGGCACAAAAGCAGAAATTCCCCTTATTTTGGAGCAAAACTGAAGAAATTTCCCTTTTTTATGGCAAAAAGGTATGCATTCTTCTTACTTTCGGGCAAAAAGGCAGAAATTCCCCGTATTTTGAAGCAAAATTGCAGAAATTCCCCTAATGGTGGGGCAAGAAGGGAGAAATTCCCTATATTTTGGGGCAAAAAGACAGAAATTCTCCTTATTTTGGGGCAAAACTCAGAAATTCCACTTATTTTGGTGCAAAATTCCAGAAATTTCCCTTATTTGGGGGCAAAATTGCAGAAATTTCACTTATTTTGGGGCAAAATTGCAGAAATTTAACTTATTTAAGAAAAAAATTCAGAAATTTTCCTATTTTGTTGCAAAAAGGCAGAAATTTTTTTTATTTTGATACAAAATTGCAGAAATTTTTCTTTTTTTGGGGCAAAAAGGCAGAAATCACTATATATTGGGGCAAAAATGCAGAAATTCCTCTTATTTTGAGGAAAAAAGGCGAAATTTCCCTTATTTGGGGGCAAAAAGGCAGAAATTTCCCTTATTTTGAGGCAAAATTGCAGAAATTTCACTTATTTCAGTGTAATAAGTCAGAAATTTTCCTTATTTTGGGGCAAAAAAGACAAAAATTCCCTTTGTTTTGGGGGAAAAAGACAGAAATTCCACTTTTTTAGAGGCAAAAAAGCAGAAATTCCTTTTATTTTGGAGTAAAAATGAAGAAATTTCCCTTTTTTGTGGCAAAAGGTATACATTCCACTTATATTTGGGCTAGAAAGCAGAAATTACCCGTATTTTGGAGCAAAATTGCAGAAATTCCCCTAATTGTGGGGCAAAAAGGCAGAAATTCCCTATATGTTAGGGCAAAAAGACAGAAATTCTCCTTATTTTGGGGCAAAACTCAGAAATTCCACTTATTTTGGGGCAAAATTCCAGAAATTTCCCTAATTTTGTAGCAAAATTGCAGAAATTTCACTTATCTTGGGGCAAAATTGCAGAAATTTCACTTATTTCATAGTAAAAAGGCAGAAATTTTCCTTATTTTTGGGCAAAAATGCAGAGATTCCAAATATTTTGTGGTAAAAATGCAAAAATTCCCCTTATTTTGAGGTAAAAAGGCAGAAATTCCCCTTATTTGGGGGCGAAAAGCAGAAATTTTCCTTATTCTGGGGCAAAATTGCAGAAATTTCACTTATTTCAGGGTAATAAGTCAGAAATTTTCCTTATTTCGGGCAAAAAAGACAGAAATTCCCTTTGTTTTGAGAAAAAAAGACAGAAATTCCACTTATTTAGAAGCAAAAAAGCAGAAATTTCCCTTATTTTGGGGAAAATTGCAGAAATTTCACTTATTTTGGGGCAAAATTGCAGAAATTTAACTTATTTCAGAAAAAAATTCAGAAATTTTCCTATTTTGGTGCAAAAAGGCAGAAATTTCTTTTATTTTGGTACAAAATTGCAGAAATTTTTCTTATTTTGGGGCAAAAAGGCAGAAATCCCCATATTTTGGGGCAAAAAAGCAGAAATTCCTCTTATTTTGAGGTAAAAAGGCTGAAATTTCCCTTATTTGGGGGCAAAAAGGCAGAAATTTTCTTTATTTTGAGGCAAAATTGCAGAAATTTCACTTATTTCAGAGTAATAAGTCAGAAATTTTCCTTTTTTTGGGGCAAAAAACACAGAAATTCCCTTTGTTTTGGGGGAAAAAGACAGAAATTCCACTTTTTTAGAGGCAAAAAAGCAGAAATTCCTTTTATTTTGGAGTAAAAATGAAGAAATTTCCCTTTTTTGTGGCAAAATGTATACATTCCACTTATTTTTGGGCTAAAAAGCTGAAATTCCCCGTATTTTGGAGCAAAATTGCAGAAATTCCCCTAATTGTGGGGCAAAAAGGGAGAAATTCCCTATATGTTGGGGCAAAAAGACAGAAATTCTCCTTATTTTGGGGCAAAACTCAGAAATTCCACTTATTTTGGTGCAAAATTCCAGAAATTTCCCTTATTTTGGGGCAAAATTGCAGAAATTTCACTTATTTTGGGGCAAAATTGCAGAAATTTAACTTATTTCAGAAAAAAATTCAGAAATTTTCCTATTTTGGTGCAAAAAGGCAGAAATTTCTTTTATTTTGGTACAAAATTGCAGAAATTTTTCTTATTTTGGGGCAAAAAGGCAGAAATTTTCTTTATTTTGAGGCAAAATTGCAGAAATTTCACTTATTTCAGAGTAATAAGTCAGAAATTTTCCTTTTTTTGGGGCAAAAAACACAGAAATTCCCTTTGTTTTGGGGGAAAAAGACAGAAATTCCACTTTTTTAGAGGCAAAAAAGCAGAAATTCCTTTTATTTTGGAGTAAAAATGAAGAAATTTCCCTTTTTTGGGGCAAAATGTATACATTCCACTTATTTTTGGGCTAAAAAGCTGAAATTCCCCGTATTTTGGAGCAAAATTGCAGAAATTCCCCTAATTGTGGGGCAAAATGCAGAAATTCCCTATATGTTAGGGCAAAAAGACAGAAATTCTCCTTATTTTGGGGCAAAACTCAGAAATTCCCCTTATTTTGGGGCAAAATTCCAGAAATTTCCCTTATTTTGTGGCAAAATTGCCGAAATTTCACTTATTTTGGGGCAAAATTGCAGAAATTTCACTTATTTCATGGTAAAAAGGCAAAAATTTTCCTCATTTTGGGGCAAAAATGAAGAAATTCCAAATATTTTGTGGCAAAAATGCAAAAATTCCCCTTATTTTGTGATAAAAAGGCAGAAATTTCCCTTATTTGGGGGCAAAAAGCAGAAATTTCCCTTATTTGGGGGGAAAATTGAAGAAATTTCACTTATTTCAGGGTAATAAGTCAGAAATTTTCCTTATTTGGGGCAAAAAAGACAGAAATTCCTTTTGTTTTGGGGGAAAAAGTCAGAAATTCCACTTATTTAGAAGCAAAAAAGCAAAAATTCCCCTTATTTTGGAGCAAAAATGAAGAATTTTTTTTTTTTTTTGTGGCAAAAGGTATGCATTCTTCTTATTTTCAGGCTAAAAAGCAGAAATTCCTCGTATTTTGGAGCAAAATTGCAGAAATTCCCCTAATTGTGGGGCAAAAAGACAGAAATTCTTTTTATTTTGGGGCAAAACTCAGAAATTCCACTTATTTTGGGACAAAATTCCAGAAATTTCACTTATTTTGGGGCAAAATTGCAGAAATTTCACTTATTTTGGCAAAATTGCAGAAATTTCAATTATTTCAGAAAAAAGCAGAAATTTTCTTATTTTGGTGCAAAAAGGCAGAAATTTCTTTTATTTTGGTACAAAATTGCAGAAATTTTTCTTATTTGGGGGCAAAAAGCAGAAATCCCCTATATTTTGGGGCAAAAATGCATAAATTCCTCTTATTTTGAGGTAAAAAGGCTGAAATTTCCCTTATTTGGGGGCAAAAAGACAGAAATTTCCCTTATTTTGAGGCAAAATTGCAGAAATTTCACTTATTTCAGGGTAATAAGTCAGAAATTCATCTTACTTTGGGGCAAAAAACAGAAATTCCCTTTGTTTTGGGGGAAAAAGACAGAAATTCCACTTATTTAGAGGCAAAAAAGCAGAAATTCTTCTTTATTGGAGCAAAAATGAAGAAATTTATCTTTTTTTGTGGCAAAAGGTATACATTCCGCTTATTTTCGGGCTAAAAAGCAGAAATTCCCCGTATTTTGGATCAAAATTGCAGAAATTCCCCTTATTTTGGAGCAAAAATAAAGAAATTTCCCTTTTTTATGGCAAAAAGCTATGCATTCTTCTTATTTTCGGGCAAAAAGGCAGAAATTCCCCGTATTTTGGAGCAAAATTGCAGAAATTCCCCTAATTGTGGGGCAAAAAGGCAGAAATTCCCTATATGTTGGGGCAAAAAGACAGAAATTCTCCTTATTTCGGGGCAAAACTCAGAAATTCCACTTATTTTGGGGCAAAATTCCAGAAATTTCCCTTATTTTAGGGCAAAATTGCAAAAATTTCACTTATTTTGGGTCAAAATTGCAGAAATTTCACTTATTTCAGAAAAAAAAGCAGAATTTATTTATTTTGGTGCAAAAAGGCAGAAATTTCTTTTATTTTGGTACAAAATTGCAGAAATTTTTCTTATTTTGGGGCGAAAAGGCAGAAATCTCCCATATTTTGGGGCAAAAATGCAGAAATTTCTCTTATTTTGAGGTAAAAAGGCTGAAATTCCCCTTATTTGGGGGCAAAAAGGCAGAAATTTCCCTTATTTTGGGGCAAAATTGCAGAAATTTCACTTATTTCAGGGTAATAAGTCAGAAATTGTTTTTACTTTGGGGCAAAAAAGACAGAAATTCTCTTTGTTTTGGGGGAAAAAGACAGAAATTCCACTTATTTAGAGGCACAAAAGCAGAAATTCCCCTTATTTTGGAGCAAAACTGAAGAAATTTCCCTTTTTTATGGCAAAAAGGTATGCATTCTTCTTACTTTCGGGCAAAAAGGCAGAAATTCCCCGTATTTTGAAGCAAAATTGCAGAAATTCCCCTAATGGTGGGGCAAGAAGGGAGAAATTCCCTATATTTTGGGGCAAAAAGACAGAAATTCTCCTTATTTTGGGGCAAAACTCAGAAATTCCACTTATTTTGGTGCAAAATTCCAGAAATTTCCCTTATTTGGGGGCAAAATTGCAGAAATTTCACTTATTTTGGGGCAAAATTGCAGAAATTTAACTTATTTAAGAAAAAAATTCAGAAATTTTCCTATTTTGGTGCAAAAAGGCAGAAATTTTTTTTATTTTGATACAAAATTGCAGAAATTTTTCTTTTTTTGGGGCAAAAAGGCAGAAATCACTATATATTGGGGCAAAAATGCAGAAATTCCTCTTATTTTGAGGAAAAAAGGCGAAATTTCCCTTATTTGGGGGCAAAAAGGCAGAAATTTCCCTTATTTTGAGGCAAAATTGCAGAAATTTCACTTATTTCAGTGTAATAAGTCAGAAATTTTCCTTATTTTGGGGCAAAAAAGACAAAAATTCCCTTTGTTTTGGGGGAAAAAGACAGAAATTCCACTTTTTTAGAGGCAAAAAAGCAGAAATTCCTTTTATTTTGGAGTAAAAATGAAGAAATTTCCCTTTTTTGTGGCAAAAGGTATACATTCCACTTATATTTGGGCTAGAAAGCAGAAATTACCCGTATTTTGGAGCAAAATTGCAGAAATTCCCCTAATTGTGGGGCAAAAAGGCAGAAATTCCCTATATGTTAGGGCAAAAAGACAGAAATTCTCCTTATTTTGGGGCAAAACTCAGAAATTCCACTTATTTTGGGGCAAAATTCCAGAAATTTCCCTAATTTTGTAGCAAAATTGCAGAAATTTCACTTATCTTGGGGCAAAATTGCAGAAATTTCACTTATTTCATAGTAAAAAGGCAGAAATTTTCCTTATTTTTGGGCAAAAATGCAGAGATTCCAAATATTTTGTGGTAAAAATGCAAAAATTCCCCTTATTTTGAGGTAAAAAGGCAGAAATTCCCCTTATTTGGGGGCGAAAAGCAGAAATTTTCCTTATTCTGGGGCAAAATTGCAGAAATTTCACTTATTTCAGGGTAATAAGTCAGAAATTTTCCTTATTTCAGGCAAAAAAGACAGAAATTCCCTTTGTTTTGAGAAAAAAAGACAGAAATTCCACTTATTTAGAAGCAAAAAAGCAGAAATTTCCCTTATTTTGGGGAAAAATTGCAGAAATTTCACTTATTTTGGGGCAAAATTGGAGAAATTTAACTTATTTCAGAAAAAAAATCAGAAATTTTCTTATTTTGGTGCAAAAAGGCAGAAATTTCTTTTATTTTGATACGAAATTGCAGAAATTTTTCTTATTTTGGGGCAAAAATGCAGAAATCCCCATATTTTGGGGCAAAAAAGCAGAAATTCCTCTTATTTTGAGGTAAAAAGGCTGAAATTTCCCTTATTTGGGGGCAAAAAGGCAGAAAATTTCTTTATTTTGAGGCAAAATTGCAGAAATTTCACTTATTTCAGAGTAATAAGTCAGAAATTTTCCTTTTTTTGGGGCAAAAAACACAGAAATTCCCTTTGTTTTGGGGGAAAAAGACAGAAATTCCACTTTTTTAGAGGCAAAAAAGCAGAAATTCCTTTTATTTTGGAGTAAAAATGAAGAAATTTCCCTTTTTTGGGGCAAAATGTATACATTCCACTTATTTTTGGGCTAAAAAGCTGAAATTCCCCGTATTTTGGAGCAAAATTGCAGAAATTCCCCTAATTGTGGGGCAAAATGCAGAAATTCCTTATATGTTAGGGCAATAAGACAGAAATTCTCCTTATTTTGGGGCAAAACTCAGAAATTCCCCTTATTTTGGGGCAAAATTCCAGAAATTTCCCTTATTTTGTGGCAAAATTGCCGAAATTTCACTTATTTTGGGGCAAAATTGCAGAAATTTCACTTATTTCATGGTAAAAAGGCAAAAATTTTCCTCATTTTGGGGCAAAAATGAAGAAATTCCAAATATTTTGTGGCAAAAATGCAAAAATTCCCCTTATTTTGTGATAAAAAGGCAGAAATTTCCCTTATTTGGGGGCAAAAAGAAGAAATTTCCCTTATTTGGGGGGAAAATTGAAGAAATTTCACTTATTTCAGGGTAATAAGTCAGAAATTTTCCTTATTTGGGGCAAAAAAGACAGAAATTCCTTTTGTTTTGGGGGAAAAAGTCAGAAATTCCACTTATTTAGAAGCAAAAAAGCAGAAATTCCCCTTATTTTGGAGCAAAAATGAAGAATTTTTTTTTTGTGGCAAAAGGTATGCATTCTTCTTATTTTCAGGCTAAAAAGTAGAAATTCCCCGTATTTTGGAGCAAAATTGCAGAAATTCCCCTAATTGTGGGGCAAAAAGACAGAAATTCTTTTTATTTTGGGGCAAAACTCAGAAATTCCACTTATTTTGGGACAAAATTCCAGAAATTTCACTTATTTTGGGGCAAAATTGCAGAAATTTCACTTATTTTGGCAAAATTGCAGAAATTTCAATTATTTCAGAAAAAAAGCAGAAATTTTCTTATTTTGGTGCAAAAAGGCAGAAATTTCTTTTATTTTGGTACAAAATTGCAGAAATTTTTCTTATTTGGGGGCAAAAAGCAGAAATCCCCTATATTTTGGGGCAAAAATGCATAAATTCCTCTTATTTTGAGGTAAAAAGGCTGAAATTTCCCTTATTTGGGGGCAAAAAGACAGAAATTTCCCTTATTTTGAGGCAAAATTGCAGAAATTTCACTTATTTCAGGGTAATAAGTCAGAAATTCATCTTACTTTGGGGCAAAAAACAGAAATTCCCTTTGTTTTGGGGGAAAAAGACAGAAATTCCACTTATTTAGAGGCAAAAAAGCAGAAATTTTTCTTTATTGGAGCCAAAATGAAGAAATTTATCTTTTTTTGTGGCAAAAGGTATACATTCCGCTTATTTTCGGGCTAAAAAGCAGAAATTCCCCGTATTTTGGATCAAAATTGCAGAAATTCCCCTTATTTTGGAGCAAAAATAAAGAAATTTCCCTTTTTTATGGCAAAAAGCTATGCATTCTTCTTATTTTCGGGCAAAAAGGCAGAAATTTCCAGTATTTTGGAGCAAAATTGCAGAAATTCCCCTAATTGTGGGGCAAAAAGGCAGAAATTCCCTATATGTTGGGGCAAAAAGACAGAAATTCTCCTTATTTCGGGGCAAAACTCAGAAATTCCACTTATTTTGGGGCAAAATTCCAGAAATTTCCCTTATTTTAGGGCAAAATTGCAGAAATTTCACTTATTTTTGGGCAAAATTGCAGAAATTTCACTTATTTCAGAAAAAAAAGCAGAATTTATTTATTTTGGTGCAAAAAGGCAGAAATTTCTTTTATTTTGGTACAAAATTGCAGAAATTTTTCTTATTTTGGGGCGAAAAGGCAGAAATCTCCCATATTTTGGGGCAAAAATGCAGAAATTTCTCTTATTTTGAGGTAAAGAGGCTGAAATTCCCCTTATTTGGGGGCAAAAAGGCAGAAATTTCCCTTATTTTGGGGCAAAATTGCAGAAATTTCACTTATTTCAGGGTAATAAGTCAGAAATTGTTTTTACTTTGGGGCAAAAAAGACAGAAATTCTCTTTGTTTTGGGGGAAAAAGACAGAAATTCCACTTATTTAGAGGCACAAAAGCAGAAATTCCCCTTATTTTGGAGCAAAACTGAAGAAATTTCCCTTTTTTATGGCAAAAAGGTATGCATTCTTCTTATTTTCGGGCAAAAAGGCAGAAATTCCCCCTATTTTGAAGTAAAATTGCAGAAATTCCCCTAATGGTGGGGCAAGAAGGGAGAAATTCCCTATATTTTGGGGCAAAAAGACAGAAATTCTCCTTATTTTGGGGCAAAAATGCAGAAATTCCTCTTATTTTGAGGAAAAAAGGCGAAATTTCCCTTATTTGGGGGCAAAAAGGCAGAAATTTCCCTTATTTTGAGGCAAAATTGCAGAAATTTCACTTATTTCAGTGTAATAAGTCAGAAATTTTCCTTATTTTGGGGCAAAAAAGACAAAAATTCCCTTTGTTTTGGGGGAAAAAGACAGAAATTCCACTTTTTTAGAGGCAAAAAAGCAGAAATTCCTTTTATTTTGGAGTAAAAATGAAGAAATTTCCCTTTTTTGTGGCAAAAGGTATACATTCCACTTATATTTGGGCTAGAAAGCAGAAATTACCCGTATTTTGGAGCAAAATTGCAGAAATTCCCCTAATTGTGGGGCAAAAAGGCAGAAATTCCCTATATGTTAGGGCAAAAAGACAGAAATTCTCCTTATTTTGGGGCAAAACTCAGAAATTCCACTTATTTTGGGGCAAAATTCCAGAAATTTCCCTAATTTTGTAGCAAAATTGCAGAAATTTCACTTATCTTGGGGCAAAATTGCAGAAATTTCACTTATTTCATAGTAAAAAGGCAGAAATTTTCCTTATTTTTGGGCAAAAATGCAGAGATTCCAAATATTTTGTGGTAAAAATGCAAAAATTCCCCTTATTTTGAGGTAAAAAGGCAGAAATTCCCCTTATTTGGGGGCGAAAAGCAGAAATTTTCCTTATTCTGGGGCAAAATTGCAGAAATTTCACTTATTTCAGGGTAATAAGTCAGAAATTTTCCTTATTTCGGGCAAAAAAGACAGAAATTCCCTTTGTTTTGGGAAAAAAAGACAGAAATTCCACTTATTTAGAAGCAAAAAAGCAGAAATTTCCCTTATTTTGGTGCAAAAATGAAGAAATTTCCCTTTTTTGTGGCAAAAGGTATACATTCCCCTTATTTTCAGGCTAAAAAGCAGAAATTCCCCGTATTTTGGAGCAAAATTGCATAAATTCCCCTAATTGTGGGGCAAAAAGGCAGAAATTCCCTATATGTTGGGGCAAAAAGTCAGAAATTCTCTTTATTTTGGGGCAAAACTCAGAAATTCCACTTATTTTGGGGCAAAATTCCAGAAATATCACTTATTTTGGGGCAAAATTGCAGAAATTTCACTTATTTTGGGGCAAAATTGCAGAAATTTCACTTATTTCAGAAAAAAAAGCAGAAATTTTCTTATTTTGATGCAAAAGGCAGAAATTTCTTTTATTTTGGTACAAAATTGCAGAAATTTTTCTTATTTGGGGGCAATAAGGCATAAATCTCTTATATTTTGGGGCAAAAATGCATAAATTCCTCTTATTTTGAGGTAAAAAGGCTGAAATTCCCCTTATTTGGGGGCAAAAAGGCAGAAATTTCTCTTATTTTGAGGCAAAATTGCAGAAATTTCACTTATTTCAGGGTAATAAGTCAGAAATTTTCCTTATTTTGGGGCAAAAAACAGAAATTTCCTTGGTTTGGGGGAAAAAGACAGAAATTCCACTTATTTAGAGGCAAAAAAGCAGAAATTCTTCTTATTTTGAAGCAAAAATGAAGAAATTTATCTTTTTTGTGGCAAAAGGTATACATTCCCCTTATTTTCGGGCTAAAAAGAAGAAATTCCCCGTATTTTGGAGCAAAATTGAAGAAATTCCCCTTATTTTGGAGCAAAAATGAAGAAATTTCCCTTTTTTATGGCAAAAAGGTATGCATTCTTTATATATTCGTGCAAAAAGGCAGAAATTCCCCGTATTTTGGAGCAAAATTGCAGAAATTCCCCTAAATGTGGGGCAAAAATGCAGAAATTCCCTATATTTTTAGGACAAAAAGAGAGAAATTCTCCTTATTTTGGGGCAAAATTCAGAAATTCCACTTATTTTGGGGCAAAATTCCAGAAATTTCCCTTATTTAGGGGCAAAATTGCAGAAATTTCACTTATTTTGGGGCAAAATTGCAGAAATTTCACTTATTTCAGAGAAAAAAAGCAGAAATTTTCCTTATTTTGGTGCAAAAAGGCAGAAATTCCTAATATTTTGTGGGAAAAAGGCAGAAATTCCCCTTATTTTGAGGTAAAAAAGCTGAAATTCCCCTTCATTGGGGGCAAAAAGGCAGAAATTTCCCTTATTTTGGGGCAAAATTGCAGAAATTACACTTATTTCAGGGTAATAAGTCAGAAATTTTCCTTATTTTGGGGCCAAATGACAGAAATTTCCTTTGTTTTGGGGGGAAAAGACAGAAATTCCACTTATTTAGAGGCAAAAAAGCATAAATTCCCCTTATTTTGGAGCAAAAATGAAGAAATTTCCCTTTTTTATGGCAAAAAGGTATGCATTCTTTATATTTTCGGGCAAAAAGGCAGAAATTCCCCGTATTTTGGAGCAAAATTGCAGAAATTCCCCTAATTGTGGGGCGAAAAGGCAGAAATTCCCTGTATGTTGAGGCAAAAAGACAGAAATTCTCCTTATTTTGGGGCAAAACTCAGAAATTCCACTTATTATGGGGCAAAATTGCAGAAATTTCACTTATTTCAGGGTAATAAGTCAGAAATTTTCCTTATTTTGGGGCAAAAAAGACAGAAATTTCCTTTGTTTTGGGGGAAAAAGACAGAAATTCCACTATTTTAGAGGCAAAAAAGCAGAAATTCCTTTTATTTTGGAGTAAAAATGAAGAAATTTCCGTTTTTTTGTGGCAAAAGGTATACATTCCACTTATTTTTGGGCTAAAAAGCAGAAATTCCCCGTATTTTGGAGCAAAATTGCAGAAATTCCCCTAATTGTGGGGCAAAAAGGCAGAAATTCCCTATATGTTGGGGCAAAAAGACAGAAATTCTCCTTATTTTGGGGCAAAACTCAGAAATTCCACTTATTTTGGGGCAAAATTCCAGAAATTTCCCTTATTTTGGGGCAAAATTGCAGAAATTTCACTTATTTTGAAGCAAAATTGCAGAAATTTCACTTATTTAAAAAAATTCAAAAATTTTCCTATTTTGGTGCAAAAAGGCAGAAATTTCTTTGATTTTGGTACAAAATTGCAGAAATTTTTCTCATTTTGGGGCAAAAAGGCAGAAATCTCCCATATTTTGGGGCAAAAATGCAGAAATTCCCCTTATTTTGAGGTAAAAAGGCTGAAATTCCCATTATTTGGGGGCAAAAAGGCAGAAATTTCCCTTATTTTGAGGCAAAATTGCAGAAATTTCACTTATTTCATTGTAATAAGTCAGAAATTTTCCTTATTATGGGGCAAAAAAGACAGAAATTCCCTTTGTTTTGGGGGAAAAAGACAGAAATTCCACTATTTTAGAGGCAAAAAAGCAGAAATTCCTTTTATTTTGGAGTAAAAATGAAGAAATTTCCGTTTTTTGTGGCAAAAGGTATACATTCCACTTATTTTTGGGCTAAAAAGCAGAAATTCCCCGTATTTTGGAGCAAAATTGCAGAAATTCCCCTAATTGTGGGGCAAAAAGGCAGAAATTCCCTATATGTTGGGGCAAAAAGACAGAAATTCTCCTTATTTTGGGGCAAAACTCAGAAATTCCACTTATTTTGGGGCAAAATTCCAGAAATTTCCCTTATTTTGGGGCAAAATTGCAGAAATTTCACTTATCTTGGGGCAAAATTGCAGAAATTTCACTTATTTCATAGTAAAAAGGCAGAAATTTTCCTTATTTTTGGGCAAAAATGCAGAGATTCCAAATATTTTGTGGTAAAAATGCAAAAATTCCCCTTATTTTGAGGTAAAAAGGCAGAAATTCCCCTTATTTGGGGGCGAAAAGCAGAAATTTTCCTTATTCTGGGGCAAAATTGCAGAAATTTCACTTATTTCAGGGTAATAAGTCAGAAATTTTCCTTATTTCAGGCAAAAAAGACAGAAATTCCCTTTGTTTTGAGAAAAAAAGACAGAAATTCCACTTATTTAGAAGCAAAAAAGCAGAAATTTCCCTTATTTTGGGGAAAAATTGCAGAAATTTCACTTATTTTGGGGCAAAATTGCAGAAATTTAACTTATTTCAGAAAAAAATTCAGAAATTTTCTTATTTTGGTGCAAAAAGGCAGAAATTTCTTTTATTTTGATACGAAATTGCAGAAATTTTTCTTATTTTGGGGCAAAAATGCAGAAATCCCCATATTTTGGGGCAAAAAAGCAGAAATTCCTCTTATTTTGAGGTAAAAAGGCTGAAATTTCCCTTATTTGGGGGCAAAAAGGCAGAAAATTTCTTTATTTTGAGGCAAAATTGCAGAAATTTCACTTATTTCAGAGTAATAAGTCAGAAATTTTCCTTTTTTTGGGGCAAAAAACACAGAAATTCCCTTTGTTTTGGGGGAAAAAGACAGAAATTCCACTTTATTAGAGGCAAAAAAGCAGAAATTCCTTTTATTTTGGAGTAAAAATGAAGAAATTTCCCTTTTTTGGGGCAAAATGTATACATTCCACTTATTTTTGGGCTAAAAAGCTGAAATTCCCCGTATTTTGGAGCAAAATTGCAGAAATTCCCCTAATTGTGGGGCAAAATGCAGAAATTCCTTATATGTTAGGGCAATAAGACAGAAATTCTCCTTATTTTGGGGCAAAACTCAGAAATTCCCCTTATTTTGGGGCAAAATTCCAGAAATTTCCCTTATTTTGTGGCAAAATTGCCGAAATTTCACTTATTTTGGGGCAAAATTGCAGAAATTTCACTTATTTCATGGTAAAAAGGCAAAAATTTTCCTCATTTTGGGGCAAAAATGAAGAAATTCCAAATATTTTGTGGCAAAAATGCAAAAATTCCCCTTATTTTGTGATAAAAAGGCAGAAATTTCCCTTATTTGGGGGCAAAAAGAAGAAATTTCCCTTATTTGGGGGGAAAATTGAAGAAATTTCACTTATTTCAGGGTAATAAGTCAGAAATTTTCCTTATTTGGGGCAAAAAAGACAGAAATTCCTTTTGTTTTGGGGGAAAAAGTCAGAAATTCCACTTATTTAGAAGCAAAAAAGCAGAAATTCCCCTTATTTTGGAGCAAAAATGAAGAATTTTTTTTTTGTGGCAAAAGGTATGCATTCTTCTTATTTTCAGGCTAAAAAGTAGAAATTCCCCATATTTTGGAGCAAAATTGCAGAAATTCCCCTAATTGTGGGGCAAAAAGACAGAAATTCTTTTTATTTTGGGGCAAAACTCAGAAATTCCACTTATTTTGGGACAAAATTCCAGAAATTTCACTTATTTTGGGGCAAAATTGCAGAAATTTCACTTATTTTGGCAAAATTGCAGAAATTTCAATTATTTCAGAAAAAAAGCAGAAATTTTCTTATTTTGGTGCAAAAAGGCAGAAATTTCTTTTATTTTGGTACAAAATTGCAGAAATTTTTCTTATTTGGGGGCAAAAAGCAGAAATCCCCTATATTTTGGGGCAAAAATGCATAAATTCCTCTTATTTTGAGGTAAAAAGGCTGAAATTTCCCTTATTTGGGGGCAAAAAGACAGAAATTTCCCTTATTTTGAGGCAAAATTGCAGAAATTTCACTTATTTCAGGGTAATAAGTCAGAAATTCATCTTACTTTGGGGCAAAAAACAGAAATTCCCTTTGTTTTGGGGGAAAAAGACAGAAATTCCACTTATTTAGAGGCAAAAAAGCAGAAATTTTTCTTTATTGGAGCAAAAATGAAGAAATTTATCTTTTTTTGTGGCAAAAGGTATACATTCCGCTTATTTTCGGGCTAAAAAGCAGAAATTCCCCGTATTTTGGATCAAAATTGCAGAAATTCCCCTTATTTTGGAGCAAAAATAAAGAAATTTCCCTTTTTTATGGCAAAAAGCTATGCATTCTTCTTATTTTCGGGCAAAAAGGCAGAAATTCCCCGTATTTTGGAGCAAAATTGCAGAAATTCCCCTAATTGTGGGGCAAAAAGGCAGAAATTCCCTATATGTTGGGGCAAAAAGACAGAAATTCTCCTTATTTCGGGGCAAAACTCAGAAATTCCACTTATTTTGGGGCAAAATTCCAGAAATTTCCCTTATTTTAGGGCAAAATTGCAAAAATTTCACTTATTTTGGGGCAAAATTGCAGAAATTTCACTTATTTCAGAAAAAAAAGCAGAATTTATTTATTTTGGTGCAAAAAGGCAGAAATTTCTTTTATTTTGGTACAAAATTGCAGAAATTTTTCTTATTTTGGGGCGAAAAGGCAGAAATCTCCCATATTTTGGGGCAAAAATGCAGAAATTTCTCTTATTTTGAGGTAAAAAGGCTGAAATTCCCCTTATTTGGGGGCAAAAAGGCAGAAATTTCCCTTATTTTGGGGCAAAATTGCAGAAATTTCACTTATTTCAGGGTAATAAGTCAGAAATTGTTTTTACTTTGGGGCAAAAAAGACAGAAATTCTCTTTGTTTTGGGGGAAAAAGACAGAAATTCCACTTATTTAGAGGCACAAAAGCAGAAATTCCCCTTATTTTGGAGCAAAACTGAAGAAATTTCCCTTTTTTATGGCAAAAAGGTATGCATTCTTCTTACTTTCGGGCAAAAAGGCAGAAATTCCCCGTATTTTGAAGCAAAATTGCAGAAATTCCCCTAATGGTGGGGCAAGAAGGGAGAAATTCCCTATATTTTGGGGCAAAAAGACAGAAATTCTCCTTATTTTGGGGCAAAACTCAGAAATTCCACTTATTTTGGTGCAAAATTCCAGAAATTTCCCTTATTTGGGGGCAAAATTGCAGAAATTTCACTTATTTTGGGGCAAAATTGCAGAAATTTAACTTATTTAAGAAAAAAATTCAGAAATTTTCCTATTTTGGTGCAAAAAGGCAGAAATTTTTTTTATTTTGATACAAAATTGCAGAAATTTTTCTTTTTTTGGGGCAAAAAGGCAGAAATCACTATATATTGGGGCAAAAATGCAGAAATTCCTCTTATTTTGAGGAAAAAAGGCGAAATTTCCCTTATTTGGGGGCAAAAAGGCAGAAATTTCCCTTATTTTGAGGCAAAATTGCAGAAATTTCACTTATTTCAGTGTAATAAGTCAGAAATTTTCCTTATTTTGGGGCAAAAAAGACAAAAATTCCCTTTGTTTTGGGGGAAAAAGACAGAAATTCCACTTTTTTAGAGGCAAAAAAGCAGAAATTCCTTTTATTTTGGAGTAAAAATGAAGAAATTTCCCTTTTTTGTGGCAAAAGGTATACATTCCACTTATATTTGGGCTAGAAAGCAGAAATTACCCGTATTTTGGAGCAAAATTGCAGAAATTCCCCTAATTGTGGGGCAAAAAGGCAGAAATTCCCTATATGTTAGGGCAAAAAGACAGAAATTCTCCTTATTTTGGGGCAAAACTCAGAAATTCCACTTATTTTGGGGCAAAATTCCAGAAATTTCCCTAATTTTGTAGCAAAATTGCAGAAATTTCACTTATCTTGGGGCAAAATTGCAGAAATTTCACTTATTTCGTAGTAAAAAGGCAGAAATTTTCCTTATTTTTGGGCAAAAATGCAGAGATTCCAAATATTTTGTGGTAAAAATGCAAAAATTCCCCTTATTTTGAGGTAAAAAGGCAGAAATTCCCCTTATTTGGGGGTGAAAAGCAGAAATTTTCCTTATTCTGGGGCAAAATTGCAGAAATTTCACTTATTTCAGGGTAATAAGTCAGAAATTTTCCTTATTTCGGGCAAAAAAGACAGAAATTCCCTTTGTTTTGAGAAAAAAAGACAGAAATTCCACTTATTTAGAAGCAAAAAAGCAGAAATTTCCCTTATTTTGGGGAAAATTGCAGAAATTTCACTTATTTTGGGGCAAAATTGCAGAAATTTAACTTATTTCAGAAAAAAATTCAGAAATTTTCCTATTTTGGTGCAAAAAGGCAGAAATTTCTTTTATTTTGGTACAAAATTGCAGAAATTTTTCTTATTTTGGGGCAAAAAGGCAGAAATCCCCATATTTTGGGGCAAAAAAGCAGAAATTCCTCTTATTTTGAGGTAAAAAGGCTGAAATTTCCCTTATTTGGGGGCAAAAAGGCAGAAATTTTCTTTATTTTGAGGCAAAATTGCAGAAATTTCACTTATTTCAGAGTAATAAGTCAGAAATTTTCCTTTTTTTGGGGCAAAAAACACAGAAATTCCCTTTGTTTTGGGGGAAAAAGACAGAAATTCCACTTTTTTAGAGGCAAAAAAGCAGAAATTCCTTTTATTTTGGAGTAAAAATGAAGAAATTTCCCTTTTTTGTGGCAAAATGTATACATTCCACTTATTTTTGGGCTAAAAAGCTGAAATTCCCCGTATTTTGGAGCAAAATTGCAGAAATTCCCCTAATTGTGGGGCAAAAAGGGAGAAATTCCCTATATGTTGGGGCAAAAAGACAGAAATTCTCCTTATTTTGGGGCAAAACTCAGAAATTCCACTTATTTTGGTGCAAAATTCCAGAAATTTCCCTTATTTTGGGGCAAAATTGCAGAAATTTCACTTATTTTGGGGCAAAATTGCAGAAATTTAACTTATTTCAGAAAAAAATTCAGAAATTTTCCTATTTTGGTGCAAAAAGGCAGAAATTTCTTTTATTTTGGTACAAAATTGCAGAAATTTTTCTTATTTTGGGGCAAAAAGGCAGAAATTTTCTTTATTTTGAGGCAAAATTGCAGAAATTTCACTTATTTCAGAGTAATAAGTCAGAAATTTTCCTTTTTTTGGGGCAAAAAACACAGAAATTCCCTTTGTTTTGGGGGAAAAAGACAGAAATTCCACTTTTTTAGAGGCAAAAAAGCAGAAATTCCTTTTATTTTGGAGTAAAAATGAAGAAATTTCCCTTTTTTGGGGCAAAATGTATACATTCCACTTATTTTTGGGCTAAAAAGCTGAAATTCCCCGTATTTTGGAGCAAAATTGCAGAAATTCCCCTAATTGTGGGGCAAAATGCAGAAATTCCCTATATGTTAGGGCAAAAAGACAGAAATTCTCCTTATTTTGGGGCAAAACTCAGAAATTCCCCTTATTTTGGGGCAAAATTCCAGAAATTTCCCTTATTTTGTGGCAAAATTGCCGAAATTTCACTTATTTTGGGGCAAAATTGCAGAAATTTCACTTATTTCATGGTAAAAAGGCAAAAATTTTCCTCATTTTGGGGCAAAAATGAAGAAATTCCAAATATTTTGTGGCAAAAATGCAAAAATTCCCCTTATTTTGTGATAAAAAGGCAGAAATTTCCCTTATTTGGGGGCAAAAAGCAGAAATTTCCCTTATTTGGGGGGAAAATTGAAGAAATTTCACTTATTTCAGGGTAATAAGTCAGAAATTTTCCTTATTTGGGGCAAAAAAGACAGAAATTCCTTTTGTTTTGGGGGAAAAAGTCAGAAATTCCACTTATTTAGAAGCAAAAAAGCAAAAATTCCCCTTATTTTGGAGCAAAAATGAAGAATTTTTTTTTTTTTTTGTGGCAAAAGGTATGCATTCTTCTTATTTTCAGGCTAAAAAGCAGAAATTCCTCGTATTTTGGAGCAAAATTGCAGAAATTCCCCTAATTGTGGGGCAAAAAGACAGAAATTCTTTTTATTTTGGGGCAAAACTCAGAAATTCCACTTATTTTGGGACAAAATTCCAGAAATTTCACTTATTTTGGGGCAAAATTGCAGAAATTTCACTTATTTTGGCAAAATTGCAGAAATTTCAATTATTTCAGAAAAAAGCAGAAATTTTCTTATTTTGGTGCAAAAAGGCAGAAATTTCTTTTATTTTGGTACAAAATTGCAGAAATTTTTCTTATTTGGGGGCAAAAAGCAGAAATCCCCTATATTTTGGGGCAAAAATGCATAAATTCCTCTTATTTTGAGGTAAAAAGGCTGAAATTTCCCTTATTTGGGGGCAAAAAGACAGAAATTTCCCTTATTTTGAGGCAAAATTGCAGAAATTTCACTTATTTCAGGGTAATAAGTCAGAAATTCATCTTACTTTGGGGCAAAAAACAGAAATTCCCTTTGTTTTGGGGGAAAAAGACAGAAATTCCACTTATTTAGAGGCAAAAAAGCAGAAATTCTTCTTTATTGGAGCAAAAATGAAGAAATTTATCTTTTTTTGTGGCAAAAGGTATACATTCCGCTTATTTTCGGGCTAAAAAGCAGAAATTCCCCGTATTTTGGATCAAAATTGCAGAAATTCCCCTTATTTTGGAGCAAAAATAAAGAAATTTCCCTTTTTTATGGCAAAAAGCTATGCATTCTTCTTATTTTCGGGCAAAAAGGCAGAAATTCCCCGTATTTTGGAGCAAAATTGCAGAAATTCCCCTAATTGTGGGGCAAAAAGGCAGAAATTCCCTATATGTTGGGGCAAAAAGACAGAAATTCTCCTTATTTCGGGGCAAAACTCAGAAATTCCACTTATTTTGGGGCAAAATTCCAGAAATTTCCCTTATTTTAGGGCAAAATTGCAAAAATTTCACTTATTTTGGGTCAAAATTGCAGAAATTTCACTTATTTCAGAAAAAAAAGCAGAATTTATTTATTTTGGTGCAAAAAGGCAGAAATTTCTTTTATTTTGGTACAAAATTGCAGAAATTTTTCTTATTTTGGGGCGAAAAGGCAGAAATCTCCCATATTTTGGGGCAAAAATGCAGAAATTTCTCTTATTTTGAGGTAAAAAGGCTGAAATTCCCCTTATTTGGGGGCAAAAAGGCAGAAATTTCCCTTATTTTGGGGCAAAATTGCAGAAATTTCACTTATTTCAGGGTAATAAGTCAGAAATTGTTTTTACTTTGGGGCAAAAAAGACAGAAATTCTCTTTGTTTTGGGGGAAAAAGACAGAAATTCCACTTATTTAGAGGCACAAAAGCAGAAATTCCCCTTATTTTGGAGCAAAACTGAAGAAATTTCCCTTTTTTATGGCAAAAAGGTATGCATTCTTCTTACTTTCGGGCAAAAAGGCAGAAATTCCCCGTATTTTGAAGCAAAATTGCAGAAATTCCCCTAATGGTGGGGCAAGAAGGGAGAAATTCCCTATATTTTGGGGCAAAAAGACAGAAATTCTCCTTATTTTGGGGCAAAACTCAGAAATTCCACTTATTTTGGTGCAAAATTCCAGAAATTTTCCTTATTTGGGGGCAAAATTGCAGAAATTTCACTTATTTTGGGGCAAAATTGCAGAAATTTAACTTATTTAAGAAAAAAATTCAGAAATTTTCCTATTTTGGTGCAAAAAGGCAGAAATTTTTTTTATTTTGATACAAAATTGCAGAAATTTTTCTTTTTTTGGGGCAAAAAGGCAGAAATCACTATATATTGGGGCAAAAATGCAGAAATTCCTCTTATTTTGAGGAAAAAAGGCGAAATTTCCCTTATTTGGGGGCAAAAAGGCAGAAATTTCCCTTATTTTGAGGCAAAATTGCAGAAATTTCACTTATTTCAGTGTAATAAGTCAGAAATTTTCCTTATTTTGGGGCAAAAAAGACAAAAATTCCCTTTGTTTTGGGGGAAAAAGACAGAAATTCCACTTTTTTAGAGGCAAAAAAGCAGAAATTCCTTTTATTTTGGAGTAAAAATGAAGAAATTTCCCTTTTTTGTGGCAAAAGGTATACATTCCACTTATATTTGGGCTAGAAAGCAGAAATTACCCGTATTTTGGAGCAAAATTGCAGAAATTCCCCTAATTGTGGGGCAAAAAGGCAGAAATTCCCTATATGTTAGGGCAAAAAGACAGAAATTCTCCTTATTTTGGGGCAAAACTCAGAAATTCCACTTATTTTGGGGCAAAATTCCAGAAATTTCCCTAATTTTGTAGCAAAATTGCAGAAATTTCACTTATCTTGGGGCAAAATTGCAGAAATTTCACTTATTTCATAGTAAAAAGGCAGAAATTTTCCTTATTTTTGGGCAAAAATGCAGAGATTCCAAATATTTTGTGGTAAAAATGCAAAAATTCCCCTTATTTTGAGGTAAAAAGGCAGAAATTCCCCTTATTTGGGGGCGAAAAGCAGAAATTTTCCTTATTCTGGGGCAAAATTGCAGAAATTTCACTTATTTCAGGGTAATAAGTCAGAAATTTTCCTTATTTCAGGCAAAAAAGACAGAAATTCCCTTTGTTTTGAGAAAAAAAGACAGAAATTCCACTTATTTAGAAGCAAAAAAGCAGAAATTTCCCTTATTTTGGGGAAAAATTGCAGAAATTTCACTTATTTTGGGGCAAAATTGCAGAAATTTAACTTATTTCAGAAAAAAAATCAGAAATTTTCTTATTTTGGTGCAAAAAGGCAGAAATTTCTTTTATTTTGATACGAAATTGCAGAAATTTTTCTTATTTTGGGGCAAAAATGCAGAAATCCCCATATTTTGGGGCAAAAAAGCAGAAATTCCTCTTATTTTGAGGTAAAAAGGCTGAAATTTCCCTTATTTGGGGGCAAAAAGGCAGAAAATTTCTTTATTTTGAGGCAAAATTGCAGAAATTTCACTTATTTCAGAGTAATAAGTCAGAAATTTTCCTTTTTTTGGGGCAAAAAACACAGAAATTCCCTTTGTTTTGGGGGAAAAAGACAGAAATTCCACTTTTTTAGAGGCAAAAAAGCAGAAATTCCTTTTATTTTGGAGTAAAAATGAAGAAATTTCCCTTTTTTGGGGCAAAATGTATACATTCCACTTATTTTTGGGCTAAAAAGCTGAAATTCCCCGTATTTTGGAGCAAAATTGCAGAAATTCCCCTAATTGTGGGGCAAAATGCAGAAATTCCTTATATGTTAGGGCAATAAGACAGAAATTCTCCTTATTTTGGGGCAAAACTCAGAAATTCCCCTTATTTTGGGGCAAAATTCCAGAAATTTCCCTTATTTTGTGGCAAAATTGCCGAAATTTCACTTATTTTGGGGCAAAATTGCAGAAATTTCACTTATTTCATGGTAAAAAGGCAAAAATTTTCCTCATTTTGGGGCAAAAATGAAGAAATTCCAAATATTTTGTGGCAAAAATGCAAAAATTCCCCTTATTTTGTGATAAAAAGGCAGAAATTTCCCTTATTTGGGGGCAAAAAGAAGAAATTTCCCTTATTTGGGGGGAAAATTGAAGAAATTTCACTTATTTCAGGGTAATAAGTCAGAAATTTTCCTTATTTGGGGCAAAAAAGACAGAAATT